>NC_140961.1:39995105-40015105 GCF_056783735.1 Eptatretus burgeri
ACACACATACATTCCACATACACATATATATATCTACATATTATATATCTTTCCACATATATCTTACATATTATTATTCCACACATACACATATCTACACATACATTATCTTACATATATATACATACCTACATATATATATATTCACATATATATATATATATTCTTATATATATATATTTATATATATATTTTCTATATATATATATATATATATTCATATTCTTAAGTATATATATATATATCATTTACATATATATATATATTTACATATATGTATGCCTGTTTGTTTGTCTATAGAGCCAAGACAGTGCCTGCTATTTGCCTGGCTCAAGGTTTGTTTTTGCCTGGCAGTTTTATGGTATAGTATTTACATATATATATATATATATGTTTACATATATTCTTTATATATATATATATATATATATTTATATATTTTTCACATATATATATATATATATATATATATATATATATATTCTATATATATATTCTTCTTATATATATATTTGCTTCATAGTATATTTTATATATATTGCTCTATATATATATATTTATATATATATTTTCCTATATATATTCTATACTTATATATATATATACTCTAGTATATATACTTCATATATATGGCTCTTACATATATATATACTTACATATATAGACGCCTATATATATATATTTCCATATATATATTCTATATATATATATTCTATATATATATATTTCCATATATATATATATTCTTACATATTTTTCCACATATATATTCTTACATATATTCTATTCACACACATATATTTACATAATTGGCCTGCTATTATTGTCTATTATTGGCTCACATATTCACATTACACATATCTACATATACATATTATTCTGCTATATCTTCACATATATTGGTCTACATATTACATATCTTCACACATATTACATACATACACTTACATGGCCCACATTATGTTATTCTTACATATTATATATATTCTTTCCATATTAGTACATATATCTTCCACATACATATATGTCTTTCTACATACATGTCTACATGACATATTCACATTATTATTATTTGCATATATATTACACGCCACATACACATATTCTTACATACATATTCCCACATATATTTTTCCATTACATATTCCACATATATTTCCACATACACGCCCACACATATTCCACATCACATATTCCATACATGCCTACATACATATTCCTACATATCTGCTCACACCCACACACACACACACACACACACACACACACACACACACACACATTCACACACACACCACACACACATCCGTATTCACACACACATATCTTTTCCACATACATATATACATATATATATATATATACCTGCCATTCACATACACATATCACACACATACACACACACACACACACACACACACCACACACCATTGGCTCCCACATATTCATATGTCTGCCACATACACACATACATACACACCCCACATATTTTATATCTACACACATATATATCCACACATATATGGTCTACATATTATATCACACATATTTCACATATATATATATCTTACATGACATATATATCTACATACACATAGAGTTCCACACACACACACATCTACACACACATATATTCCACACACATATATATATTCACATATATACATATATCACATTTCATATATTATCTACATACACATATATTCCACATATTAATATTCACACACACATATTCCACATACACATATATCCACATACATACCTACACACATATCATATCCACACACATATATATCTTTCCACACACATATAATCCACACACATAGCTACATATTCAAGACACACATATCACATATATATATATATTCACACACACACATTCACACACACACATTCCACACACATTATCTACACACACATATCTACATACATTATCTACATACATATTCTCACACACATTCCACATATATATATATATATTCCAAGACACATATCATATATATATCTATATATATATTGGTCCTCCATATATATATATATTCACATATTCACATATCACATTATTATTATATATATATACACACATACATACACAATATATATATATATATATATATATATATATATATATATTTATATATATATATATATATCATATATATATTTATATTCACATATTATATATTTTAAACCATATATATTTTTTTTTGGTATATATATATATATCCTTTCACATACACACATATATACATACATATACATACATATATATATTTATAGAGAGCGCCATATATATGCAGAGAGCGCGTGTATATATATATATATGCCATATATATGTATATATTCTAGCGGCCATGCAGAGAGAGCGCGAGAGAGAGCGCGAGAGAGCGCGAGAGAGCGCGAGAGAGCGCGAGGAGCGCGAGGGAGCGTTGTGAGCGCGAGGAGTGCGAGGAGCGCGAGGAGCGCGCGGAGAGCGCGGGAGAGCGCGGAGAGCGCGGAGAGCGCGGAGAAAGGCGGGAGAGCGCGGGAGAAAGGCGTATGGTTTGTTGCTTTATGTATATTTCTATGTTTCTGCTGTTTGCATATATATATTCCTTGCTAAGGTTATATATATATTTACATATTACACACATACATATTATTATATATATATACATATATATATAAAAATATATACATATGGCATATTAGTTATACAGCCATATTATATATATATATATATATATATTATATATATATATTTATATATATATTTATATATATATATTATATATATACTATATATTTCTATATATATATTTTGCCATATATATATATTATTATTACACATACTATACATATATATTTACATATATCATATATTTTTACATATATATGTTTCTATATATATATATTCTTCATATATATATATACTTACATATATATTTACATATATATATTTTTCATATACATATATATCATACACATATATTCTTACATACATATATACCTACATATTAATATACATATTCTTACATATTAATATTATTTACATACATATATTATTATTCACATTATTAATTATATATTCCATACATATATTCTGCGACACATATCTACATACATATATCCATACATACATATATCTTACATACATACAGGTTATCTACATTTTTACATATTCTTACATATATATTCCACATACATATTCCACATACATATCTACATACATATCTACACACACATATCTACACACATATCTACATACATACATACATATTCACCTACATACATATTATTCACATACAAGTGAATATTCCATATTCCACACACACATATCTTCTACACATACATATCTACACACACATATCTACATTATTATCTACACATATTCCACACACACACTATTCACACATACACATATTCACACATACTATTACATATTCCACACACATACATATCTTACATTAATATTATTATTATTCCACATATATATATATATATATTATTATCTTTCCACACATACATATCTAGACATTATTATTATTCACCTACATATATATTCCTCCTACATATTATTATATTATCTTATTCCACATATATATACATATACATACATATCTTTCCACATATGGCTATATATTATTATTATTCAAGACATTATATCACATATTTTCACATATCTTTTGCTATATCGCTATTCAAGTATCTGCTATTCGCTATTCATATATCAAGGTCTACATTCATATACATATCAAGACATATATCCACATACACATGACACACACACTTACACACACACACACACACATATATATATATCTACATATATCACATATATATATATATATATATATACACACACATATATCTATACACACATTCCACATATATATATCTACACACATATATTCACATATATTATTCCACACACACATTCCACATTAATTATTCACACACATCCACACATACATATTCACATATTAATATTCACATTAATACATATCTACATTAATATCCGCTACATATTATCTACACACACACATATCAAGACACATTATCTTAAGACACACATTATCTACACACATATCTACACACACATATCTTACATACATATTCCAAGCACACACCTGTGCCTACATATTGGCTCTTATTATTGTCTACATATTGCCTACATACACCTACACATATCTTTTCCACATACATACTACATATACATATTATTCTAAGACATATACAGTTATTCCACACACATATTCCACATACATATTATTCCAGCATACATATTCTTACATATTATTCACATACATATTCCTTCACATATATTATTCTACATATATATATTCTACATATATATATATCTACATATATATATTTTCACATATATATACATATATATTTACATATATACATATTCACCTACATTATTATTGCCTCTACCACATATTGGCCTACATATTATTGGTCTTCCATAGAGCATACATATCTTTTCCACATACATATTCACATATTATTATTCTTACACATATTCACCACATACATATTCCACACATATTCACACTCACATATTCACATATTGGTCTACATCTGCCCTCCGTCATATCCTTACATACACATACACACACACACACACACATACACACACACACACACACACATATATATATTCACACACACATATATATTCACACACACACACATTCACACACACACACACACTGCCATTCGGTTATCTGCCATTCACACATTCACACACACACACACACACACACACACACACACACACACACACACATATTATTCCACATATTCACATATTCAGCATACCTCACATTATTCACATACACACACACATATTCCACATACATGTCTTACACATGAGTCTCACATTAATATCTACATACACATTATTCTACATATATCCACACATATCACACATATTCCACATATATTATTCATATATAATCTACATTATTATGCTATTCCACATATATATATATATATATTCCACATATTACATATTCCACATTATTAGCGAGAGAGAGAGATGAGATCTTTGAGAGAGAGCGCGAGAGAGAGAGCGCGCGAGAGAGAGAGAGAGCGAGAGAGAGAGAGAGCTAGAGAGAGAGAGCGCGAGAGAGAGAGAGAGAGCGCGAGAGAGAGAGAGCGCGAGAGAGAGAGCGCGAGAGAGAGAGAGCGCGAGAGAGAGAGAGCGCGAGAGAGAGAGAGCGCGAGAGAGAGAGAGCGCGAGAGAGAGAGCGCGTAGAGAGAGAGCGCGAAGAGAGAGAGCGCGTAGAGAGAGAGAGAGAGAGAGCGCGAGAGCGCGAGAGAGAGAGAGAGCGCGAGAGAGAGCGCGAGAGAGAGCGCGAGAGAGAGCGCGAGAGAGAGCGCGAGAGAGAGCGCGAGAGAGAGCGCGCGAGAGAGCGCGAGAGAGCGCGAGAGAGCGCGAGGGAGCGCGAGGGAGCGCGAGGGAGCGCGAGGGAGCGCGAGGGAGCGCGAGGGAGCGCGAGGGAGCGCGCGGGAGAGCGCGGGAGAGCGCGGGAGAGCGCGGGAGAGCGCGGGAGAGCGCGGGAGAGCGCGGGAGAGCGCGGGAGAGCGCGGGAGAGCGCGGGAGAGCGCGGGAGAGCGCGAGAGAGCGAGAGAGAGCGAGAGAGAGCGAGAGAGAGCGAGAGAGAGCGAGCGAGAGAGAGAGAGAGAGAGAGAGAGCGCGAGAGAGAGAGAGAGCGAGAGAGAGAGCGCGAGAGAGAGAGAGCGCGAGAGAGAGAGAGCGCGAGAGAGAGCAGGAGCTAGCGAGAGAGAGAGCGTAGAAATAGAGAGAGAGAGAGAGAGCGAGAGAGAGAGAGAGCGCGAGAGAGAGAGCGCTGCAGCCGGAAGAGCGCGTAGAGAGAGCCAGAGAGGAGAGAGCGCGAGAGAGAGAGAGCGCGAGAGAGCGCGAGAGAGAGGCCGCGCTAGAGAGAGAGAGCGTTTAGAAGGACATACCTACATAGCGCGCGAAATAAAGAGAGAGAGCTTGTATTCCAGCGCGACATGCCTACATACATGCTTCCACATATACCTTCCACATACATATCTATTATTATGTCTTACATTATTATTCATACATTCTAACATATTCCTATACATATATCTTCATACATACATATGCTCACATACATATATATATCCATACACACATACTTTTCACATACACATATTCCACATACACATACCCTCCACACATACTTTAAACATATTCATATTATATATATATACATATTTGTACATAATACTCTGGCACATGTTTACATATATGTTCACATACATATACGCCCATATATATGCCCATATATATTCTGCTACATATACTATTCCATACACTTGACATATATATATATATATATGCCATATATACATATATATATTCCACATATATATTCCATATATCTATATATATATTCCATATATACATATTATAATCTATACATATATATATATTTTCCACATATATATATTCTGTTCACATATTATATATATCCATATACATTTCGCACATATTCTATATATATATATATATATTCATTAACACATATATTATATATACACACACATTATATACATTAGCCATATATATACATATATTATTCACCCACATATATATTCACATATATTACACATATCTACATATATATATATATATATTCTGCACACACATATATATATATATATCTATTTTACACACATATATATATATATATATCTCCACATACATATATATTACTTGACACACACATATATATATATGTTCTAAAACATACACACATATACCTAAGTACCTAAACATATATTATTATATTATCTCCATACACACATATATCCACATTATATATATATATATTCTTAAACATACATATTTTTGTCTCAAAACATATATCATATTCCATATGCTAAACATATAATTCGTTCTTACAGCCATATTCCATATTTCAGCATATATATAAGTTATATATCACCCACATATTATATATTCACCTACATATTATATACATATATTATTATTGTCTACATATTCACATTCACATATTATCACATTCCGCTATCTGCTATTCATTCGCTATCTGCCATACATATATCCGGTTATATATATCTTCAAGACATACATATTCTACACATACATATTATTCACCTATATATATATATATTCATACATATATATTATTATTATCTACATTCACCTACATATTATTACATATTCTCATATATATATATATATATTTACCTATATATATATTCCATATATATTTTTCTTACATACTTGAATATATATATATATTCATATATATATATATATTTACTTGTCAAAAAACATATATATATATATATATTATTCAGCCACATATATATATATATTTATATATATATATTATACATATTATTATCTTCAAAACATATATATATATATTGTCTTAAGTATATATATATTTGTATTATTATTATTTAAAACATATTATATATATATATATACTATTCAAAACATATATATATATATATATTATATATATATTATTCAAACATATATATATATTTATATATATATATACTATTATTATATATATTTTACATATATATTCTTCAAGACATATATCTTACATATACATATTCTTTCCATATTATATATTGTATATAGATGCCTATTATATATTGTCTAAACATATATATATTCTTATATATATCTACTATACATATATATATATTATACATATATATATATTACATATACATATATATATGCTCCATACATATATATTTTTTTCATATATATATATTTCCACATATATAGTATTATTTCTTGTTACATATTATATATTCTATATACATATATATATATGGTATTCATACATATATATATTCTTACATATATACATATATTCTTACATATATATATATTCTTACATATACATATTATCACTCACACATACATTATTATTCCTACATATTGTCTACATACATATATTTTACATACATATTCTACATATACATATTCTGTTATTATTATGCACATATACCTACATATTCATACACACATACTCACCACATATTATTATTCATATTCTCCATACATATATTATTCTATCCACATATACCTACATATATATACATATTCTTCATATTACATATACATATTATCTCCACATTCACATACACACACATATTATTATCTACACACACATATCTACACACACACATACATATTCCGCATTATTACACATATTCATACACATTATTATTATTATTCATATTATTATTATTATTCTACATACATATTATATATTACATTATTCCGTTATTATTATTATCTTCCACATACACACACATATCTACACACATGGCCCACACACATATTATTATTCTACATATATATATATATTCTTACATTATTATTATATATATATTATTCGAAATATATATATATATATATATATATATACGCCATATATATATATATATACTCATATATATATATATTCTGTGCCATATATATATATATATATATATATATATATTTCATATATATATATATATATATATATATATATATATATATATATATATTTTTCATATATATATTTCATATATATATATATATATATATATATATATATTTTAAAATATATATATATTAAACCTATAGTTGAAAAATATATATATATATATATTCATATATATATTTCAAAACATATATATATATATACTCTTATATATATATATATATATTCTCTATATATATATTTCTAAATATATATATATATATATATATTTCTACATATATATATATATATATATTTGTACATATATATTCTTATATATATATATATATATACTATATATTTCAAGTATTATATATATTTCTGCTTCCACGGTATATATATATATATATCTACATATATATATATATTTCATATATATATATATATATACAGTGCCATATATATATATATTTACATATATATATATATATTTCCGCCATATATATATATACTCTTAAATATATATATATATTTCATATTAAAAAACATATATATATATATATATATTAAAGGCATATATATATATATATACCTATACTTAAGTATATATTTCATATATGCTTCTGGCATATATATTTTCTATATATATATTACATATATATATATATATATATATATATATATATATTCTTAAATATATATATATATATTCTTAACATATATATATATATATATATACTAAAGCCATACATATATATATTTTCAGCCATATATATATATATGCCCATATATATATTCTACATATTATGCCTGTCTTTTTCCACATATTCTTCACATACATATGGGCCCGTTATTCACCATACATTATTATTATTCCTACATTGGCTGTCATATATCGCCCAAACATATACATATCTAAAACATATATTCCAGCCATATATGTCGCCCACATACAGCTCTGTTATTCCACACATATATCGTTATTACATATGTCGAGAGAGACGCCATACATACATATACATATGGAGAGATGAGAGAGCCGCTGCAGGAGCGAGAGGGACATGAGGGAGCCATGAGGGATGAGATACGAGGGAGTCATGAGGAGCCAAATGTATTATACATGATATTACATATTATTACACATATATTACTGCATCTTACATACCCAAGCATATTATTCTACACATACTCAAGACATATCTCACACCTGCCCATACATATATATATATATATTTCACATACATATACATATTCACAGACATATTATTTGCCTACATATATATATTCCACATATATATATATATATTCCACATACATATATATATATATATATATCTTACATATATATATATATATATATCCACTTACATATATATTCTTAAAACATACGCCATATATATATATATATTCTTACATATATATATATACATATATATAATCTTCTATACATATATATATATTTTCCTACATATACATATTCTATATATATATATATATATATATATTCTGTATTACATATATATATATATTCACATACTCTTACATATATATGCTCCACATATATATATATTATTCCACATATATATTCACACATATTCCATATTATATATATATCTTTCCAAGACATATGTCTTTTCTACATATATATATATTCACACACATGGTCTACATACATATTCCACATATATATTATTCACAAAACATATATATATAGTATCTACACACATTATTCCACCTGTTATATAATATATATCATCCACACATTCACACACACATTCACACACACACACATATATATATCACCTATATATATATTGTCATCTTACATTATATATATATATCTACATATATATCTACACACATGACCATTCTCCAAGACACATACACATATCCTCCTTACATATATATTATTATTATTCACACACACACATATTCACATATATATATCTACACACATATCCTTACACATTGTCCACATATATATTCACATACATATATGCACATATATATATATTCATATTCCATATACATATATATATACACACACACATATTATCTACATACACATATTCTACATACACATATCTACACACATATTCCCACTATTATTATTCCACCACACATATATACACATTATTGTCCACATACACATATTCTAAGACATACATATTATATATTCACACTGCTATCTATTGGTCACCTGCCATTCGGCCATATTCCGCACATACATATCAAGGTCTGCCATTCGGCTATTCCACATGGACACATATATTCTAAACCTACATACATATTCCTACATACACACACACACACACACACATATTCAAGCATATTCAAGACACATATTATTCACACACACACACCTACATATTATTCCACACATATCTACATATTATTATTCACATATTCGGAAACATATTATTATCTAAGACACATTATCCTCACACAGCACATTCCACATTATTATTATTCTGGCATATTATTATTATTCGAACCTATATATATATCTATTCCAAAGTTATATATATATCTATATCTTTCATTACTATATATATATCTACATATTATTATATATATCTACATATTATATATTCTCACTTACATATATATATATTCTACATATATATTCACATATAAATATATCCTCCTTTACATATACCCACATATATACATATATCTATATATATATTCAAGACATATATATATATTTCCATATATATACATTCACATATATATCCATATTCACTTATCCTACATATACATATATATATCTACGGCACATATATATATCTATATATTATTCCCTACATATCTACATATATACATATATATTCCTGTAACATATATATATACTACATATTCCATACATATATATATATTATTCTACACACACATATCTACATACATATATATATATGGTCTATATATATATTATTCCATACTTACATATATATATTCCTTCACATATTAATGCTATATATTATGTCTTATATATACATATATAAATGTCTACATATATATATATACATATGCCATCCACATACACATGTTATATATATACATATTCCACATATTCGCATATACATATTCATCTACATATTATTATTCACATACATATTCCACATACATATTCCTCCCACACATATTCACACACATATATCCACATACATATCTTTTAAACATATTTAATTCTTATAGACACATATCTTCACATATATATTGGTCTCCACATACACATTCACATTCACATATTACGTCCGTCATTCACATATATTACACACACACACACACACACACACACACATATTATTATTGATATATATATATTCTAAACATATATATATATATATATATATTCACACACACACATATTCAAGACATATTATTAAAAATATACATTGCTATATATATATTAATATCTACATATTATCTGCTATTCGCTATCTGCTATTCTACACACATATCTACACACACATACACACATATTATTCCATCTACATATATATTATTCAAGAAATATATACATATATACACACATATTTTAAAACATACATATATACCCACACACACATTCACATTAATATTCATATTATCTACTATTATTACATATTATTATTCATATTATATATATCCACATATATATATATATATATATCCACATATATATACTTATTCAGCCCACATATTAATATTCTCATACATAGTTATCTACATATATATTCCGCTATATATATATTTTTTTCATTCATATAAGTACATACATATCATACAGCCATATTCCACATATATTAGACATCCTTACACACATTATCCACTATATATATTGGTCCTTCCGACACATATATATCTACATTGACACACATATTGGTTCTTAAACATATACTATCCACACATATATATATATATTCTTACACACATATATATATCCTTAAACATATATATATATATATATATCTATATATATATATATCCGTTCACATATATATATCTACATATTTATATATATCCACACATATATATATATATATCCGTATATATATATATCTATATATATATTTACATCTACATATATATTCTATTTGCCTGCACATATATATACTTCTACATATATTATCTACATATATATACTTATATCCATATACACATATATATATATATATTTAAGTATATATTTCCATATATATGGTTTATTCTTCATATATATATCACATATATATACCATATATATTTCTATATATATATATCTTATATATATATATATTTGAACATATATATATTTGAAATTTTTATATATATATTCTGCCCAGGTCATTGCCTGCTCAAAAATATTGTCTAAACAGCCATACCTGGCCCAAAAGTCATTGTCTAAACTATATATATATCGTTCTATATATATTCTGCTCATACATTGCCTTCCCATATATATATATATATTAAACATGGCTCCGTTCCATATATAGTTCTGCTCAAATATTATATATTCTTAAACATATATATATATATATATATCTATATATATTATTTCTACGGCATATATATTATTCATATATATTCCATATACTTGCACATATATGGTCGTTTACATATTATTATTCTTACATATATTATCTTAAAGTATTATTATTATATTTCCATATATTACTATTATACCTATATATAATATACTTACATATATATATTTTCCACATATATATATTCACATACATATATATATATATATTCTTACATATTCAAGGTCAACCATATACATCCTGTTGTCACTATATATACATATATACTCACATATATATATATATTCACATATATATTATTATTCTACCATATATATATATTATTCCATATATATATATTCTTCCATATATATAACATATTATTATATATATATATATATATTCATACCTTGTCAAGTATATTCAAAGATATTATACTATAGTTATATATATATATTCCCATATATATATTCAAGTATTATATGGCTCACGCACATATTTTATACTGTGTCCTTTTGAACATACATATTTGTTACATATTTGTTTTCATATTGTTCTACATACATACATATTCCACATACATATATTGTTATATTCCACATACACATATTCCACGATACATATTCCAAGACATAGTTGTTGTTATATATTCACATATTATCTTACATACATACAGTTATTCACAAAATATATATATATATATATATATATTATTATTCACATATATATATATATATTCTAAATATATATATATATATATGTCACGCCACACATATATATACTCCACACATTTGTATATATATACCTACATATATATATAGTTATATGCACATATATATATGTATCTTAAACATATGATATGGTATATATTCACTGGCACATATATCCAGGAGGCATGAGCCTTACATTGCATACATATATATATATATATTCCACATACATATTCCACTTCACATATATATTATTCCATATATATTATTCCATACTATATATTCTTAGTACATATATATATATACTTTTATATATATATATATATATTTGCTTTAAACATATATATATATATATACATTTTATATATATATACACATATATATATATATTTTATATATATATATATATATTTCATATATATATATATATTCTTTCATATATATATATATATATAGTATTCTAAACATATATGATATATGAGCCATATATATTCTTATATATATATATATATATATATATTTGCCCATATATATATATATTTTTACATATATATATATACATTATATATATATATACATTTATAGATAGCGTACATATATACTTGTATGTTTATCATATATTCTTGTGCCATATATAGGTTTTTTCATATATATAGGTTTTTCGTGTATACATATATTTTCTAATATATATATATCATTCTGGACATATATATATATTTTATATATATTTTCAAGTATGATGTTTATATTGGTCTATATATATATGTTTTATATATGTGCCATATATTGCTCATATATGTTTATATATATTTCCCACATATATATATTACATATAAGCCATATATATTATTCAGCATATATTTTTATATATATATGTATATATATATATATATATATATATATGTCCACATATATATATATATATATATGTTTCTGTTATTGTTTGTTGTGTTGTTGTTTTATTATTATCCACATTTGACATACCTACATATTTAGCCAAATATATTTTCTATAATATATATTATTCTACATATACATATATTCTATACATATTATATTAATGCATATGCCTATACATAAAATATTCTTTGAAATGAAAGAGAGCCAGCTAAAGAGCCAGCCACATATATATATTTCACATATATATTTCACAAGTACATATATATATATATATATGCCTACATTATATATTCATATATATTATTACTTACATATAGATATACCTCAACTACTATATATATATATATATATATATGCCTAGCATATATATATATATATATATATTATGTCATATATTTCACATATATATATTACCCATATACACATATTTGCTCATATATATATTTTTCCATATATATATATATATATACATATATATATACATATATTCTTCGCCATATATATATATTCTTACATAGTTCATATATATATTCCTTCATATATATATATATGTTCTTTCTTACATATATACACGCCATATTCGCGCGCCATATATATATATTATCCTATATATATTTCAGCCATATATATATATATAAATCTATATATATATATCTTATTTTCATATATATATATTTATGCACCACAGCATATATATATATATATATATATATATATATATATATTTCCTATATATATATATATATATATATATTTCATATATATATATATATATATATGTTCTTACATATATATGCTCTATATATATATATATTTTAAGATATATATACATATATATATATATATTCATATATATATATATATCAATATATATTTTTCATATATATATATACGTTTTTCATATATATATATATATTTGAAACATATATATATATATATATGTCTAAACATATATATATATATATACATATATATATATCTACATATATATATATATTTACATATATATATTCTATATATATATATTTACATATATATTCCATTCTATATATATATTCTATATATATATATTTTTCTACATATACATATTCTCTTACATATATATTTTTCTACATATATATATTTTTCTATATATATATTCCATATATATATATTTACATATATATTCTTACATATATATATTTCCATATATATTCACTGCATATACTTATTCACATATATATGCTCACCATATATATATATATATACATATATTCTTATGATGATATATGATACAAGGTCACATATTATATATTCTACATACATATATTCCACATATATATCTACATACATATTATTCTTCATACATATACGCCCACATACATATTCTACATACATACATATTATATCCACATATCTACACATATCTTCCACATATTCATAGACACACACACATATATCCACATATATATTCCACATATATATATATCTCCACATATATATATATCTACATACATATTTATATATATATATTTACATATAGTTTTACATATATATATATATACTTTATATATATATATGCCTATATATATATATATATTTTACATATTTGCAGCATATATATTTCATATATATATATATTCGTATATATATATATTTTATAGTATATATATGCTACCTATATATATATATATATATTTCCAGAGCATATATATATACACCATATATATGCGTATATATATGTCGCCATATATATATATTTGTTTGCAGCATATATTTGTTTTATTTAAGAGCCACACGCACATATATATATTTATATATATATATATTTACATATATATAGGTCAAGAGAGAGAGAGAGAGCGCGAGAGAGAGAGATTTTGAGAGAGCCGAGAGAGAGAGAGAGAGCGCGAGAGAGAGAGAGAGAGAGAGAGAGCGAGAGAGAGAGAGCGCGAGAGAGAGAGAGAGAGAGAGAGGCGAGAGAGAGCGTTGAGAGAGCGCGAGAGAGAGAGAGAGAGAGAGAGAGAGCGTAGAGCGCGAGAGAGAGAGAGAGAGAGAGTAGAGAGAGCGCGAGAGAGAGCGGGGCGAGAGAGAGCTGGTGAGAGAGCGAGAGAGCGCGAGAGAGAGTGCGAGAGAGAGCGCGTAGAGAGAGGAACAGAGAGAGCGCGAGAGAGAGCGCGAGAGAGCGAGAGAGAGCGCGTAGAGAGAGCGCGAGAGAGAGCGTAGAGAGAGCGCGAGAGAGAGCGCGAGAGAGAGCGCGAGAGAGCGGCGAGAGAGCGCGAGGAGCGCGAGGGAGCCGCGAGGGAGCGCGAGGAGCGCGAGAGAGCCGCACGAGGGAGCCGCAGAGAGCCGCGACAGCGTATGAGCGATGTCGTACACGCAAGGCTCTGCTCTATTGCCCATACCTACATACCCACATATACCTACATATACCTACATATTTGCATATTATCTACATATTATCTACATATCTGCCATTCCGCTATCTTGCCATTACTATTATTACACACATACACACATATCTACACATATTATCTACATATTAATATCTTATTATTGACATTATTATCTGCCATTATTATTATTATCTGCTATTATTATTCATTACATATTATTCACATATTAGTCCTTACATTATTAATATTCCACATACATTATTCCATATTATATATGTTTTCCATATTATATATATCCATATTCATTATTCCATATTATTATTCCGGGTTATTATCATTCCACATATTATTGTCATATCTACACACATATATTCAGAGCACACACATTATTCCTTACATTATATATATCCACCATATTATTATTCCACATATATATATTCTACATACATAACTCACATTATATATATATATATCTACATATATATATATATATCTACATATTATATATTATTCCACATTATTATATTGTCATTCATATATATTATTATATCCATATATATATACATTATTCCACATTATATATATATCTCACATATACATATCCTTACATATATATATATCTACATATTACACACATATATATCTACATATATATATATTATCTACATATATATTATTCCACATATATATTATTATATTCCACATACACATATCTTTCCACATACACATATTATCCACATATATATTATATATTATCCGCATTGTTACACATATCTACATATACATATTATTGGTCTACACACACACACATATCCAAGCACATATTATTATTATTCCACATATATACATATATATCCTTACTATATTATCTACCCGTTCACATTCAAGGTTCAATATTCGGTATATCTCGCTATCTGTTCCTCGCTATCTTTCATTCACATATTATTATTATCTTATTATTCAAGCATTATTCACATTACTACATTATCCACACACATATTATATATTATTCAAGACACATTATATATATATTATTCACATTATTATTCCACCTACATTATCCTACATACATATCTCACACACATTATTCCAAGACACATATTCGTTATTACATATTAATTCTACATACACATATTCCTGCTATATATATATATGTCTACATACACATACACTACACATACATATTCTATTATTATTATTGGCTACATTATTATTCACATACATATATATCTTACTCACCCATATTAATTATTCCGTTATTATTATCTACATATTATATATTCCATATTATTATTATCTTTCATATTATTATGTCTACTCACATTAATATTCATCATACATATCTACATATTATTATTCACCTACATATCTACATATATATCTTCATATTAATACATATATATTCTACATATTATGAGGCATATTATTCTGCCATATCTACATACATATATTCTTTGTGAGACACATACATATACATATATATTCACCTCACATATATATATATCTACATATATATATATTCAAGACACATATATACTATCTACACACACATATCTACATGCCCACATATATTGTGTACATATCTACATACACATATATATCTACACATATTATTATTCACCTACATATTATTATTAATATCCACCTGGCTATTACTTGACATATATCTACACACACATACACACACACACATATCATACACACATATTATCTACATATATATATATATATATCCACCCACACACACATATTATTCACATTATACATATATATTCTACATTAATAATACCCACATACACATATTCCACATTACATATTATCCTACATACACATTCACCTACACATATTATTATTATTATCTACATATATATTATATATTATCTTTCCACCTATATATTAATATTATTATATATTCGCTATCTGCTATCTTACATTCACATTCACATTCATTCATTCACATATATTAATATATATCTGCTATATATCTGCTATTATCTACATATCTACATATACATATTCTTCATACATATATATATATATTACATATACATATTCTACATATACATATTCTACATATATAATGTCTTTCACTTACATATATCACTTAAGTATATATATATTTCAAGTATATATATTCTTTCCATATATATATTCTTCAAGACATATGGATATATATATATATTTTTCCATATATATTTTTTCTACATATATATATATATATATATATATATTTCTATATATATATTTTTCCTATATATATGCTCTTACATATATACATATATTTTACATATATATATATATATATATATATATATATATATATTCTTATATATATATATATACTTTTCATATATATATATTTGCATATATATATATACTTACATATATATTTTCATATATATATATATATATATTCTGGCATATATATTTACATATATTGGTTTGCCTACATATACATGTCTTGTTTCAGCCATTATTAGTTATACATATATAGTTTACATATACTCATATTCTGTTCTTTTTGTTCACTCTGCTATTCTACATATATATTTTCATATATATATATATATATTCGGTATATATATATATATATATATATATATATATTTCATATATATATGGTCACACATATATATTTGCTCTGCTATTCCGTTATTCTTGGCCTGCTATTCGCTATTCACATATACCTACATACATGCCTACATACATATTCCATACATATTTCTCCTTCCACATACATGGCCCACATACATATCTTTTTCACTACATATTATTATTTTACTTACATGACATATCTTACACACACATATTATTGGTCCACATTATTACACACACACATTATTCCTACATACATATTATTCCACACACATACATATATTCCACACACATATTATCTACATACATATATATTATTCTACATATATATATCCACATACATATCTCCACATATATATATATATATCTTACATATTATAATTCTATATATATATATTTTACATATATATCGCCATATATATATATATTCATATATATATATATATG
>NC_140961.1:40020105-40022605 GCF_056783735.1 Eptatretus burgeri
CATATTATTATTCCGCTATTATTATTGGTCTACATATTATTATTGCTCTTACATACACATATCTACACACACATATTCACCTTACACACATATTCCACATCTGGGTTATTCCAGTTATCTACCATTATACACATATTATTCACACACACATCCACATATCCACACACATATCTCTCCACACATATTATTCCACATTATTACACATATCTACATACACATATCCACATTACATATTATCTACATATTATTATCCTGCTCACACATATTCATTCATTCACCTAACATATTCACATTCACAAGTATTATCATACACACACTATCTACACACACATATCTAAGACACACATATTCCACACACATATTCACATATTATTCCGTTATTATTACTGGTCTACACACATTCATTCACATTCACATATTCCACATTCATTATCTGCACATTCACATTGGTCTGAAGAGCACATATCCTTGACACACATTATCCACATTACTATCCTTCCACACATTATTATTCTACATCACACATTATTCCACATTACATTAATATTCCACATATACATATTATCATTCCACACACACATTATCCACCTACACACATTATCCTTGTCTGTCTAATATCTCACATTCCGGCTATTAGACGTGGTTTGGTATTGGTTTTGCTCATATTTCATATATATATATATATATATATATATATATTTCTATATATATATTTTCCTATATATATATTTTTCATATATATATATATTTTATATATATATACTTATATATATATATATTCTACATATATATATTTCATATATATATATATATATATATATTTACATATATATATTTATCCCACATATATATATGCCTATATATATATATATATATATATATATACTTATATATATATATACGCTATATATATATATTCTATACATATATATTTTTCTACATATATATATATATATATATACGCCATATATATATTTACATATATATATTTTGTTCATATATAAGTTTTCATATAAGATGGTCCATATATATATATATTTTATATTAATATATATTTCTATATATATATATTTCTATATATATATAGGTCCTTCATATATATATATACTTATATATATATATATTTACATATGTTATATTTTTCTACATATATATACGGCACATATATATATATATATATATTTCCATATATATATATTTACATATATATATATACTTACATAATATTGTCCACATACATATTTGGCATATGGTTATTCTACATACATACCCACTTACATATATATACTTCTATATATATATATACTTATATACATATATTCTAGCCACATATATATACATATATATTCTTCCACATATTATATTATCTACATACATATTATTCCATATATATATATACTTACATATTATATACCTTCCATATATATATATACTCTTACATATACATATTCTTACATACATATATTCTACATACATATTATCCACATATTCTGGCATATACATATTCCCCATACATACATATTATTCACACACATACATACATATATATCTTTTCCACATATTGGTCTATTATCTATTATTCGGCACACATATACACATATTCCACATACATATTCACATACATATCTACATATTTTACATATATATATATGTCTTTACATGGCTCACATATATATTCTTCCTATATATATATTTACTTACATATATATTTTCCCATATATATTATTCCACATATATATTTTATATATATATATTATTTCAAGTACATATGATTCTTCGCCACATACACATATCTACATGTTATTGGTTCTACATATGCCTGTTATTCCGTTATTTACATACATATATATATGCCTACATATTATACATACATACATACACATACACACATACACATACACATACCCACATATTATTATACCTCTTTCACATATATACATATTCTACATATATACATATTCATATACATATTCTACATACACATATTCTTCACATACATATTCTACATATTCATATTATTCCATACATATATATTCCAAGCATATACATATTCTTACATACATATATTCTCCTACATATACATATTCTTCCAGTACATATATTCACTACATATTATTATCAAGACATATTCATATTTACATATATTATCTTCCACATTATTATTATTATTCTACATACATATGGTCTATTATTATTATTCTACATATACATATTCACCTACATATACATATTCTCTACATATATATTGTCTACATATATATACTCTCCTTACATATTATTCTACATATATTATTGGTCTACATATACACATATTCACACATATTATCTTCCACTCACATACACATATTCCACATATTATCTGCTCACACACCAAGAGATTCGCGAGAGACATCTTCCACATTCACACACCATTATCTACATACACACACACCCACATACACACATATTATTCACACACACACATTCACACACATATCTACATTATTATTATTCACACATA
>NC_140961.1:40030105-40117605 GCF_056783735.1 Eptatretus burgeri
GAGGGAAGAGAGGGAAGAGAGGGAAGAGAGGGAAGAGAGGGAAGAGAGGGAAGAGAGGGAAGAGAGGGAAGAGAGAGAAGAGAGAGAAGGGAGAGAAGAGAGAGAAGAGAGAGAAGAGAGAGAGCGAGAGAGCGAGAGAGCGAGAGAGCGAGAGAGAGAGAGAGAGAGAGAGAGAGAGCGAGAGAGAGAGAGAGAGAGAGAGAGAGAGAGAGAGAGAGAGAGAGAGAGAGAGAGAGAGAGAGAGAGAGAGAGAGAGAGAGAGAGAGAGAGAGAGAGAGAGAGAGAGAGAGAGAGAGAGAGAGAGCGAGAGAGCGAGAGAGCGAGAGAGCGAGAGAGCGAGAGAGAGAGAGAGAGGTGATGTGTGCCGCATGACACCATGACGACTTCATACTTATACCGGGCATAGTGGCGTGCGCCTGTAATCCGGCTACTTGGAGGATCGCTTGAGGACGGGAGCTCTGCACTGGGCCACGCTATGAGAGGGTGTAGGGCAACCTGGAATCATGGTGAAACCCAATCCTTATCCCTGTGTCGTAAGAGGCGACCAGGGTTGCGTCAGGAAGGGAATCCGGCGTAAAACCTATGCCAAATCAGGATGCGGATCATAACGGATGATCCACTGTGGCGACCCCTCACGGGAGCAGCCGAAAGACGAACAACAAGTGAGCTTCATACTTAACGTGTGCACATGAGAGAATAGGAAACAACAACAACAACACAATACCCTGGCAATTTGGAATCCGTGTCTTTGGCTATGACCATTTTGCTTCCGTTTTTGTCATGGGGAATGATGCATGCCGGGAGATAAAGGCATCGTCGGAGACATGAAAGACCCAAATATCAGACATGGTGTATATTTCCTTCACTGATTTTAATAAAGATATCTCCCACATCATCAAAAAATAATTTTTAATCGTGATTTACATTATTTGATCGCTGATCCCGAATCCAGGCCAAAGCAACCGGAAATTGCGTATACAGTTGTGAACAAGTTATTGGTAAAGTCAGAAGCGAATGCAAGAAGAATTCTACGTTCGCTTCTAGTATTTGTTTTTTAGATGAGATCAAGTTCTTGGCAGTGTAGTTGTCATTGTGAAGGTAATGTTGAGGTAATATGATTTTTTTTTTAGATGAGATCCTGTTCTAGGCGGTGTAGTTGTCGTTGTGAAGGTTATGTTGAGGATTTTTTTTTTTTTCAGATGAGATCCTGTTCTAGGCGGTGTAGTTGTTGTTGTGAAGGTAATGTTGAGGTATAATGTTGAGGTAATATAAATTTTTTTAGATGAGATCCTGTTCTAGGCGGTGTAGTTGTCATTGTGAAGGTAATGTTGAGGTAATATGATTTTTTTAGATGAGATCCTGTTCTAGGCGGTGTAGTTGTCGTTGTGAAGGTTATGTTGAGGAATTTTTTTTTTCAGACGAGATCCTGTTCTAGGCTGTGTAGTTGTTGTTGTTGTGAAGGTAATGTTGAGGTAATATTAATTTTTTTAGATGAGATCCTGTTCTAGGCGGTGTAGTTGTTATTGTGAAGGTAATATTAATTTTTTTTAGATGAGATCCTGTTCTAGGTTGTGTAGTTGTCATTGTGAAGGTAATGTTGAGGAAATTTTTTTTCAGATGAGATCCTGTTCTAGACGGTGTAGTTGTTGTTGTGAAGGTAATGTTGAGGTATAATGTTGAGGTAATATAATTTTTTTAGATGAGATCCTGTTCTAGGCGGTGTAGTTGTCATTGTGAAGGTAATGTTGAGGTAATATGATTTTTTTAGATGAGATCCTGTTCTAGGCGGTGTAGTTGTCGTTGTGAAGGTTATGTTGAGGAATTTTTTTTTCAGACGAGATCCTGTTCTAGGCTGTGTAGTTGTTGTTGTTGTGAAGGTAATGTTGAGGTAATATTAATTTTTTTAGATGAGATCCTGTTCTAGGCGGTGTAGTTGTTATTGTGAAGGTAATATTAATTTTTTTTAGATGAGATCCTGTTCTAGGTGGTGTAGTTGTCATTGTGAAGGTAATGTTGAGGAATTTTTTTTTTCAGATGAGATCCTGTTCTAGGCGGTGTAGTTGTTGTTGTGAAGGTAATGTTGAGGTATAATGTTGAGGTAATATTAATTTTATTAGATGAGATCTGTTCTAGGCGGTGTAGTTGTCGTTGTGAAGGTAATGTTGAGGAATTTTTTTTTTTTTTCAGATGAGATCCTGTTCGAGGCGGTGTAGTTGTTGTTGTGAAGGTAATGTTGAGGTATAATATTGAGGTAATATTTATTTTTGCAGATGAGATCCTGTTCTAGGCGGTGTAGTTGTTGTTGTGAAGGTAATGTTTAGGTAATACAGTATTTATTTTTGTCATAGCAAAAAGACTTTAATTTGATATATTTAAGAAGCGAATGTATGAAGAATTCTACGTTCGATTCTCGGCTTTGCCTATTCCATATTGTTGCGGTTGAGGATATTCGCAAACCACCATTCAGGTCCTGTAGGTGAGATATCTCTGTAAGTACATGTGTAGTTAAGCCCCAAACCCGTTGTTTAGAGGGAATAAATGTGATTCATTTGGGCTGCGACCCTTTAAGATAGCCGTTTTTCTGTTCTATCTTTATTTTGAACCAACCACGTCTCAACCGCCATCACACAACAACCACCAACCGCAACGCCGCTTCACAACAACAACAACAACAACAACAACAAGCCAACAGCCAAGACCTTTACCTTCACAACTCGCTCCCGCAAACATTGCATCACCGCCATTCCAAACGTCGCCATGGCCATGGACCAGCACTTTAAACCCTCCACCACATTCGCCTCTCCTTCTGCGGCCATTCCCGCACCGCTTGTGGGCACCGAGCGTCAGGCTGTCCTGGCCTCGTGCGGGACGCGCGCCGAGCCGCGGGTGCAAATAGCGGCCTTTCCGAGGAGAAGTCGGATCAGGAATGATACACGCCCACTTCTGATCCGTCCAATCAGCAAGTGTGGGGCGGTTTGGCCCCGCCACCAGGCGCGTCGGTGTAGAATCGGGATATGCAAATTCGAGGATCAGGGGAGACTCACGCCCCTTTTTCTCCGTCCAATGGGCGAGCGTGGCTCCACCCCCGAGCTCGTTCTGATCCAGAAATTTGCATATGGGTTCTCCTGCCGGACTATAAAGCACCGAGCGTGGGGCGAATTAGTCAGTTTGGGTGGGAGTGAGTTGGAGGAGTAGTTTTTGAGTTGGAGAGAAGGTTGGAGGCAGTGAGTTGGAGTCAGGAAGGTCGAGGCAGTCAAGTCGGGTCTGGAGAGTGGCAGTCTGTCGGAGTGGGGAGTCTGTCGGGGAGCTGCAGAGAAGGGAAGCCTGGAGCGCGGTCGAGGTGATTTGCTGCAGTCGGCTGAGGAGAATTGCGGAGGGGATCGGATACCTCGGGTCCGAGGCAAGGAAGACGGCAGTCGGCGACGAGGTCGCAGTGGAGTCGCTCGTCGCGGGACCCAAGCAAGCCAGCTATCCTCTTTCCCCAGAGCATCAACAATTCCCCCCTTTCCCCCCCCCCCCCGCGCTGAGATAGTGCGAAAAGGGGGCCCTGTTCCCACCCCACTCCAAGCAGTGCCAACGAAACCCGCGAAGGAGTGCGGAGTCGGGGCACTGCCGCCACATTTGCGGCTCATCACAAGACACGGGTAGGATCCACCCGGTCTCGCGGCCCACAGGCCCGGTCTGCCCCCTTGTCGTTGAGGGTGGCCCTTTTCTTTTGCTTTTGAGTAAATGTGTTGTCGGCACCGTCTGTAAAGTAAAACTGTGTAAGTGTTGCCGTGTGCACGCGTAGTCGGTAGTAGATCTGCATTGTTGTGTTTCTTTTGTTACATAATTGTTGTAATTGTATATGTGTGCTTTCCGTGTGCCGCGGAATAAATGTGCCTTATGTTGAACTGTTTTCCCGTTTCGCTTCGTCTTTTCTTTAATTGAATCTCCATCTTGCTTCACGTAAAGGGTTGGTAGTGGGCTTAATACGCCCGATAATTAATTGGAACCGTCGAGGTCGACGATAACACCGCTCGGTTATCCCGATAGTACGGAACGGGTCGCTTAAAGTGGCCCGTGTCCGAAGTCGACCTGCGGCGAGGTGCGATCGCCCGGTCTACCCTCCGTGTGGGTACTTACGTAGGTCGAATTTGGTGAACAACCCTATCCCACGCGGGGGGCCGATTGGCACGATCGTGGTGAGGCCGAAAGGCCCACCCGTGACTAGTTCCCGGCGTTAGTCTGAGAGGGTCACGACAGAATTGTCCGTCCGGTGGGCGACGTGCCGCGATTCGAGTTACGTGGCCGTTTGCACGCCGGCGGGCGCGAATTCGCAACAATATTATGATAAAAAAATATATATACATATATATATATATATATATATAATTTTTTATGCCAAATGAGTCCAACAGGACGAGAGGTCCTTCACTGAAGCCGAAAAAAGTTCCATCTTTGGACGAAAGTTCGAATGTGTGCCTTTTCTGTGAGAAGCATTATTAACGGGATATCTCTCCCGAGTTATGTCATTGAGTCAGTCATTCCAAACGGGTTTAAGTCTGCACTTGAGAAACATTGGTCTAACCATTTCTTACTGACCGATGTCCAAATCTCCCAGCTCTACCACAAATCTTCACTTTGCATACAAAGAAAAGCATCGCTTTACGTCTCTGCATCCAGTGAGATCCAGCAAGTTCGAATCATGTTACAGGAAACAATTGGGAAATCTAATGGAATCCACCATTCACCTGCTGCACCCCAAGTACGAGATACTGACAAGTTAGTTTGAAGCTTGGAATCCATTGCAACGCGACCAAGGTTCATTCATCCACCTGTCCCACGGATTGTGTTCGTTCATACCAGCTGTGAGAGGAAACTCTTTCGCCATGCATTCTCTGGCGGCCTGCAGGTGATGTTTAACTCCTGAGCCACACTGTCCCAGAGCAGCCAGCAGTTGGACGTGGGATGAATAATCAAACGGGTTCGTCGACACCTGGAGGGTCAGCGAAGGCACAAGAAGCAAACAAAGAGCAAAAATAAATTTAAAATGTTTTCAGTTTCTCCAAGCCCTCGGCTTATGAAGCCATTGCACCTCATTTCCTCTCAACATCTCCCCCCCCGCCCCGTCACCATGCCAACGTATCGGGGAGAACAAAAAATATCGATTTAAACACTTAAAGTCTGACCTTTTCCATCAACATATAAACCTGCTCCTGCACTTCTTCGTCCACATCCATCTCATCGGATGACAGATCCTCTTTTCCTTCTTCGTCGTCAGACTCGCCGTCTGAGTTTCCTTTCATCATCTTTATCTCCTCCTCCATGCTCTGCTCGTCAACCTCTTCTTGTTGATTCTTCTCTTCTACGTCACTATTTGTTTTCCCCTTTGACGCCGCATTCCCTTCTTGCTGACCCTTTCCTTCTGTCGGGACACGCTCCCCGAATGACGCCATGACAGGGTTTGCGGAATGACGTAATCACGTTGAGTGAGGAAGTGGGCGTTGCCGGATCGGCGGTTTACACCCACCAAAAAACATAAATCCGTGGTAATAAATAAAATAAAATAAAAATGCACAGCAAGCCTTCTAAGTATATATGATGAGTATTAATTTAATTCTACAGAATACGTCTCAGCGAAATGCGATTTGCAAATATCGAAATTACATCGTGTGGGGGGGGGGGAAATGTACGAGCATTTCAGCACTAATTTTGAGCTTTATCACAGTTTAATACAATTATTATGATAACTTTTTGAAAATGATTATAACACTGTTTTTCACTGATAACACAGATAGTTTATCAATCGGAGATACTTTAATATTGTTTTCGGTGTATTCGAGTGTGCACGTAAGAAAAACAAGTACTTTTTCCCACTTACCTTTTCACTCACACAGATTGCATTAAAATGTTGTTGTTGTTTTAAGGTTTCGGATCGTGTTCTTGAGGACGATTTTGAGCCACAAGGTTTTTTGTAACTTAGTGTAACTCTATGTACTGTATATATATATATATATATCGTTTACATAAACAGAAGCTAATCGAGAAGATAACTTTTTTTTGTCACGTTTGCCCAACGTGTTCAGAGATGGCAACAAGACGGCGAGGTACAGTACAGTCATCCTATAACGAGAGATTAAATTAGTAACCGTATATATCGTCGGGACACGCCTTACGGATGGTGGGTTTAAGTATCACGAACCGGCTGACCAGGCCTGACGAGTTGATTTGACCAAGACTTTGAACACGTGTTCAGCATGCCGGAAATAACTTGTGTGTGTGTGTCCGACAGGATGGTGCAGAAGTAGTGCACTCGGTGTAGCGCACACCAACACCATGCAATGCCTGATCCAGGGGAACATATCTGGCTCAATAGGTTTTTGTAAATATCGTGCTGTACATCGTTTATGGTCCTTATCTCTAAATGGTGAAGAATCGCGTTAAAAATTAAATAATTATCATATCGGGATCTGGATTCGGATCTTCACCAGAATCGAATCAATTCTTCCTCGTCACATACCAAACGTGTCCACCAATTTTTGTCCAAACCTGTCCACAACTTTTTGAGATATCCTGCACACAAATGGACAGAGCGACGGGGGTGAAAACATAGCCTCCTTCCACCTTAGGTGGTGGAGGTTAAAAACACAACTCCACCTTCATGACTGCTTGAGTTATTGTGCCTTGTGAGTTTTCATGGCCAAGTAATGGGGTCAAAGGTTGCACTCTCACTATGTCTCTCCAAAAGGACCGTTTGGACCCCTCCCCATCTACTTTCTCAACAATCCTCTGGAGGAAGTCCTTTATTTCAAGCTTTTTGGCCTCACTATCTGCCATGACCTTTCCTGGGAAAGTCACATTTCCAAGCTCGCCTCCAAAGCCAGTCGCCGACTGGGAATCCTCCGTTGTACAAAGTCCTTCCTCGGCCCATCTGAGCTCCTGACCACATACAAAGCTTTCGTCCACAGCCTGATGGAGTACTGCTCTCCCCTCTGGGCTGGTACTCCTGCCTCTCACCTTTCTCGGCTTCAGGCTGTGGAAACCAAAGCATTTTGGATCATTGGTATCTCCCGCGATGAGGCTGAGTCTTTGGGCCTCTCACTCTCTCACCGCAGGCAGGTCGGTGGCCTTCCTGTCTTCTTCCGTCTCCTCACCGCCCTGCTCTTTCTGAGATATGTCCCCCTCCCCCTCCCCCTCCTCCTCCCCCCATATTTCCGCAAGGTGCTCAAGAGCCGCCAACTACCCCCTTCTGGTAAAACTACCAAAATCAAGAATCATTGTTCACCTTCACTCTTTCATTCCTCTTTTTCCCCACCTTTGGAATAAATAGTCCTGCAGCGTAGTCTGATATTTCAGATCAATTGTTCAAATTTGTATAAAAGCACCAAAATTGGTACACATGTAGAATAATGTATTCCAAACAATTCTAGATATGGAGCCACTCGAGATTGTGCCTTGGTCAGCTTCGGCGACCATTTTCCAATAAGGCCGCCATTCTATTTTAGCGAAATTGGCTATATGCTCTTATTTTCTTATTGTATTGTTGGTAGATACATGGAAAGTGTAAAATTCAGTAAATTGACCATGAAAAGGCATATTCAAATATTATGAGCCAGTATTTTTAGTAAAAAAGGCATTATTTGATTTGTAAATTTCTGCTCTCCTGAAACTTTTTGCCGAAAAGTACCCATACCATTATTGCCTGGAGAAGAGTCAAATGATACTCATCACATTCAATGGGTTTGGAATCAACAAAAATTGCATTATAGATTACATACTTTACTCTATTTTGAAAATGGAACTGATAATGGTGATAATGACAAACTCAGAAAATGTAGTCAAATTATTGCACACTTCACTTTGAAGCGGCTACGGTTTACTGTCTACTACCATTCTACCAGGACACATGGTACACACATACATCAGTCTAGTACAATATGAGTTTCTGAGCTCAAGTGTACTGGCTCTGGATCAAGAAGTCAACACTTTTACAAACAATGCGACTTTGCATTTGCACCTTCTAAGCTAGGCCAATATCTGAGTCTGTGTCTACTGCGTCTGTCTACTAGCATTCTCCTTCACAAGCACACAGTCCAGTGCATTGCAGATTAGCCTTCTTGCATTTGCAGCGGTTTCTACAGCCTTTTTTGCAGCCGCATGACACCAGCTCGAAGCAGCTTTTTGAAGCCTCAGGGAGTGTGGTCCACAGCGGTTCGTAGGACCCATCCTCTGTTTGCCGCCAGCCCCAGCTTGTTGGTGATGGAAGCACGGGTTGAGGGACCAAGTCCTGCCCCCAGACATAGCCACCCTGGAAGACTGATCTCTTCACATGCTGTTCCAAAGCATCGTAGGTCGGTGGGATGTGCTGGACGGAGTTCCTCTTGGCGAAGAGTTTCTTTCTGGCCTCGTTGACGTCCGTATATGGACTGGTGCGGTCATAGAGGAGCACCACAAACCTTTCAATGCAGTGCATTGTGTCACACTGAATGTTGACTGGCGTGGTGGTCAGGGTCACAAGAGAATCTGTCAGTTCTGGAAACGAGTTCCATGTGGCCCAGGCAGATTTCTTCGCATGCCCACGGATGCTGATACTGTGTCACATCCGGTCATGGCGTGGAAGACAGGGAGGGCACGTGCCTTCTGTGGACCGAGGGAGGCAGCTATTTCATGGGCAGGGATGTAGCGGTAGTTCTTGCCCGTCCCAAAGGCATTCCATTGTTCATCCACGCATGGTAGTGCCTGAGCTACCACCACCACAACAAAATACTTCTGAACCTGTCACTGATGCTGTGTGCGAAAATGGATTTTCCCATAAAAATGACCATTTTTCCCCAATACAATGGTTGGAAATATAATAAATCAACACAAATGACATTTGTATTGTTTTCCTTTGTCAATGCACATCACATGGAGTATTTATCACCTCCGAGAAACCTACAAAGAGAATAACAATGACAGATATCCCATGTTGTTAAAGTAGAATGGTGGCCATTTTGGAAAATGGCCGCCAAGGCTGACCAGGGCAAAATCTCGAGTGGCTCCATATCCAGAATTGTTCAGAATTCATTAGTCAACATATGTACCAATTTTGGTGCTTTTATGAAAAGTCGAACAATTGGTTTGCTATGCTGCAGTACTAAAACTCCCACACTCTCTTCAATCCCATTCTTCCCTCCAGGTCTTCAAAACAGCTGTTTACCACCACCTCTTATCTTCCCCCATCCAAAACCACAATCTTCTCCATCCCCGTTAATCCACCTCCTTCAAATTCCCTGCCTTCCTTCCCGAAAGTTCCCTGTAATGCAAGGTCCTGAAAGGCCCTGTGGTGTCAAAGTTGTATACCCCGTGTACCTGCACCACCCCCTCCCTTTATCAGTGATAAGTCCCTCTGTGTATCAAACATCGGTTTGGCAGACATCTAATCCTAACGTCACTGGAACTCTAGGCTATGCAAAAGGATTTGGACACAGATTGAAGATAAGGCCCGACGTGGTGCCAATCCAGCAGAAGCTTTGCCGTTTACCTTTTGCTTTCCGTGATGCTGTCTCACAATAAGTGAAAACGCTTGAAGAAGCGGATATCATTGAGAGAATTGACTCTTCCGATTGGGGTTCACCTATTATTGTTACGCATAACAAAACGGGAGATATACGACTGTGCGTGGATCTTCGTGAACCCAATAAGGCGACAGTAATCGACAGTCATCCACTCCCACATATTGAGGAGGTATTTGCAGAACTTCGGGGAACGAGAGTGTTCTCAACTTTTTATCTTCAGAGTGTAGACCATCAAGTGCCCTTACATGAGGAAAGCAGAGACTTGACGGGTTTCATAACACTTGAGGGACTTTTCCGTTTTTGCCGTGTTCCTTATGATCTTGCTTCTGCTCCCAGTGCATTCCAGCGAATGATGTCACAGATCTTAGCTGGCTAGGAGGGCGTCCAGTGTTACCTAGATGACATAATTGTGTTTGCTTCGTCTCATGAGAAACACAAGGAACGTCTTCAAGCTGTTTTGAATCAAATTGATCAATCAGGCTAAAAACTGCATTATGGCAAATGTCATTTCAGGAAGGCTGAACTTTTTTTTCTGGGTCACATGATCTCAGAAAAGAGCATGAGTCCAAACACCAAACATGTGGTGGCACTAACACAAGCACCACCCCAAAAGGATGCATCTGCTCTGCGTTCTTTTCTGGGTTTGACTTCTTGGTACTCCAAATTCATTCCAAATTATGCAACAGTCGTGGAGCCACTTCGTGCCTTACTGCGCAAGGATGCTGACTTCTACTGGACCAAGGCTGTGCACACTCAATTTTAAAGGGTAAAAAAATTGATTGTTAACAGCCCTGCACTTGCTTTGTTTGACCCTACTCTGAGCATCATTGTGACCACAGACGTGTCTGATTATGGACTTTGAGCAGTGTTCACTCAACTTCATGAGGACTCTACAGAGGAAACAGTGGCATTTGCCTCACGAACGCTCACATAATGCGAATGCAAGTACTCTACAGTGGAGAAGGAAGCACTCACCTGTGGCTGGGCAACTGAGAAATGACGTATTTACCTGTGGGGTCAAAAATTTATCCTGCGTACAGACCACAGTCTACTGACCACACTACTGTCTTCGAAAGGTCTTGGCCGAGCTGCAATGTGAATTGCACGTTGGTCTGCACGCCTACTGTCATTTAACTATGAAATTGTGTACAAACCTGGCCATCAAAATGTGACTGCAGACTGTTTATCGCGGTTACCACTCCCCATGATAACACCTTACCACGAACCTGATGTAGAAATGGTGGCTTTAGTGTCCGGTGATTGCGCCGCTGTACCTGTGGAACAATTCAAGGAAACTTGCAATAGATGTCCTATTCTACAGAAGGTGCAAGGATATGTCTCCAGAGGATGGCCTTGCACTGTGAAGGGCATTGACCCAAAGGGACTTCCCTACTTTGGCATTCGGAATGAACTGGCTGGACAGGAGGATTACTTGATTTGGGACACTCACCATGTGATAGTGTCGACAGAACTTCAACCCAAGTTAATCCAGCTTGTACATGATATGCATCAAGGTATTGTAAGGATGAAACAAAGGCTGCTTGACCTCTATGGTGGCCAGGGATGGACTCCCAAGTGGAAGTTACCATCAAGTCGTGCATTACTTGCCAAATGCATGATAAAACAGCTGTCACTCGGGTTCCACCTTTGCAACCAGTTCCGCTTCCTAATGCTGCTTGGGGAAAGCTTGCTATCGGTATAGTGGGACCACTTGATAATGGCCGAATGGACTGTCACTATGCCATTACCTTAATTGATTACTCCAGCAAATGGTCAGAAGTCGTCAAGTCCCAAGTAACATCTGCTACAGTTATTAAGTTCCTGACTACAGTATTCAGTCATGAAGGAAATCCATGGGAACTTATCTCTGACAATGGATCTCAGTTTGTTTCAACTGAGTTTGAAACATTCCTACAGGAAAGAAACATCAAACACTGCCGTAGTTCTATATATTACCCACAAGCCAACGGGGAAATAGAACAATTCAATAGAGTGTTTAAGGACTGTTTACAGACTGCAAATCTCGAACGGAAACCCTGGAAATCATTCGTACCTGAGTTCTTGCAAACGTATCGAGCGACAAGACATGCAACAACTCACCAGACCCCTGCTAAACTTCTACATGGACGTACATTGCTCACCAAGTTGCACATTGGGGATCGTCAAATCAGTGTACCTGCTGCAAGACTCGAGGATGTGAGACACTGTGTTCAACAGAAACAAGAGAAGTCTAAACGATACACAGACAAGTGTCAGGGAGCGAAACCTTCCACCTTTCAATGTGGTTCTTTCGTGCGAGTTTGGAAACTATGAGAGAGTGAGAGTGAGAGTGAGAGTGAGAGTGAGAGTGAGAGTGAGAGTGAGAGTGAGAGTGAGAGTGAGAGTGAGAGTGAGAGTGAGAGTGAGAGTGAGAGTGAGAGTGAGAGTGAGAGAGAGTGAGAGAGAGAGAGACACAGACACAGACACAGACACAGACACAGACACAGACACAGACACAGACACAGACACAGACACAGACACAGACACAGACACAGACACAGACACAGACACAGACACAGACACAGACACAGACACAGACACAGACACAGACACAGACACAGACACAGACACAGACACAGACACAGACACAGACACAGACACAGACACAGACACAGACACAGAGACAGAGACAGAGACAGAGACAGAGACAGAGACAGAGACAGACGGACGGACGAGAGGGGACAAAACAAAACAAGTTTACCCAACCCCTCAAGATCAGTGAACAGAGAGGTCTTGCTACCTTAAGACTCTCTGATGGGAAAGTGTGGAATGCAAATGATCTAGCACCTGCAATTGAGACCTCAAATGGACTTTCTGCCGGAAGTACGACAGGTTCTGTTCCCCACTGTTTTGTCCTTCCCTCTCCCGGCCCTCATGTCTCCTGCCCCCCTTGTTGTGCTTTGTGTGTTAGTTCTCATACGAGCCTCGACAATGTATACAACTTTTTTTTAAATCCCGAAATTTAGCTATGTCAATGCGTAGGACTCTTTGTCTCCGGAGAGATATTATAACAATACGGGTTATAGACAACACAGACCTGTATTAATGCCGAATACAGCAAGATCCAGAAGTGAGACAAACTTTCCAACTGTTTCATGTCCAGATTTAGTGAATTATCATACATTTACAAAAAGTACTGCATTTACACACTGGATGGAACATGTGAAAACATGGGAAAATTTGGATGCCTACAACAAGTTGAAATCTGGGCGGATCAGTGATGTGGCTGTTACCTGGTCATGTTTTTGTGAAGAATGGCTCTCAGATTGCACGCGCAAAGGCAGAACTGTAATACATCAATGACATGGAAAGCATGTTACCATCCTGCCTATCTGCTCTGCCTTTTTCTTCAATACTCTCGGATGTTTATCCGGCCACATAGCTTTATCTTCTTTCGTAAACTCCAAGAAAGACACCAACTAATGTGAAAGACAAGAACTAAAAATTTTATTTATTTAGATGTAACGCGGAACTAAAGATTGAGACGGAACTAAAGACGGAACGCCAAGTTTAATAACCATCCAAGGCACACATTGATGAATCGCCCTGCCCATGAAACAACGAGATGACACTTTATACCTGGGTCGGGATTAAAACCCAGGCTACAGAGCTTGGAGGTGAATATGCGTACTTCTAGAGTCTAGGCCATCGTACCAGTCCTTACCACATGCTACTCCAAAAAAAAAAAAACCCTTTATTATTTTAAATACATAATTTTGTTGAAATATGGTGGATAGAGACCAACTGATCTGACTTTTTCTGAAAAGGGGATTCTGAATTGTGAGATTAAGTGAGTACTAATCTTTTTGTTTATTGTGGTAAAATGTGTGTATTCCATTTATCACCCATTTTTGGGGACTGAAATGGTTTGTGTCATGTTCAAACTCGATGTGATGGTAGATCTGGTGATGGCGTCACGTCCGACATTTTTGCAGAGCTCAGGTACCTCAAAATTTACCTGTACACCACTGTGCACCACACACCATAAGCATGCCCCATGGGTCTGGGTCATCAGTCAAATGACCCCAGCATCACTGTTATTTCAAATCTTTCATCTCATTCCAACTCAGCTGAGTGCACAACCAAGTAGAGAGTTCATAGAACACCTTAACCGACACAGCTAAACGGAAGGTTTTTGAAAGTGCTAAAAAGGCTATTTATGTTCCCCACTGTTCAAGTCTATAATTCAATTGAAATTAAATAATGATTTTATAGGTCGTATAAAACAAGCTCAAATGAGCTAAGATCCTCGTCCTCTTAATGATGATGTCATAAAAACGAATATGACGTCATTGTGATGTATCAGGTTTGTGATAAATTATCTGTGCTAATGCCCGGCTTGATTCCCGCAAACAAAATTCAAACAGCTTGCCTAGTTTCGGAGATAATGGTATAGACGATTTCCATTAGTGGCGATATTATGTCAACTTTTTTTCTTGGAAGAATTTCCAAAATCGGAGATGGTTACTGCCTGCGCGTGGGCTTTCTGCATATACATGCCAAGTTTCACGAAGATCCGATGAAAACTCTGGGTTGTGAAACAAAAAAATGTCAAAAATAGGAATGACGTCATAAAATTGATATGACGTCATAGTGATGTATCATATGTGCAGTAATTCATCTCTGCTAATGCCCTGTTCGATTCCCGCAAACAGAATTGAAAAAGCTTGCCTTGTTTCAGAGATAATTTTTTAGGCGATTTCCATTAGCAGAGATATTTTGACGTCATAACTTTTTTTTCGAGGAGGAATTTTCAAAATCGGAGATGGTTACTGTCTGCGCAGGGTATTTTTACATATATATGCCAAGTTTCAGGAAGTTTAGATGAAAACTGTAGGCTGTGAAACAAAAAAGTCCACAAGAAGAAGATGAAGAACAACAACGTGAGTAAGACTTAGAGATCCTCCACGAGGATCTAAAAATTCCAGAAGTTTACCGCCGTTGATGCAGTGTCTTGTACACCACCTTGTTTAACATGTCGAAGTACTACAAAACTGGGTTTTTTGGAAGCAGCAAGAAATTGATTTGTCTTCTACGTTGTTAAAGTATAGAACTCAATTGAAATAAAATAAAGATTTTAAAGGTTGTAGAAAAAAATTAATTCCAGAAGTTTACCGCCATTGATGCAGTGCCTTTTACACCACCTTATTTAACACGTTACATTAGTTATTCATGCCTGTTGTTTGTGTCCTTTATGATGTCCTTAAAAACAGAAAGTTTCCTGTTTGGAATGATTTTAAATTTTGTTTGACTGCCAGACAGACAGAAGATAAAAATTATCTCACTCCTCTCGACGCATGCACGATTAGGACAAATTCAGAGCCAAAGTACTGCTAAACTACCGGTTAGTTTTCCGATTCATGTTCAAAATATAACATCGAATTGAAATCAAGTTGTTCCTCGATCATAAACTGACGTTTTTTATTGGTCGTCTGTGCGGATGAAGAGCAAAGCGATGAAGGATTGTCGGACCCATTCGTGTCTTCCCTCGTGTCTGCACTCCCGTCGAATTACCGCCTGGAGCTCCAAAAGACCTTGAAATCAATACGTCGCAACAAAGCAACACACGGTACAAAATGAGGAATTGATGAGGAGCTGGCATTGTTAGTACGTGTTATATTTATGACAGAAAAGTTGATGAAGATTGAATCAACCTGATTTTGGCCATGGTTGTGCTAGAAAAACTGTGGAAGCAGAAACCAAGAGATTGTTCATTCAGTGGAGGAACAGTCCATACTATAAAAGTGTGTGTGTGCGTGTTTATTTTTTCAGTGGCCTTGCAGTTTCCCGAAGGTCTTCTCCTTTTTGCCTGCACAATTGCAGACATCTTGCAAAGGTAGGGAAAGGATTATTTTACTGATGTATCAGAATCGCAACTGTGTGAAACTAACTTTTCAGCTCTTCCATCAACGTCTGTCTATGCATAAAAATAAAACATAAATATGTGGGTCAGACTGCCGGATAAAAGATTCGCTTTATTAAAGGAATAAAACTGGGGATTCTGAGGAGTCTTTTAGACAGAGACATTGGAGGTTTATAGCCTGTTAGACTTTGAGCAATGAGACACCTTGCTGGTCTTCTCTTTGTCTGCAGGTTGACTGGAGTGCTGGTGTCCATACTGGCAGACGTTGCTTACGGTGCCTGCTGTGTAGATGATTTCACTGCCAGGGCATTGTCTGCTGACTTCCTTGTACATTATGGGCACTCGTGTCTAGGTTTGTCCGAGTCTTTTTTTTTCTTTTTTTACCTTCGTCCACCTTCGGTGGATGGAGGTTATGTATTTACTTCTGCTTGTCTCTTTGTTTGTTTGTTTGTTTGTCAGTGAGCATATTTGAAAACGTGGACGGATTCGGATGAATCTTTATGGACAGGTTGGATGTGTGACAGGGACAAATTGATTCGATTTTGGTGAAGATCTGAATCCGGATACTAGAATTTAAGTGATTCTTCACCAATGAGAGATAGTGCCAAAAACTATATACAGTATAGCACCATATCTCAAAAAGTTGTGGATGGGTTATGAGAAAATTTGGAGGATGAGTTTGGTCTGGTGACGAGAACAAGCCGATTAGGTTTTGGTTAAGGTACGGATCCAGACACAGCCTATCCAGACTTTTTTTTTCATAATGTTTCATTTTCAGAGCTCGTTTCCATGTCTTTCTCTCATCGAGTTTTGCTGCACGTTTTCACAAACAAAATTATTTGCATCTTAACACGAATTCCTTCACACGTTTGCTCTTCGTTATATATCGTTTTACTCCATCTCACATTTTGGTTTGTATACGTGTGCTTCCGCAGTTCCGATTGAGGTGACCGCAGGAGTACGCACTTTATACGTATTTGTGGACATCCAGATAGATGTGGGACATTTTGTGGACACACTGCAGACAAACTTCGAACATGGCAAACGTCTTTCCCTTCTTGGCACGGTTCAGTTTTTGTCTGCATTGCAGGTATTTCTGTTGAGATGGTTGCCAGTCTGCATACACCACATAGGTTGCTGCCATTACTTCCTGTTGTTAATCCTGAGAGTAGATGATGATGATGATTATTATTATTATTATTATTATTATTATTATTATTATTGTTGATATGACATGAGATACACCATTGAAAAGCGGATGAATGTCCATGTGACTTGTCTTTTTAAAGCCATATACCTGTCGGTCTAATCTCTGCAAAATAATACAAGTGCTTATTATTTAAATTTATATTGACATTATTAGAGAAGACCCATCAATAAGTCATAAATTGGTGGTGGTGTTCTTCTAAAATCCATGGTGTGTGATGTAACCTAATTTTGAAATTGCCATTGTTTTCTTTATAAGGTTGATTTATGTACGAGCAATGTGATGAAGGTTAATGAACCAACAGTAACAGGGTAGCGATAGGAGATGACTTGAGATGGTGGGTGCACTGCCATGTTCAAGTCCTGGAGGAAAGAGGGAGATAGAAAAGCCTCAGGAAGGCAATTCCACAGATGGGAGATGATGAGTCGAATGACGACAATTATTTCCACCTTGTGGGTTTGGCCGGGGAAGTGTTTGGCCCAAGTCTTCCACGAGCTGACCGGCTCAGCCTCTTACTCAACTACAATGCCTTCAGAAAGTATTGACACCCCTCGATTTTTGTCACATTTTGTTGTGTTACGAATTAAAAATGAATGAAAAATGAATAAAACGAATCGCCTGAATTAAAAATGGGTTAAATTTAAATGTTTTGTCACCGATCTACACAAAATACCCCATCATGACAAAGTGAAAACATGTTTGCAGAAATTTTTACAAATTTATTCAAAATGAAAAGCTGAAATGTCTTGTGTCAATAAATATTCAACCCCCTTAGTCAATACTTTGTAGAAGTGCCATTGACAGCGATTACAGCTTCAAGTGTTCTTGGGTATGTCTGCATCAGCTTTACTCATCTGGATTTGGGGATTTTCTCCCATTCTTTCTTGCAGATTTGCTCAAGCTCTGTCAAGTTGTATGGGGAGTGTCGGTGAACAGCAATCTTCAAGTCTTTCCACAGATTCTCAATGGGATTCAAGTCTGGGCTTTGGCTGGGCCACTCAAGGACATTCATGTTCTTGTTCTGAAGCCCTTTCAGTGTTGCTTTAACTGTATGCTTGGGGTCATTGTCCTGTTGGAACGTAAATCTTTGCCGCAGTCAAAGGTCTTTTGCACTCTGAAGCAGGTTCTCCTCAAGGATTTGCCTGTATTTGGCTCCATTCATTGTTCCCTCTATCCTTACAAATCTCCCAGTCCCTGCCACTGAAAAGCATCCATCCCCATAGCATGATCCTGCCACCACCATGCTTCATGACAGGGATGGTGTTAGATCGGTGATGAGCTGTGCTCAGTTTCCACCAGACGTAGTGCTTTACTTTCAGGCCAAAGAGTTCAATTTTTGTTTCATCAGACGACAGAATCTTTTGCCTCATGCTTTGAGTCTTTCATGTGCCTTTTTGCAAATTCCAGGCGTGCTGTCATGTGCCTTTTTCTCAGGACTGGCTTACGTCTGGCCACTCTACCATGAAGCCTCCATTTGTAAATTGCTGCAGAGATTGTTGTCCTTCTGGCAGGTTCCCCCATCTCAGCCAAGGAACTTTGTGGTTCTGTCAGAGTGGTCATTAAGTTAGTCATCACCTCCCTGACCAAGGTCCTTCTTGCACAGTTGCTCATTTTGGTTGGACGGCCAGCTCTAGGAAGAGTCTGGGTAGTTGCATACTCTTCCCATTTCCTAATGATGGAGCTCACTGTGCTCTTTGGAACTTTAAACACTCTAGAAATTGTTTTATACCCTTCCCCAGATCTATGCCTCCTCACAATTCCATCTTGGAGTTCTACGGACAGTTCCTTGGACTTGATGGGAGAGTTTCTGCCTGACATGCATTGTCAAGTGTGGGACCTGATATCGAAAGTTGTGTTTCTTTCAAAATCATGTCCAATCGATTGAATTGGCCACAGGTGGACTCCAATCAAGTTGTAGAGAAATATCAAGGATGATCAAAGGAAGTTAGATGCATCTGAGCTCAATTTGGAGTGTCATCGCAAAGGGGTTGAATACTGATTGACTAAAGACATTTCAACTTTTCATTTTTCATTAATTTGTAAGAATTTCTGAAAATATTTTTTCACTTTGTCATTATGGGGTATTTTGTATAGACCGGCGACAAAAAATGTAAAATTAATCCATTTTAAATTCAGGCTTTAACAACAAAATGTGACAAAAGCCGAGCAGTGTGAATACATTCTGAAGCCACTGGATGTCGGTTTGAGCAGATATTTGTAATTTGGCCAGGGTGCTGAAAATAGATCGCCTACTCTTCACGACGGACAATGGCATCTTTAACGTCCATCAACTAATTCCGGCAGATGGGACACCCAGTTTAACATCCATCTGAGGGACTGCACACACATTGATGCCTCTCGGAGCATGCAAAACACCAGAATGACAATTTATAGCTATGTCGGGATTTGAACCCGGGCTATACAGCTCAGAGGCGAGTGTGCATACTTCTCGGATATCCTGTCGGCCTCGAGTTTTTTTCCATAGTGAAATTCCACACAAATGATGTTTGAACCCAACCACTTTAGCAACATCAATTGCTGTGCATGATACATGATATTGCTGTATATATATATATATATATATATATATATATATATATATATATATATATATATATATATATGTATGTATGTATGAAGCCTGGTGTTGGCTTAGTGGTTAGGGTGGTGGCTTGGGATCCCAGGGTCCTGAGTTCAAGCCACGTTGGCTGCTGAATTAACACCAGGGGGTTGACTCAGCCTGTCATCCTTCCGAGGTCGTCAAAATGAGTACCAGTGTACTGGTCCCGGTGTATGCCCTGGTTAGAATAGGTGTACCATATCCCTGCGTGTCGTAAGAGGCGACCAGGGTTGGCGTCAGGAAGGGCATCCGGCCATAAAAAACATTGCCTCAAGAAAAAGCCCAACCCCTGCACAGCAGGGAAAAATGGCTGTAAAAACGGTCATATGTGTGTGTATGTATATATATATATATGTATATATATATATATATACATATATATATATATATATTTATTTGCTATTTCAGGTAAGAAAGTGCATTTTAATTCTCCTTACAGAGAGTTACCAAGTTTGTAATACCTTTGGCTAGATTGGCAGTGCGGTTTTTGAATAATTGAAATTTTTAAAAATAAAATTTATCATTACTGTTTATCACTTTTCCCAAAACACCCTTTATCCATAAATGTTTGTCGTCAATACCTGTATTCAGTCTGTTTATCTCCAGCTACGTGCATGTCCCTGCCAGGTAGCTGTCAAACATTTGTCAGACAGATTCCACGTGTCTGCTCCTCAGCAATTACCTCTGTCTCCAGGGGAGGTACTGGGATGTACATCTCCATTTCTTGGAAAAGCTGCAGATACAGATGCCATCATGTGAGTGCCAAACAATGGTTCATAGGCACATTGTTATGGATAAAAATTGGTCAAAACAATTTAATTATTTACTTGTTTTAATCCTCTTCCTTCCCATAAAACTTCCCTGTCCCTTGTGTCCTGCATTCATTCTCCTCCTTCATATTATCCTTCCTTACTTCCACAGCAACATCCTCACAAGCACAGCTCTCTTTAGCCCATTTTCATTCCCTGCCACCCTTCCTCCAGATTCCTTGGTGATGGACGATTCCACCTCGAATCTGTGATGATCTCAAATCCTGATGTTCCAGCTTACAGGTAATAATGATGGGGGATTGATACACGTCTTTGGCAACCGTTCACGTACACATAAAACAACTCTCTGCAGACTGAACCAAAATTCTATGTGTAGACATCTTTATCGACCGTCTCTTACTTGTGTCTTAATGTTATGAAACGGAATTTAATCTTCCAGAAACTTCTGAAATATCCTTGAAACTGCTTTTTTTGTGAGAGTTAAGTCGAGTCTGAGTCACAATTGGTTCTGAATCCAACTCGTAATAAAGGTTAATAAAATAGTTCACCAACCAAAATTAAGCCACGTAGACAGAGCTTCGGAAACTGGATGGTTGTTGCAACCGCACTCTTGAATTTTATATTTACCTGAAAATGCAAATTAGCTTGATTTCCAAGGTGAGCACACTACTGAAAATGCAAATTAGCTTCATGTCCAAGGTGAGCACACTACAAAAAAAATGCAAATGAGCTTAATTGCCAAGAGGAGCACGTGGACAAAAAGAAAAAAAAAAACAACGTGAATTTGCTTAATTTCCCAGGTGAGCACACTACTAAAAGATGAAAATTGGCTTGATTTCCAGGGGATTCACATTCTTTGAAAATGCAAATTTAGCTTGATTTCCAAGGTGAGTGAGCAAGCTACTGAGAAAGCAAACCAGCTTGATCACGTGACATGTGATCTTTGCTTGATCGGAAAGCCGTTTGAAGAGCAAAATTATGATGGGAAAAAAAAAAAACCACTTGCTAAAAATTTCCTGAGGCTTGGCCATAATAAAATCACAGAGCGTTTAATTGTGGGAAGAGCATTTAACAATACAGCATTTTGACATGCTATACAGATTGCAGTAGATACGATAACCAGTGCAGACTCACGCGCTCACTTACTCACCGACGCAGCACCATTACAATAGCTTTTCATTTTCCTTCGGGACCGAGTGAGGCTAATAAGTCATGCAATAAATTCCTGCATCCACATCTATCGTAAGGAAAAATATACGTCCATAATGGTTCATATGTCATAAAAGTTAGAATGGGGGAACTAATCCTAATCCTGAAGGTTGGTGTCATTTTGCATTGTCAGACAGGCACAATAATGGATGGAATCAATAAGATGATAATCAAAGTACGCGAAGCGCCGTGGGAAGCAAGGAGAAGCCGATCCGCCATCAACCCAACGTCGGTGCAAAAAGAGCGGAGAAAATAAGTCTTCTTTTGCTCCGACGAAGGGTTAATGCCCAAAACGTCAGCTTTTCCTTGCTTCCCACAATGGTTAACATATCTCGGTTTCCTGTTAATTCCATCCATTATAGTAAAAGTTAACCTGTCGAATTATTATTATCAATTTATATATGAGCTCGCAGGATATTTATCACACACAGACCAACCTCCACTAGAACGAGTAGAGATAACACAGTATGTCGAGATAAGCCTTTGACAAAACACACACAGATTATACAGACAGACATGGTGAAGAGACTACAAAATAAAAAATAAAAAAGAGGATCGATCACATCTAACTTGGACATGATGCACATTCAAGTTAAAAAGAAAAAAAAAATCAACTTGTGGTTAAATTAGAGAACTTTTTAAAACTGTGCCTAAGGCCAGTCGGGCACCCAAATCAATTCCATAGGCGTCGCACCATACCTAAAATGACGGGCGTAGTGGGCAAACATAGTGTGGAACAGGCGTGGATATCTTTGACAGAATCAGCATTTAAGCTACAAAATCAACTTATTGTTAAATTAGGTATAAAAAATAATAACCTTGCATGAGGAAACTTTGTCGAACTGTGCTTAACGCAGATTGGGGCGCGGTCGTAAAATCTGTCTGCGTTCGGACTCACTGACACACTGACCGATTACAATACCCTCTCTCCAGTCACTTCAGGAATTGGCAAGGCTAACAATACAGCCTGGTGTTGGCTTAGTGGCTAGGGTGGCTGACTTGGGATCTTAGGGTCCTGAGTTCGAGTCCCATTGGCTACTGAATTAACACCAGGTGGGGTTGACTCAGCCTGTCATCCTTCCGGGATCGGCAAAATGAGTACCAGTGTACTGGTGTAGGGGGCACAGCATCAGCGGCATAGTCGCGCCCTACCAAAATGATAGCTACCCAACAGCCAAGCTGTCATACGCAAGAACATTAAGGCTAACAATAAATCTCAAAATGGCACGTAACTAGGTACATATCAAAAAGGTGCCAAAAAGCAACAGTCACCGTGCATGAGAATCAGCACGAGTTCCTCTTTCAACTTCGGTAAGTCTGCATCTTTAAACTATACACTTGATAATGAATGATTTTGTGGCTGTGAAGTCGAAAAAAAAAATCAAATAAATAAGTCATGCTCAGATTTTGTACTCATGACCTTACAGATGCTATTCTTTGCTGCCTTTGCATAATTTGATGCATGTTTTTTTAACATTGTGGAGTCTCTGCCAAATGAAATCATGGCTGCAATGAAGGCAAGATTGGGCCAACCATACTTAACATAGTTCCTAATGAAGTGGCCAAACGGTGTATACGTTTGCAATGTTGCAAAGACCTGAAGATTACCGTTTTACGTCACACTTCTCAAAATGTCGATTTTCTTTTCCTCTATTCTCTGCCACGTTGGGACAACACTCTCGGCTCATCCACATCCATTCACCCCCCCCCCCACCCCAAACGCCTTTACATCGTGTAATTTTGAAAATATCTCGACTAGCTTACATGGCATTACTATCTGAGCACGTGCCTCACGAGGCTGGGTTCTTTGTTTCTTATACCCTCTTCATTGGTCCACTATCTAATAATATCCTTATCCTGCATGTGGTCGGTACGAACTTCGCCATTAACATAATATCTCCGTTAAAAATACAACAATCACTTTTCTTTAAAGGCAATGTACATCCACCAGACTCTATTCTCTGTTATCGTACTTTGCTTAGCCTGGCATTGGCTTAACGGTTAAGGTGGCTGGCTTAAGATCTTAGTGCCTTGAGTTTGAGCCTCTATCATTCTGTTGAAATAATACCAGGTGGGATGACTCAGCCTGTCATCCTTGCGAGGTCAGCAAAGTGAGTACCATCTTACTGGGGTGATAAGCCATGTGAGCATCCTACATGGGAGTGGCGACCCGTCCAGGATTGGACTTCTCAGCGAAATGAAACTGCCTCAGAAGCTCCAATGTGCCTCACGGCCTGAAAGGAATGGTTATTATTATTCTACATATGTTTATGATGACTTATAAGGTTGTGTTGGGTTGGCTGAGGCTGAACATGCTTCTCGTGTCTGAGTTTTTTTTTTTTTTAATCCCATATACAACATTTTATCAGCCATATTATTTTACATGGAGGCAAACTTTCAAGGCTCGTGGGGTGGGTCCAATTAGTTTGAACATAAAATCCAAGTGCTCTGAGCCATTGCCTATTGCTCCAACACAGAATGGATCAGGACATAATGTTACGAATCTGGAAGCCATGAGCACTCAACATACAGGTCCTATAGAACAGTTATATCGATAAGTAAATGTGGATAGATAGCTTCCTTTCCCTTGTTTAATGGGTAATTAAATGTTCATGTGCTGCGGAGTTATTTTGATAGGGTTTTTATTATTGCATCCATAAATCTTCTACAACAACACCAGCATCACCATCACCTTCACCTCGCTCTGGCCGACGCCATGGCTCCCGTGGTGGGCAGAGTTCAAGTAGGAGCCTTGCGGCGGTTCTCGCCCAATCAGGGAGATGCGAGCGAGTTCCTCGGCGGTTGTCCAATGACCACAGCCCAGGCCGGATAATGTTCCTCTGCCTGTTTGGGGGGCAGTCCACAGCGACGGCCGTCACGCCCCCCCCCCCGGTCCAATCAACGGCCTTGGCGCCCGTTTTGGCCAATGACAGGGCGACAAGCGCACTTTGCACGCCATAACCGTCCAGTGAGGGAGAGCGGGAAGGGAGGAGGCGTCCCCTCCCCCCTGGACAAGGTTGAATAAGGTTGCAGCGCGATCGGACCGAGAGGAGAGTTTTTGGTTGTCGGGACGCGTGCTGTACGGAGCTCTCGACTTTGATCGCATCTCGCTGGCGCCTGGTTCTTCTGACCGCTTCTCGAGTGCGTGTTCTGGGCTCTGCTTGTCCCGCCGCTGGCGCCTGGTTCGTCTGCTCACGTCTCGCTGGCGCCTGGTTCTTCTGACCGAATCTCGACGCTGGCCTGGTTCGCTCGTCTCAGCCAAACCGCACGAAGCGGGCAGGTCCATATCCTTCTGGGTATTTGTGTGTGTGTGTGTGTGTGTGTGTGTGTGTGTGTGTGTGTGTGTGTGTGTGTGTCTGTCTGTCTGTCTGTCTGTGGGCCCGTCTGTAAGTAGAAATCGTTAAGTGCTTGCTCTTTATACATTGCATTTCTTTATAGTCGGTTTAATTCTGCTCTGTGTTTCCCCTTTCCTTATTGTAAATAAATCCCTTGTTGAATGTTTCAGCTCGTCCTCGTCCTTACCTCCATTGGATTTGCAACAGGTCAGTGTTGGGGAATTAAAGAAGGCCGTTGTTGCCATAGTGGGGTGCATTTGGGACCGACGGAAGCTCGGTGACCATCCGCTCGGGTCACGCACGGGTCTAGCACGGAAACAACTCGTCCCGTTCGAGGTCCGTCGAAGGTGTGAATACTCAGTAGCTCGCCACGTGGGTCTCTAGGTATTTTGTAGTTTGGCAAATAACCCTGTCCCACGTGGTGGAATTATTGACGATTCACAGTCCTGTAAGGGACCCGTACCCTCGGAGTTTTCCGAAAGGTACGATCTAGATTCTGGGGGTTCGGTAGAGTCGACCCTGCCGCTCCACCTAGCGGTCGTGCTCGCAGCCGACGCTCGGCTCCACAACAATAACATAACATAACATAACAAAAGGAACAGCAGGAGAAGGGGCGAATACCTACAGCATGGCCGAGGGAGAAAATAGTCATAGGCAGATAAACAAAGGATGGGGGTAATGATGAGGGGTAGGGGAGAATGCAAGGGTTGGACAAGATGGATACAGAAGCAAAATTTTGCGAGGGTTGAGGATGGTTTAACGAGTGAAGAAAAGATCATGATTTTGGATGGGGAGTGACCCGAGATGGTGGTGAACAGCTGTCTTGAAGACGTGGAGAGAAGAATGAAATTGAGTAGAGTAAAGAGAGTATGGAAGGTGATTCCACAGGTGGGGTAAAAAAAGGAATAAATGTGAGTGGAAGTGATTAGTGGTTCTTGATTTTGGCAGTTTTACTAGGAAGGGGTTGCTGGTGGACCGTGTATGTCACTAACAGATACCTGGTTGGGGGGAGGGGTGGGGGGGGCGGACAAAGCACAGGGAGGGCAGAGAGAGCAAGTTCAGAAATGAGGCAGAAGAAGACAAAAAGACCACCGACCTGTTGGCGATGGCGAAGTGATAAGCCCGTACACTCGGCTTCATTGTGAGAGATTCCAATGATATTGAAAGCCTTGGTTTACAAGGCGTCAACCTGAGCAAGATATCAGGCAGGGGAGCCAGCCCAGACGGGAGAGCAGTATTCCATCAAGCTGTGGATGAAAGCCTTGTAAGTGGACAGGAGCTCAGGTGTGCCAAGGAAGGACTTTGCATGATGGAGGATGCCCAGTTGGCATATGACTTGGGAGGCCAATTTTGAAATGTGTCTTTTGACCAGTCTGTGTTTTTTGTCAAGGTTTGAGGAGAGGGAAAATGCTGCTGCCTCTCTGTCAGAAGTATGAGAGATGTCACGGCAGAGAGTGGAGTCATCAGCAAAGAGATAAAGAAGATTTTCCAGAGAGTCAGTGAGATCATTGATTAAGACGAGGAATATATGATGGGGCCGAGAACACTGCCTTGTACTCCAGCTTTGACAGGGAGAGGAGAAGGAAGGGTTCCGTTGAGAGCCACACATTGGCTATAAGAGTGGAAGAAGTCAGTAATCCAAGAGTGGAGATGGCGTTGGATTCCATAGGCAGACAGTTTGGAGAGCAAGGCAGGATGCCAGACTGTATCAAAAGCACGAGATATGTCCAGGGAGATGACCCTAATATCATGACTGATATTGAGGACCTCCATTGCTGGGAGAGTAGAAGCAGCATGTCCAAGGTGGAGTGACCTGGTCTGAATCTGAATTGATGATCTGAGATGAGATTGTTGGTGAAAAGGAATTATTTTATGTCAACTGCGATGATGGATTCCATGATCTTGTTAATGATTGGAAGTAAGCTAATTGGCCTGGACTTAAGGGGATCTGTTTTTGCACCTTTTTATGTCATGCTGTGATGTTGGCTGATTTCCAAGCAGATGGAAGATGATCTCGGGTAAATGACAGGATAAAAAGGGCAGAGTGAGGAAGTGCAAGACGAGCAGAGCAGGTTTTTAGGACACGTGAGCTGATGCCGTCCGGTCCAGATGCAGAGTCAGAGTCGAGGGTTACCAGAAACTTTTCCACCTTTTCAGGTGCAAAAGACACAAAATCCATGAGCATTTGGGTATGACTGGAAAGGATGAGTACAGAGAGACAGAGACAGAGACAGAGACAGACATACAAGATTTTGAAGCAAACAACAGAATTGAGCCAGTCGACCTTCTCATGAGCGGAGTCGGTTGTGGTGCCATTTGAAGTGAGGGAAGGAATAGAACGGGAGCATACACCAGAGACCGACTTGACAAGGAGCCAACAGGTTGTGGAGGAGGGAGACAAGTTTGAAAGGTCATTCTTGAGAATGCACAGATGTTGTTTTCTGGCTCTCCTGAGAGTAGACACACACTTGTTGGGGGGCTTTGTGTAATGATCTGAGGTTGCCTTCGGTTGGATTTGCCTTTCAGGAGGAGAATGCAAGTTGTTTTGAGGCAACAGCCGCAACACAGGATTCAGAGTACCAGGAGTGGGTGGTTGAGTAGGATAACTGAAGACGAGATGAGATGAATCTGTGCATAAGAGAGAGCAGGTTTCTAGGGAAGAATTCCCAGGCTGAATCGATGTTAGTGGCAGTGGATATAGGAGACCAGTCTTGAAGTGTGATGGCTACTTGCAGTCCTTGCCAGTCTGACTGAGCGAACTAACTGCCAGACTCACCTGTGCAGAGGCTGTTCTCTGAGAATGGCCAGAGAGATGTTGCCCTTCACAAACACATAATCAGATGAACCAATTGGGGCATAGGACAAGCAAGACACTGGTGGGGAAGATTGTCATCACCAACTTCAGGAGGGAAGATTTGCCATTGGGAGAAACCCGGGTGGGAAAGTTCGCTGATTGAGTCAGACTCACAGAGTCACAGAGGGTGAACCAATTCAGTGACCCAATCAATTTCAATGCAAATTCTTAAAATTCAGGTCAATTGGATGAAAAGTGATGATTCTGTGACTTTGACCTTTTGCCCAAATTATTAATGAATTAATCATTCTCATATTCTCATCATAAAGCTTTGTTGAAAGTTTGATGACAAAAGTTCAAATGTTACGGTAAAAATGTTACGGCCCAGACAGACAGATACACAGACAGACAGACACACACAGAAGAGATTGCAAAACCTCCTCTCCCGCTGCGTGGTTGTCGGCTGACAAGGAGGGTTAAGTGTATGAGGAGGCCGTTTCGGCCATTTTCCTTTTGCCATATCCGCAACCCAATAAATTTATTTGTGAATTTGCTTTGACATCATTCAACTAGAAAGGCACTCAGTGGAGCACATACTTCCACCACATAATGCCTGATCCACGAGAACATAACAGGCCCATTACATTTTTGAAATATGCTATATATCGTTTTTGGCCCCATCTCTCAATGGTGAAGAATCACTTTGAAAAAATAAATAATTCTCGTATCCAGATCCGGATTTGGATCTTCACCAAAATCGAATCAATTTGTCCTTGCAACACACCCAACCTGTCCACCAGGTTTCGTCCGAATCCGTCCACAACTTTTTGAGATATCGTGCTATATATAGGTTTCGCCCTTTCTCTTAATTTTGAAGAATCGCTTTTTTTTTTTTTTTTTTTTTTTGTATACCTTGGTCGAGGCTCGTATGAGAGCTAACACACAACTCACAGCAAGGGGGAATGAGACAAGAGGGGCGGGAGTGGAAGGGACAAAACAGTGGGGAACAGACACATTAGGTGAACTGTGGAAGGGAGAGGGATGGGGATGGGACGGGGAACATGGCGAAGAGAAGATGGACATTTCAGGGACTTTCAGGAAGGAAAGTAGGAGAAATGAAGGAAGTGGGCTTGGGTGGATTATCGGGGGTAGAAAAGATCGAGGATTTGGATGGGGGAAGATAAGAGGTGGTGGTGAACAGCTGTTTTGAAGCCTGGAGGGAAGAATGGGAAAGAATAGAGTGAGGAAGTTTATTCCAAAGGCGGGAAAAAAGAGGAATGAAAGAGTGAAGATGAGCAGTGATTCGTGATTTTGGTAGTTTTACCAGAAGGGGGTTGTTGGCGGACCTTGAGCGCCCTGTGGAAATGTGGTTGGGACAAATCGCAGAGAGAGCAGGGGGGGCAAGGCTGGAGAGGAGTCGGTAGAAGACAGAAAGACCACTGACCAACCTGCGGTGATTGAGTGAGAGGCCCAAAGACTCAGCTTCATTGCGGGAGATGCCGATGATCTTAAATGCCCTGGTTTCGACAGCGTGAAGCCGAGAAAGGTGGGAGGCAGGAGCACCAGCCCAGAGGGGAGAGCAGTACTCCATCAGGCTACGGATAAAAGCTTTGTAAGTGGTCAGGAGCTCAAGAGGGCCGAGGAAGGACTTAGCACGACGGAGGATTCCCAGTCGGCGACTGGCTTTTGAGGCGAGGTTGGAAATGTGACTTTCCCAGGAAAGGTCTTGGCAGATAGTGAGACCTAGAAGCTTGAAAGAAAAGACTTCTTCCAGAGGATTGTTGAGAAAGTGGATGGGGGGGTTTTCTAAACAGTCCTTTCAAAGAGACATAGTGAGAGTGTGAGATTTGTCTGGATTGAAAGACATGTTCCACGTGTTGGACCAGTTTGTGATTTTATCCAGATCTGCAGTGAGTGAAGAAGCTGCTGCTTGCCGGTCTGAGGGATGACAGATGGTACGGCAGAGGGTGGAGTCGTCGGCAAAGAGAAATAGAGGATTTTCCAGAGAGTCCGAGAGATCATTGATGAAAACCAGAAAAAGAACAGGGCCCAGAACGCTACCTTGAGGAACTCCAGCCTGCACAGGAAGAGGGGATGAAAGAACTCCATTTAGGGCCACATGCTGACTGCGACAGGAGAGGAAGTCTGCGAGCCATGAGTGGAGATGGCCTTGAATACCATGGGAAGAGAGTTTGGTGAGTAGGGCTTAAAATATTTTCAGATACAGATCTGGATCTTCACCAAAATTGAATCAATTCTTCCTTGTCACACACCCAACATGTCCATTAAGTTTCATCTGAATCCGTCCACAACTTTTTGAGATACCATGCTATATATCATTATTAGCCCAATCTCTCAATGGTGAAGAATCACTTTAACAATTCTAGTAGTCGGATCCGGATCCGAATCTTCACCAAAATCGAATCAGTTCGTCCATGTCACACACCAAACCTGTCCACAAAATCTTATCCACATCCGTCGACAACTTTTTAAGATATCCTGTAGACAAACAAACAGACAGACAAGCCGGTAGGCGACGAGGGATTCGCTATGATCGAAGTGCTGGATACGATGCTTATCATTCTGACCGATCCACCGACGAAGATTCATTGCCAAGACGTATTGGTTCACATACAATTGTTCCTCTGCCTGGCAAGATTTTTCCTATTGCGTATTTTGCCAACTGGCACTCCTCATAAAAAATGACGGTAAATAGACACCCTATTTTTGAAGGACTACCATTTGAAAAATAATCGGTTTGCTGGTTTGTGTTGTGGAGCCTCGCATTGCAGACACACACACACACACACACACACACACACACACACACACACACACACACACACACACACACACACACACACACACACACACACACACACACACACACACACACACACACACACACACACACACACGGAAAACCCGATAAACTTCTCTCAATGCTCTTGTTTGACCACATCTCCTGAGCCACATAATATTTTTCATAAGCCACACCCACTTTCCATAAACCACGCCCACTTTCCATAACCCACGCCCATTTTCCTACACCACTCCCACTTTTCATCAACCACGTCCACTTTCCCAAAGCTCCACCCACTTTCCTAAGCCCCTCATAAAAATGACGGTGAATAGACACCCGATTTTTGAAGGACTACCATTTGAAAAATAAAATATAAATCAAAAATCGGCTCGAGTAAAATTTTCTAAATATCTCGAAGTGTTTAATTCCGAAGTCTCGTTTCTCTACATTCAAAACTGAAGGACAAGTATTGAAAATACTGTACGCGGTTTTTCGGCTGCTGCACAGCAACGGTTGGTTGCTCGGCAACGAAATTGAAAGGCGCACATTTACAACAAATACTGCACATGTTGGCAAAGTTTCATCGAAATCGGTTCGCTGGTTCGTGCTGTGGAGCCTCGCGTTGCAAAAACACACACACACACACACACACACACACACACACACACACACACACACACACACACACACACACACACACACACACACACACAGACGGAAAACCCGAAAATAAGGGATATCTCGCATTTTTAGCGAATCCAATAATTAAAGGTGGTGTGTGGGTCGTGGAATTTGTTTACCGAAAATAAATAAATAAATAAGGCCGTGTGTGGGTGGGGAATCTTTTTCGGGAAATAAATAAATAATTAAAGGTGGTGTGTGGGTCGTGGAATCGTTTTCGGAAAATAAATAAATAATTGGAGGTGGTGTGTGGGTGGAGAATCGTTTTCGGTAAATCAATCATCGGTTTGCTGGTTTGTGCTGTGGAGCCTCACGTTGCGCGCGCACACACACACACACACACACACACACACACACACACACACACACACACACACACACACACACACACGGAAAACCCGATAAACTTCTCACAATGCTCTTGTTTAACCACACCTCCTGACCAACACAATATTTTTGATTAGCCACACCCACTTTCATAAGCCACACCCACTTTCCTACGCCACTCCCACTTTTCATCAACCACGTCCACTTTCCCTAAGCTCCGCCCACTTTCCTAAGCCCCTCATAAAAAATGACGGTGAATAGACACCCGATTTTTGAAGGACTACCATTTGAAAAATAAAACATCAATCAAAAGTCGGCTCGAGTAAAATTTTCTAAATATCTCGAAGTGTTTAATTCCGAAGTCTCGATTCTCGACATTAAAAACTGAAGGACAAGTATTGAAAATACTGTACACGGTTTTTCGGCCGCTGTACAGCAACGGGTGGTTGCTAGGCAACGTAATTCAAACACGCACATTCACAACAAATACTGCACATGTTGGCAAAGTTTCATCGAAATCGGTTCGCTGGTTCGTGCTGTGGAGCCTCGCGTTGCAGACACACACAGACAGACAGACGGAAAACCCGACAATCAGGGATATCTAGCATATTTAGCGAATCCAACACACACACACACACACACACACACACACACACACACACACACACACACACACACACACACACACACACACACACACACACACACACGGAAAACCCGACAATAAGGAATATCTAGCATATATAGCGAATCCAACAAACAGACAGAAAGGGGGTGAAAGGGTAACCTCTTTCACCTTTGGTGGCAGAGGTAATTCGGCTGACCCCTTGGATTGCTCTCCCTAATGGGTTGAATGTCCCAGCATCACATCTGTCTCTCTTGAATTCTGGAAAATCTCATGCACTCCAAATTATTAGCATCTCTCATGATGAGGCTGAAACACAAGGACTGTTGCTTTGACGTCACAGGAAGGTTGGTGGTGTTACTGCTTCTCCTCCAGTCACGCTCACTCTGCTCTCTCAACCCTCGCAGCTCTTCCATGATGCATTCACTTGCATTCACCAAGATCGAAGTTCTTGTAGAATTAATCTCTGCAGGAGAACAAATCCATGACCAGACAGCTCAGGGGTGAGCACAGCACAGCAGGAACATTGTAGTATCCCTCAATCTATAATACTCGACCTTCCATCACCACAAGTTTGAGTCCTTACATCTCAAGTCCAAGTGCAAGTCCGAGTAAAGAAAAAAAATCGGAAGTGTCCCACATTACCGGTCTTTACCCTCACGAGGAGATTGCACGATATCTACACTATAAAAGTGAATTTGTATACAGTATATCATATATGTATTGTTCGGTCAGGCCAGATCACATCTGTGACTTGATACAGGTACCATGCAAACCTGAAGTAACCTGTTCCATGGTCGGGTTGTCGGCGACTAAACCGTCTCTCCCACCAGGTTTCCTGGTGAGGAGGGTGTATGGATATGGACACCCAGCAGGATTAAAAAGAAAACCTGCCAATGGGAGAAGAAGCTCCTTGTGAGACAACGGCCATCCATATCTGGTACCCACCTGTCTGCGGACGTCCTCCTGCAGTTGGCTTACCCTTTCCTCGGAGGTTCCTGGCAGGATTTGCACTCCAGCCACCATAAAACACTTAATTTCACAAACACAAAAAACGCAAATAAAACTGAAAACCCACTCAGTGGGAGTACTTCCTGTGTCGCTGCCCTTCACAGAGCAGCTCACAGTTCACCGGATGACGGGAGTGGGGAAAAGCCATTGGGGCCCCCATTCTTTGATGCTGGGAGGAAAAGCACGGAGTAACCTTGCTGGGTCGGGTTACGGTGGTGTGTGTCGGTGGTCTCCTCAGGTTAACCTGAGACGGTTCCCTCGGGTGGGTGCTGGGAATTTCCTTCCTCTAAAAGAGGATGATCACCTGTCTCGACTATTATCTGAGTGCCAGTGTTTGAACATCGGTATTGCAGCACCCCCTGATGTTGAGAAACTGGATAGCGGTGAGATCATGGTGAGTGGTTACTATACCTACCATGCTCAAGGAGTTGCTGTAACTGTGTCCAACAAGCTGACTCCCATGATAATTGAAGCAACACCAATCAACCAGTGTATTATGAGACTGAGGATTCGTCATTACTTGGGTGTCATTTCCCTGGTCGCTGTATATGCTCCGACTGAGGCGAGTGATCGCACTGTGAAGGACGCATTATACGCCGCGTTTTTATCTGTGGTTGATCAGTGCCGCAGGTGAGATACTCTTCTTGTCTTGGGGAATTTCACTGCATTGACGAGCACTGATAGGGATGGTTCTGAGACATGTGTTGGTCCCCATGGGTCTGGAACTGTGAACCAGAATAGCACCAAGTTCCTTGACTTTGCAAGAAGTTGTAGACAGAGGGTGGCTGGTTCATGGTTTCAGCACCCACATGCTCATCGCTGGACTTGGCATTCCAGTGCTGGTGGTATGGCAAAGGAGATTCACCATGTACTTGTTGAAGGTCACTGGGGGATGCTGCAGAACTGCAGGGTCTACCAGAGTGCTCATTTCCTCAATACCAACCAGAGGCCTGTTGTAGCAACAGAGAAGTTGCAGCTCAAATCCAGGAGAATGGTACCATCCCAGCCTAGGCTGGATGTTAGCAAGCTCAGGGATGACAGGGGATTTCTGTGGGTTTTGGGTGTTTTGAGGAATCCTGAAGAGTTGTGGAATGCCTTCAAGACTATCATCCTTAATGTTGCCTGTGGATGTCTTGGAACCCACTGTCAGGTGAAGAAGAAATTTGTCTCCCAAGGGACACTAGATACTATTGCCCAGAGTCACAGGGCCAGGCTTAAAGGTAGAGCTGAGCTGTTCAGGAAGCTGAGGTGTAAAACTACATGCGCTGAGGGCCGACAAGGAGGCCTATGTGCGAGGAATCTGTGAGGGGGTAGAGCATCACCTGTGGTCAAGTGATTCTTATCCTGCTTTCAGAGGATTTTGTGCATTGCTTTCCTCCAAGCCAGCCCCTCGGTGTACTGCAGTTAGTGTGCAGGGTGGTGAGCTCTTGACAGAGGAGTCCGAAGTGAAGGGCCGCTGGGCCGGTTACTTTGAGCGGCTGGACCAGGCTGACTCACGAGCTTTTGAGTTGGATGTTAGGGGTGTAACTATCCCTATTGCTGACCCTCCAATCAACTGTGAACCACCTTTGTTTGTAGAAACATAGGTGGCGGTGAACCAGTTGAAAGGTGGTAAAGCTCCTGGAATTTGTGGTATCCATGCTGATCTTCCCAGGGCTGGTAGAAATTATGCACAGTACTCGTGTCATTGCATGCAGTTCTATGCTTTGTTTGGAACATAGCCATCATCCCAACTGACTGGAAGCGGGCCTTGTTGTCCCTCTCTGGAAAGGGAAAGGTGATCGGCAGGACTGCAACAACGACCGAGGGGTGACACTGCTCTAGGTTCCGGGCAAGGCCTTTGCTCGGAGAATTCTTGATAGGGTTTGCCACCATCTGCTTGAGCACCAGCGCCCAGAGCAGTCAGGCTTTACACCAAAGAGGTCAACGATTGACCATATCCTTGCTCTTTGGGGCCTCACAGAATTAGGATGCCCTCTGGAAGATTCCTGGTCTTCGTGGGGTGCCACCAAAACGGATTAATCCAATTTCTGAACTATACTCTGGTACTGAGAGTGCTGTGAGGTGTGGTGGTTCCATCTCCGATTTATTTCCAGTTGTTAATGGAGTTCGTCAGGGGTGTGTACTGGTTTCCACACTTTTCAGTGCTTGTATGGACTGGATTCTGGGGAGGATGTCGGAGAGATGAAGGTGCAGTGCGTCGTTTGAGAATGGCAGGATGTCTGACCTTGATTTTGCAGATGATGCAGTCATCTTTGCGGAGATGCTGGATGTCCTTATGGGGGCCTTCGAGGTGCTGAATGAAGAGTCAGAGCTGCTGGGATTAGGGCTTGCTGGGTCAAAACTAAGAACCAGGCTTTCAATGACATCTTGGATAATGCTACCTTGTCTGTACCTGTTTGTGGTGAGGATGTTGAGGTCATGCAGAGATTCACTTACTTTGGTAGTGATATTCATGTTTCCGCATGTTGTGAGCTGGAGGTCGATCGATGTCTGGGTCAGGCCTGGGGAGTCGTGGTTCACTGGACCATGGAGTGTGGTGCTTGTCAGTACATATGCAGGTGGATGACAGTCCGAGTCTTTAAGTCCTTGGGGCTTCCAGTCTTGCTCGACACGTGATAATTGCACTCTGACCAAGGATCTCCTGATGCTGATCCTGCTCACAAGATTCTCTGAGCGAGGGAGTGGAGGATGCCAACAGGCCGACCATGTGCCTTGTAGTTGCGGCAGATTGATCGGCATCTCAAGGAGATGGGGATGGGCCAGGCATTTGCCTGGAGGATGGCCAGATAGAGGCCCCTGGAGTACCGGCGAAAAGTGGACGCAGCGACACGCTGCTCTAGCGCATGCTCCCATACCTGACCATACCGTATCTATGTTTTTGTTTGTTTGCTTGTTTGTTTATATATGCTTCAAAAACTAAAAAAAATACTCAACCAAATTTTGCATGTTGCCTAAGGGTACCCCAAGTATGGTTTCTGTCTCAATGGCATATCTGGGGGAGGGGGTTCAGGATGAGGGGAAGACGCCAATTCTCTCTATGTAAATGTGTATCGTATAGCGCTAACTGGTGGTATCCTGGATTACAAATCATTTTCTTCTTATGTAAAGCAAGGTTATAACTGGAACGGCACTCGGTAGAGCGCATACCTCTGCCAGGCTGAAGAGTTTACGTTTTGTATGCCACTGATAGGCCAGATATGCATCCGGACCTCAGCCAAAATCTCATGGACTTGTTCTTATGACATACCCAACTCTTCCACATAGTTTTGTTATAATCCACCGACAATTTTTTGAAATATCATGACATCTCCTTTTTGACCAACGGTGAAGAATCACTTAAAAAATTCTCGGATATGGATATGCATCTGGATCTTCACCAAAATTGAATGACTTCGTCATTGTCACACACCCAACCTATCCACCAAGTTTAGTCCGATTCAGTCCATATCTTTTTGAGATATCCTGCTCACAGACAGACAGTGGTGAAAACAACCTCCATCCACCTTCAGTGGCAGAGGTAATAACTTCATATGCATTCTGGTGATGTTGAAATCTGAGTGAGAATAATTTGCAATTTTCAAAATGTTTCATTACACTCATTTTAAGTGGAGGTTCAAACCAAAGCACCCAATACTGAGTTTCATAGCGAAGTGGAAATGATTTTTGTTTTTGTCAAGCACCATATATATAAGCATCAAGGTTAGCTGATGAAGATTGGTGGCAGGATGGCCAAGAGGTACACACACTCACCTCGAAGCTGTCGAGCTTAGCTTTGAATCTCGGCCCAGCTAAAACTGTCATCCCGGGCTCTCACAGGCAGGGTGTGCGCCATCATTAAATCTTCTGGCATTCGTTGGTAGACGTAAAAGACCCCACGGTGTTCTTCGCGAAGAGTAGGAAGGACGTGAGAATTTGTGGCTGTTGAAGATGAAGAAGTGTCAGCTGACTTCTAAGCAGATGGAAGATTACCTCGGGAAAAAAAAATTATAGAGTGAATCGAGCAGAATGCTTGTGAAGTACAACGCGCAGTCTTTTGATTAAATCTGTCAGCAATGCTACGAGTAAAAATGTCTCGTACACGTACAAATCTTCACAGTGAGTCGCATCATTGACAAGTTTTTGAGTGAAGTTTTAAAACTTTGAGCATGCAATTCCTCAAAAGAAAGTTGCGCTAGCAATAATGTAAAGGGTTAAATGTAGAGCATGATCAGAGTAGCTTGAGCCGGGCCGTTATGACTGTTTGAAAACAATGCATGTGAATCGCTTACCAAAGGAAGAAGATAAGCAAAAAGGTTTGAGAAAAGGAGTAAAACTAACAGAATCAAATTGTTTTGTATCGGACAGACAGGCAGAGAAAGTGAAACATTTGAGAGATAAGGATAATAGCTTCGCCCGGAGAAAGGATATGCCATTTGCAGTTAGGGAATCCGATATTGTGATAGTGATGCGTTTTTAAAAGGCAGGTATCATAAGCACGGATGATTACATGGGGTAATAGGGTCAGAAAAACATTGTCGTGCAAGTTATCTCACTGTTATGCTCATCTTCCAGTCCATAGATATGGCTTGTCAGCATGTCAGTGTTGCATACTCATTATTCAGTTTGTTCTGGAAAGCAAAATCTCCTCTCCCTGTTTCAAATCAAACTTGTGATTGGACTCGTACATGAATACACAACAAGTTGTTTTCTATTTTGCTTGTCCCTCCCTCTGCCTGCTTCCCTTTGAAGGCAATGCACGTCCACCGTTTTCTATTTATATTCCGTTTAATAAAACGAGTTCCCTTACCTTTACAAGGAACTTTGATGCAGAATGAAGCTGTTAAACCCATCAAAGCCCATGCTATGGTTGCCAACCTCTGGTGTTTTGTCTGTATTCTATCCTTTTAAATGTTGAACATCAAGCAAGGAAGCAGCACGTACCATTTTTAAAGTCTTTGGTATGACTCTGCCAGGGTTCGAACTGACGTCCTCTCACACGGAACCGCCGTTCTAACCATTATGCCGCTGTTATCCTCCTTTCTTTACTCAGTGTGCCAAACAATGGATTGCAAGGTCATGCTGGGTTGGCCGAGGCTGAACTGGCTTCTTGTATCCGAGTTTTCTTATATCGCTGTGAATGAGCCATATGTATGGCACTGTATCAGCCATGGTTTGGTTCCTTATAAGGATTGTGTGGTGGGGACCAATTGATGCGATGTAAAAACAAAGTGGTCTGAGCTTTCCTTTAATACTACTAATACAGTAGGATTACTACATAAGAGTACTACTAATCATGTAATTTTAGATGCAAGGTAAGTCAATTTGCAATAAAAAAAGAAAAATTATATTTATTTCTTGCTTTGGTTTATTTTAGTGCTTCGGTGTAATTGCACGCAATCTATAAGCGAATAATTGCTGCCAACAGGCATCCTCGATTAATCTATGTCAGAGTTACCAGAATTCATTGAGCTCGTGTGTATAAAACACACACACACACACACACACTGCATAATTTACATGACAAAATGATACGCTGTTCAGCAAGGCACATGGCAGACAACCACCTGTTTCATCGCGTCTCGGTTTCCTTTTGAGAGCCTGCACGTGATTGGCTCCACAATAAAAGTGTGCAGCCCACTCAGTTTTAAAAGCAAGTTACAGTTACGCCAGGTCGTATATATGACTTTCTGTTGTCTAACAGATGGAGTAGAGTGTCTCTCTGAAAATGTAAACACTTCAAATCCTCTGCGCTGCCATCATCACATCAAGTACTTGTTCAAAAAACTTTTTTTCATTTAGGTTGTTAAAAGAACGAGCAAGCCCATGGTCCCCAGTCCGACTTTTTGTTGCATTGTTTGTTGCTGTCATTTTGTATTTTAGAATTTTAAGAACTGGGAAGGCTGGAATGGCAGAAAATAGGTACATTGATGTCACTTGCCAGGAGCCAAACACAGTGCACATAGCCTCGCAAAGCCAATCAGCAGTGGCTCACGACTTGTCGTCAATATACGTGAAGTACAATTCATGCTTGCTTTGTATTTGTCAATGTGAATAATGAAAACGTTTTTGTCCAAATTTGAATTTTTTTTTTTTAACCTTGCACTGCCCAGGTGATCAATACGACGATCAATATGGTACCGTTTTCAACTTTGTGTGACCAGTGGTTGAGGACTAGATGTAAAACTAATACACAGACACTAGATTTCTTTCTTTGGATATCAACCTTTCAAGAACACAAACGTCATGATTCTTTTTCAAATTCTACTTCAAAGTCCCAATGTTTCGCAAAATTTGGTCCAAATTGGCAGGATGATGATGTGACAAGGTCGAACGAACTAGGCTGAGTGCTCGGTGAGATTATTTAGATAACATGAGAATGTTATCGGTATGAAATAGAGGGGCAATAGATATGTTGTAGCTTATCTTGAAGTTTTCACAAAGGAGCATAATTTTTATTTTTTTTTAGCAATTCACAATCAAACTCTGGTTCCAAATCGATGTGTTCCATCAAAATTTAAAAAAGAAGGGAGTTTGCAAAACTAACGTTTTTAAAGCTTGCGTTGGAGAACGACCAAAAAAAAAACTCTGCGTGCAGTCATGCCAAAAGCGCAAAACAACAGTCACGGTTAACATAAGGTTTTGTTCGAATTTGAATGCTGGGATAGAAGGTTCCAGCCAAATGGCATTTCCTTTCTCGGACTAGGCAGGACATGTGAAACCAGATGACTGTATACCCTACAAGTTAATTGGTCTGCATTGTTCTTGTAATAGGCTTTCGGATCCCGTCACTGTTTGTTCTGTTCCCATGTACTGCTCTCATTTTGCAAATCTTTTGATCGACTTTTCTTGATATTTGCATGAAAGGCTTGCAAATCGACAATGCCTTTTGTCAAAACTTTAATGGTGCCCTTTTCCCTCTTTCTTTTTTTTTCCTTCTAAAATTAATACTTTGGTCAACATTGTTTGACACAAAACGTAAAACGTCTCTGCATTGTAACATTTGTAAACAGTATGTCTGGCTTGGCTAATCAAAATGCACATCGTGTGTTGTGCTTTGTATTGGCATTTAATCCTGCCGCCTGTCCTTGTGTTATGACTTTGGACCAACGCACATGATGTTTATAAATAACTGAACGTCAGGACGGAACCCTGATGGAAATAGCCACTAGATTTTAGAACTCAATAGAGGAGAGAGAAAGAGAGGAATAGAGATTATTGAAAATAACTTGTAAGCTGGCATTTATAAATGCAGTTGTCATATCGCCGATCTGGCCCAAAAGAAGGAAGTTTTATTTTTCTTCTTAATCGGGTCGAAAGCTCATGGAAGAGTTGCCTTAAACAAATCATGCACACACATGGATAGACAAAACAATGCAGGATTTGACAGTCAACATGCAACGTGAATAAGACATACACACCTGTTAACCTTGGGGGTTGAAACTTCCCCTCGCACTCCGGGTGCTGGAAACATCGAGTGGTGCATCTCTTCTCTCTGCAGTCAGCGCAACATTTTTGAAGAATTCGGCATGCCCCTCTCCCCCTACAACGTACCCTACCTCCCCATCTGATTCCCAACCCACAGGGTTTGTCTTTGGCATGTCCTCTAAATGCTGAGCAACAAGGAAGCAGAAGTACCGTTTTTAAAGTTTTTGGTACGATTGGCCAGGGTCAAGAGTCAAACTGCCGATAGAGCAGACTTAGAGTAAACGTTCTAACCACAACACCACTGAGTCTGATCAAGTCACTCATTTTGGGTATGGACATTCGAATGAGCAATGCTGTTCTTTTCCTTCTTATTTTTGAGAGTGATGTCTGGTCACACTTGGCCTCATTTTAAACTTTCACACTTGATGGGTTGGCCACATTACATCTGGGCATTATGTTGTCATTGTCGATCATATTTTCTGGGACATGTTTCCATCACTTCTCAGGGAGTGCATAATTGAGATTTTTGCAGGTATGCCAAAAGTCTGCTCTACACACGCTGTCCCACCCTTTGTGCATGTACTGTAGTTGTTCTAATATTAGTGTTTGGCATCCACAGAGACGGTGATGTTACTTTCTGTTTTGACACTGCAGAGCTAACACTTGTCGCGTTAACTCAGTCGTGCCAATTTTTTAAAGCCCTTTGTGTACATGTCCTTCATCTTGTGCGTTTATTATAACTCTTCTTCATCTCATTTCAGCTGCCCTCTTATTAGCCATTTCATTCAGCCTTTCACATATATTTCTTGTCTGTCCAGATTTTTTATTTTTGTAATTTTCTTCCTCTTGTCATTCTGACAACTTTTGACATTTAGTTGTAGGTACCATATTTTGTTTTATAGTGTGTTTCTTTGTCTTATTTGTAGTTGTTTAGGTTGTATTACCTGCTATCTCTCGTTCAGCTGTTAAATTTACTGATCACACTTGTTATGGAAATTATCACTAATATATTCGTTAGAGATAGCTTTTCAGACCTGCTTTCTTTGTGCTTTTTAATTGAAATAGAATAATCATTTTAAAGGTTGCATAAAAAAAATATTCCAGAAATTTACCACCATTGTGCAGTGTCTTATACACCACCTTATTTAACATGTCCAAGCACTAAAAAACTGGAGGTTTTTTGGAAGCGGCAAGAAAGCGATTTGTGTTCTACAGTGATGAAGTAAATAATTCAATTCAAATAAAATAAAGACTTTAAAGGTCGTGTTAAAAATAACATTTCATTCCAGAATTTTACCGCTGTTGATGCAGCGTCTTTTACACCACTTTGTCTAACATGTTACATTAGTTATTCGTCCTTGTTGTTTGTGTCCTTTATGACATCCTTAGAAACAGTAGGTTTCCTGTTTGGAATTTTTTGTTTTGTTTTGTTTCTTTGCTCGGCAGGTGGAGGGAATAAAAATAAATTATCTCACTCCTTGCTGCACATGTGTGATCGGGACAAATTCAGAGGCAGAGTACTGTTCAATGGCAGGTTCATTTTCTGATTCATGTTCTGATTAGTGTTCGAAATACTGGATAACATTCAATTGAACTTAATTTGTTTCTCGATCATAAACTTACCTTCGTAAATGGACGGACCGACAGCCAGAAGTGAACCAATGACTTACGCCTGCTTTTCGCTTTGACATGTCCGCAGGGTAATTAATAACATGAGTTCCCTTACAAAGAACTTCAATGCAAGAAGCCACTGGGCCCTTCAAAGCCTGCACTTTTGTTGCCAACTTATAGTTGTTTGTCTGTGCTCCTTTTTAAATGCTGAATGCAGCATGGAGAACATGCGGCATGTAGAAATATCCAGCAACTACCGGCCACTGTACCTGCTTCATCTGCCATTGCACAGCACCTGCTTGCCAACCATATCTGTGCAGACCAGTACAATGCAGATATGTTCAGGATATTGAGCCGAGGTCAGAGCTGGTTTCAATTACGTATGTTGTAAGCATACGTATTTACATATATATATATATATATATATATATATATATATATATATTTGAGGATATATGTATATATATATAGATATATATAGATATATATATAGATATTTGAGGATATATGTATATATATATATATATATATATTTATATATATTTATATATATATATATATATATATATATATATATCCATATAACTCTATATATATATATATATATATATATATATATATATATATATATATATATATATATATATATATATATATATATATATATATATATATATATATATATATATATATATATATATATAAACAAGTCTGAAGACGACGATGGTTCACGAGCGGTATTTGACGATGCAGATTGTTTCAGAAGTCAAGGATGAGACAATGTGATAATGTTTGACCAAGTTATAAAAATGATCAACATGATGTGGTACGAGTGACAGGTTATTAGCTGCAAAATGTCGAAAACCCGGTTTCGTTCAGCAACTTTCAAAATTTGACCTTTGCATAACCTTTAAAGGTCACAAAACAATGTTGTCGACATTAAAATAAGGAAACAGGATACGTGCCATAGCTTATTGGAGTTAGTTCGTCGAAGAAGGTCCAAAACCCGGTTCGATTCCCACAACTTTGAAAATTTGACCTTTGTGAACTTTAAAGGTCAAAGGTCAAGGATTATGACCTTTGGCGCAAAACTTCCTCTGGAACATTCCAGGAACAATATAACATCATATAGGCTATATGGCATTTCGCACTCCTCGGATTATCCATACTTTGTTGAAATCAGCGTAAAAACAAACTTGAAGGGGGTGCCACGGGCAAGGTGTTTGAGATCGAGCAAAATGGTTTCAAGACTTTAGGTGGGGAATGACCTCAAGATTATGCATAAAAAAATATTGTCATCCTAGCTCTCAAAGTTTGGGCGGTCGTATGATTTTTATGTCAAAATTCACAATTTTCTAAGTTCGTGACCTTGTGACCTTGAGACGAAAATGAAAAATCGAGCTGCGTGGGACTATGCAGGTGCCATTAGGCTAACCAAATACTGAAACCCCTGCCAGATTCGACAAACCACCTAGGAGAAGATGCAAATTGAAATTGGCTACCCCCTAAAAACACAATTCGCAATTTTCTCAGTTCGTGACCTTGTGACCTTGACACGAAAATGAAAAATCGAGCTCCGTGGGGCTATGCAGGTGCCATTGGGCTAACCAAATACCAAAACCCATGCCAGATTCGACAAACCCCTCAGAGAAGATAAATTTTTATGTCAAAATTCGCAATTTTCTAAGTTCGTGACCTTGTGACCTTGACCTTGGATGAAAATGAAAAAGAGCTCCGTGGGGCTTTGCAGGTGCCATTGGGCTTACCAAATACCGAAACCCCTGTCAGATTCGACAAACCCCAAGGAGAAGATGCAAATTGAAATCAGCTACCCCCGAAAAACACGTTTTTTGGGCGTTGCTCCGCCCATAATGGGCGCACCATGCCCATTCTCAGGAAAACACAACTAGATCATGATATAAACCTCCCACCAAAATTTTATCAGGATCGGATCAAAACCCACGGAGCTATGCTCGGGACAGACAGACAGACAGACAGACAGACAAGCCGGTAGGCTGACATGGGTAGTCGATCAAGTCAAATTTAGTCGTTTTTCAGCCGTTACTCGCAAAAAAAAGCGTCCATAGCAACGGTTCTTTCTCACACATAACTATGACATACCATGAACATTCCATACCAGTTTCATGTATATCTGACTCATGGTCTCTGAGATATAATGAACTTCTTTTTTTTTATTGTTTTCGACCAGGGTTCATTCAAAGTCTATCTTCTCCGACAGTTTTCATAGGATCCGGCTGGAAATTTTTGACAATATGGCTGAATGTACTGCCCACAGTCGCTCATGGCCCGATTTTTGAAAAAATTAATTTTTGAGATTTTTTTGAAAATTTCAAAGGTCTGTTGCTAGGCAACGGATGGGTCCATAGCAACGGTTCTCATTTGCACACAACTAGGTCATGGTATGAACCTACCAACCAAGTTTCATCGAAATCGCCATTGTATTAACGGAGCACTGGACCGAACAGACATACATACAGACAGACAGACAGACAAACATATCGACGGAAATACTGATAATAACGTTAGACAAGATTGACTACCTAACAGACAGACAGACAGACACACACCAATAACGAATATAGTGGTCACTTATTTTTTTCGTGAACCAATATATATATATAGATATAAAGATATATATGTATGTGTGTTTGTGTATATATATATATATATATATATATATATATATATATATATACATATATATATATATATATATATATATATATATATATATATATATACACACACACACACACACACAGACATTACATATCTATCTATAATTCCAGCAATGTGTGTGTGTGTGTGTGTGTGTGTGTGTGTGTGTGTGTGTGTGTGTGTGTGTGTGTGTGTGTGTGTGTGTGTGTGTCTGCGACCGCCGTTTCTCGACGACCGCTGGTCCGATCTGATTGAATATTGCCGGGGCCCAGCAGATGTGCCTTTTCGAGGTTTGATATCAATCGGACAAGCGGTTCCCAAGTTATGGCCATTTTACTGCTTTTTCAGTGTTTAAAAGGTGTATATATGGCAGCTGAAGGTGTCGTTCCACCTTCTCACCTTATCATGCCAATTTTTTCCCAAATTATTAATAACCGGACGATCACCGGTCCGATCGGATTGCAACTTACCAGGAATATTGCCGGGGACCCGCTGATGTGCCTTTTCAAGGTTTGATATCAATCGGAGAAGCGGTTCACAAGTTACGGCCATTTATCTGTCGACCAATGTCAAGACACGGTGCTATGACATCACGAATGACGTCATAAGTAATGTTTATTTATTTATTTATTTATTATTTTTATTTTATTTGCACGATTGACGGTCCGATCTGATTGAAACTTGCCAGGAATATTGCTGGGGACCCGCTGATGTGCCTTTTCAAGGTTTGATATTAATCGGACAAGCAGTTCCCAAGTTACGGCCATTTATCTGTCGACCAATATCTGCGAGAGAGGAGGACGGGAGAGGGGGATGAGAGTGTGGGCGAGAGAGGAGGGGGGAGAGAGGAAGGGCGAGACTAAGGGGGATAGAGGGGGCAAGAGAGGGAGGGAGAGAGAGGGCGGCGAGAGAGAAGGGCGAGAGAGGAGGGGGAAAGAGGGGGGAGAGAGAGGGGGAATAGAGGAGGGGTGAGACTAGGGGGAGAGAGAGGGGGGCAAGAGAGGGGGGAAAGAGGGGGTGAGAGAGAGGAGGCGTCACAATTCAAGAGAGGGGGAGAGAGGAGGGGCGAGAGAGGGGGAGTGAGAGTGGGGGCGAGAGAGAGGGGCGAGAGAGGAGGGGGGGAGAGGAGGGGCAAGAGGATGGTGAGCGAGGGGGGGCGAGAGAGAGGGGGCGTCACAATTCTTCATTTGATATGATGTCACAATTGACACTGGGGACCTGAATATGTTTCCCAGGTGTTTCCCAAGTTATGGCCATTTATGATACGGTTGGTCCGATCTAATTGAAATCATGCCCCAATCCAGTCATCGTTTACGCACCTACGGGCCCGTACTCGTCAATCAAAAATTCCAGTAATCTCTGTGTGTATGTCTGTCTGTCTGTCTGCGACCGCCGTTTCTCGACGACCGCCGGTCCGATCTGATTGAAACTTGCCAGGAATATTGCCGGGGCCCCGCAGATGTGCCTTTTCGAGGTTTGATGTCAATCGGACAAGCGGTTCCCAAGTTATGGCCATTTTACTGCTTTTTCAGTGTTGAAAAGGTGTATATATGGCAGCTGAAGGTGTCGTTCAACCTTCTCACCTTATCATGCCAATTTTTCCCCAAATTATTAATAACCGGACGATCACTGGTCCGGTCGGATTGAAACTTGCCAGGAATATTGCTGGGGACCCGCGGATGTGCCTTTTCGAGGTTTGATATTAATTGGACGAGCAGTTCCCAAGTTACGGCCATTTATCTGTCGACCAATATCTGCGAGAGAGGGGGACGGGAGAGGGGGGGATGAGAGTGGGAGCGAGAGAGGAGGGGGAGAGAGGAAGGGCGAGACTAGGGGGGATAGAGGGGGGCAAGAGAGGGGCGAGAGAGGGGGGATGAGAGTGTGGGGCGAAAGAGGGGGTGAGAGAGAGGGGGGTGAGAGAGGGGGGCGAGAGAGAGGGGGGCAAGAGAGGGGGGCGAGAGAGGGCTGCACATACTGGCACTCACCTTCGGGCCCGTACTTGTATAGATATATTTATACATAGATACACATTATATATATATATATATATATATATATATATATATATATATATATATATATATATATATATATATATATATATATACACATTCTAGTACGGGCCCGTAGGGGCGGGCCCGTAGGTGCGTAAACGACGACTGGATTGGGGCATTATTTCAATTAGATTGGACCAACCGTATCATAAATGGCCATAACTTGGGAAACATACTCAGGTCCCCAGCGTCAATTGTGACGTCATATCAAACGATGAAGAATTGTGTTGTCCTGTCATTGGTCGATAGATAAATGGCCATAACTTGGGAACCGCTCGTCTGATTAATATCAACCCTCGAAAAGGCACATCCGCGGGTCCCCGGCAATATTCCTGGCAAGTTTCAATCCGATTGGACCGGTGATCGTCCGGTTATTAATAATTTTGGAAAAAATTGGCATAAGGTGAGAAGGTGGAATGACACCTTCAGCTGCCATATATACACCTTTTCAACACTGAAAAAGCAGTAAAATGGCCGTAACTTGGGAACCGCTCGTCTGATTGACATCAAACCTCGAAAAGGCACATCTGCGGGGCCCAGGCAATATTCCTGGCAAGTTTCAATCAGATCGGACCGGCGGTCGTCGAGAAATGGCGGTCGCAGACCGACAGACACACACACACACACACACACACACACACACACACACACACACACACACACACACACACACACACACACACACACACACACACACACGCACACACACACACTACTGGAATTATATATATATATATATATATATATATATTTATACATATATTTTCACATTTTATATATCTATATATGATGTGTCCAAGTTTGGTGATAAAAAAAACGAAATACCAATGTAAAGTCTCTTAATAAAGTGTTTGTCCACCACGTGTGGCCAGTATGCACCGTGGCATTGAGTCCACCAGCGTCTGGAATTCTGGAGGAGGGATGCGGCACGATTCTTCCATGAGAAAGTCAATCAACTCACACCTGTTTGATGGAGGTGGATGATCAATCAGTACCATTAAGCAACGATGGCATTGACCTTGCCTTCTAAAAGGAATGACTACACCAACACCATCCAGGAAAATGCACCCCACAACATTACAGAATCACCATAATCCTTCACTGTTGGAACCAAGTACTCAAGGTTGTAGTTCTTGGGGTTGGCGCCACATGTATTCGTCCACTTGTAAAGAACATGGTGAAAGATGACTCATCTGACCATATCACATTTCTGCATTGCTCTGTAGTCCATTCCCTGTGCTCTTTGCACCACTGGACTTTCAAACGTGCATTGGCAGGTGTGATTGAAACCCTGGAGAGAAGAGTGAGACAGAACGGCCTCTGGAAGGCAGTTCTATAGACGGGAGAAACGAGGAATAAAAGACTTGAGGTGTGCAGTCAGCCTGGACTTTGGAAGTGTAACCAGGAGTGAGGTTACTGGAAGAACATGTGAATCCAAGAGTTGCTGGTGAGGGTCGGAGGGAGCAATATCGGAGAATAGACTGTAGAAAACAGAGACCACCGAGCAGTCTGTGATGTGAGAGCACCAGACCCTGTACTTCAGCCTCATCACATGAAATTCCAATAATTTTGAGAGCTGTAGATTCCACAGAATAAGGGAGAGACAGATGTGATCCTGGGGAGCTAGCTCAGAGCAGAGAGCATTCAGTACTCCATTGAGGTACAGACAAATTTCTTCAGGTACTTTTGATGTACAGTACTATAGTTGTTTCTTCAGATTTAAGAATGAAGAAGGCATTACCTTCCGTGAACCATGCAATAAGGGTTCCTTCTCTCCGGATGAGTTTGTTGAATGCTCTCGAGCATAATGTTTATGGCAAATCTCAAATGGCTTTATCCAGAAGTTGGATACTGTTTCCTTGACAGGGATTTTAAATTCAATTTTTTGTGCTGTCATTTCTATTGTTTAGTTTGTGTGTAGTGCCATTTAATTGTCGTCTTCTCTTTCTGGATTTTATATATATATATATATATATATATATATATATATATATATATATATATATATATATATATATATATATATATATATATATATATATATATATGTCTAATTTTTAATGATTCTTTTAATTTGGTGCTTCTATTCCCCTTCACAAATTGTTAGATTCATCCCTGTTTGCTTTCTCAATATCGTTCTCTCTTCGTTTCAGTGTTTTTTTTTCCAGGGTGTTTGTTGGAAAGTACAGGCCTTTTTAAAAGTAGCTTCTTGTGTTTCACTTTCTCTTGAATGTTTAGTGTTATAACCAACATTAAAAGTTGATTTCACTAAGGAGGTATTGCTTTGAGTGGTGGTTTTTCAAGTGCTCTGTTTGTTCTCTTCACAAGTTCTTTGGCATGTTAGTTTTGTATTCAGTTCTTATTTTTTTTACTTTGATCAAATTCCACTACATGGTAGATATGACCCTTTCATGAAGACCCTGTTCCGGGAGAGCTATGAACATGAAGCAATGCTCGCAGCCAGGACCGCAGCAGTGCACCAAGCTGCTAAAGCCACACGATGGGGACTTATTCAGGGCACCCTCGGGCGACAGGGCTCACCCAATGTGTTTAAGGTAGGTAACGTTTTGCTTCTTCTACATAATGGGGTGGATAACAGGATTTTTTCAGGGGAATCATGCAAATGGTGATACAAGCATGAAATATGGCACAGTTATTCCATACAGGTCACTTTTGAAATCTACCCGATTGGACATTAGGTGGTGCTGAGCACATGGCGAAGCGGTAAGCCATGCTGCCACTTGAAGATACAGCATGCAAGGAGGCCATGCACTGATGAGCCGTTCCAAGCCACATGGCCCAAATCTCTCCAAGTCCATCGCCAAGGCTGGGACCAATCTGTTGAACATGGTCATGACCACGGCATCGCTCCGTCCGAGCTAGGCCGACCCGCGAGAATAACAGAATCTAGTGTGGTCGCAGAAGGACACCGGGATGACGACCAAGGCCCAAGAGGAAGAGCAGCCGAGTGGGTTGTGTTCATGCAGCGTTCGGAGTGAGCTCGCCGTCAGGACGAATGAATTGCTCTGGGTGCTGGGGTCGGACACACTTGGTCTTGTATTGTATGGGAGTGCATGGTCCTGGATCCTGAACCGGCAGCTTCTACTGCCTGGCTTCTCCAGGTCCGTTCCAGCAGCTCGTTTGTAAGGCCTGGATGCACCAACCGCAGTGGTGCTCGCTCTGCGCTCCGTACTCGTCCTGGGCATTGGCAGGGACTGCTTGACATTTGTGAACATGGTGCAGGTGATCTCGTCACTGCCGATGGGGACTTGGCGCTCCATGTGCCCTGGCTAAGCGAACCTTGAGCAGAGGGGACTCAGAGCTTGGGCACATCTCACGAGTCGATTCCAAAAGTTAATTTTAATTTTTAAAATACGCGAAATACAGTGTCAATATAGATTTTTAGGCGCAATACCTTGGTGAAACCAATCTATGAAAATGATCGTCATGGGGCCAATGGTTCCACAAAGATCAATATTCAAGATGGTGGCCATTTTTCAAGTGAGCCACCAAAACTCATTATTACCTCCGCTACCGAAAGTGAAGGAGGTTATGTTTTCACCCCTTTCTGTCTGTTTGTCTGTGTACAGGGTATCTCAAAAAGTTGTGGACAGGTTCAGATGAAATTTTGTGGACAGGTTCGGTGTGTGACAAAGACTAACTGATGAGATATTGGTGAAGATCTGGCTACTAATTTTTTTAAGTGATTCTTCTTCATTGAGAGATAGGGCCAAAAACGATATATAGCACGCTATCTCAAAGTTGTGGATGGATTCGGACGAAACTTGGTGGACACGTTGGGTGTGTGACAAGGATGAACTGATTAGATTTTGGTGAAGATCTGGATCCGGCTACTACAATTTTTAAAGTGATTCTTCACCATTGAGAGATAGGGCTAAACCAATATACTGTATAGCATGATATCTCAAAAAGTTGTGGGCGGATTCATACGAAACTTGGTGTTGTGGTTGTGTTTGTGACAAGGACGAATGGATTCACTTTTGGTGAAGATGCAAATCCACATCCAGATACGAGAATCTTTTCATTTTTAAAGTGATTCTTCACCATTGAGAGATTTGGCCAAAACGATATAGTACTGTATAGCATGATATTTCAAAAATGTATTCGGCCTGATATGTTCTCGTGGATCAAGCATTGCACGGCAGAGGTATGCGCTCCACCGAGTGCCCTTCTCGTTCATTCATGTAATTATCGACAATTTGACATGATTATAATGGACTTGTAGTTCAATCTTCCATTTTTAACGTTCATCATGAATGTCTTGTTTGCAGCTTCAGAATAGCTGAATGTCATTGTCGCACTTGCTGCTTCTGGCACATGCAACCACAGTGCGGTGCAGGTGAGATCAGAGCGGAATAGGCCGCAAGCTTCACATGTTCCTTGAGGGCTGACTGGGTGGGTGGGATTGCATCGTGTGACCTCTGTTTGCAGGCAAAGAGATCGAGCCTTGGATCATGGACACTGATAGCTGCGCTAGCCATGCCATACATGACCACCACAGATCTCTCCAGGATTGGAAGGTCATCATCAACTGTTGTTGGACACCGAGTTTGGTGAAAGTCTTGGAGACATCATGACACACGTTCCATGTCTGCAATGCAGACTTCTTCCCTTTACCATGGAAGGCTAACACAACATCACACCCACTGAATGCATGGAAGAATAGCATCCCACTGGCTTTCTCTGGCCCTATTGTGGGAACTGGGATCCATCGAGTATTGGCTTATTGGCCAAAGGCGATCCACATTTCCTCGAGACGAAGCTCCTTCATGGATGTCAACACAGACCCAGCTATGACAACCACATCCGTGTCATTGGCTTTTATGAGGAGTGTCTTGCTGTCTTCCACTCTGGCATGTACAAATAGCCATGTATCTGCCTCTTCCTGGAAGCATGGGGCTAGATCAGCTGGAGACCTCCTCTGGTTGCTAATGATGCATTCTCACTTTGTTACAATGATTGTGATTGTCGTACTTGCTGCACACATTTTGTCTGCAAGGAAATGGAACAGTTCAGTCTTGTTGTCATCTCGCAGGAAGCTGCTCCATATTGTCGGAGCTTTGCTGGTGGGTCCTGTCACCCTTCTTCTGATTCCCTTGCCTCATTTGGACCTTGCCTCAGACGTTAGACTGGACTTATGGTACACATCAAACACCACATCGATTCTCTTGTACTTGGTGTAGTGGGATTCCACTTTGGGAAAAACATCTTCACTTGCAGAATCATTGAAAGTTTTTGAGGCATGTGGCGGTAGGGCATTGACCAGTGCTGACCCATCTATGATTATAGCATCTGCCTTTTGTTCTGTGTTTGGCTTAGTCACTTCTGCTTCAACTATTTGAACTAGCTGTGACTTCTGACAAGGGAGCCAAAGGGCAGAATGCAGAAGGCTTCTCATGCTTGAACTCTTACAAGTCACACTGCCTGGTCTGGCATTAGATGAAGTCATGAGAACAGCGAGCAGTCGTCCTTCAGCACCTCCTCCTTGGAACTACTGGCAACTTGTTCATGTTTGAAGAAAATGACCTTGATAGTCTTGATTGGCTGGTAGAATTTGTCTTCCTTCTTTAGCCCTTCCATGAATGACTGGAACTCTCTTTGCCTCTCTGGTGGTGTGTGCCAATAAATTCAGCAAGGGCGGGATTGGCACTATCCTTTGCGTCCAACACCAGCAGGTCGGCTGACTCTTCTTGGAAAGGATTGCTCATCTCCTGCAGCACAGTGGATAGTTTTTCCACTTTCTCAAAGAAAGATCTTTGAGCATGGGGTCTGCTCTTGATATCTGCTGGTGGCTGTTGCATCTTTTGCACCTGACACTGTGTCGTATCCAGCAACTAGATGATTCACTTCAGGACCATCCACCATCCACCACCAAAGTGCTGTTGGGTCCTCTGCCAAGTAAATTGCTCCCCCATCATCTTTGATGACTGCAGTTTTTTTTGTTCGTGGGCTTGGTCGATGGCCAGTGCAGAGAAATCTCTCCCAGATTTGTGCACAAAGTTTCCCCTGTGAAACCCCTTAGCTACTTCTGGATGTTGTTGCATCATGGACATCATATCTCAGAGGTGAATTGGGAGCCAGGGGGCATAGTTGACGTCGTCATTTGCGAATAAGTCAGAAATCGGTTCAGAGTGTGCCTCATGACACACTTCATAATTTGCTTCCTCAAACGACCGGATCAGTGTGAATATGGTCAGCTCCATGTCCGGGACAAGATTCTAGAATTGAAATTGTGGAATCTCATTTCTGTTGCTAACACCGGTCTCCAAAGCTCAGAGCTAATCTCCCAGATGCATCAGAGCAGTAGTCATTGTATACTGCCTTCATCAGCTTGTACAGACTGCATGCCGTGATTTACATCAAGTTACACTTGATGCTGACAAGAAAGACTCAGCCGTACCAGATGAGGCCACTCCTGCTTCAACAAGGGAGCTGGTCCAGCCACTGTCCTGCAACAGTGTTCCTATTGATCTCAGTGCAGCCATCTCGATGTGAAGTCCGCCAAACATGGTCATGAACTTGTCTTCTCCATACTCGAGCCACTGCCATTGGATTTGTTTGGCTTGGGCATAGAGTGGTTGGTCAGCAGCTACCACTGGGGTCCGTCCTGGGTTCAGGAAAGCCACTGTGTCACGGATCTTCTCCATAACATATTTGATGGTTGCAACAGAGTGAGCTTGATCTCGAATCAGGGGCAGTAATGATTTAATGCTCACTTTAAACGGCTGATTCCTCTTCTGTGTTGCATGGTCGGCTGCCCATGTAAGACAGACAGCATCAGTGACATCTTCAGTGAAGAGCACCTCCTTCAGCCAGGCATACTTTTCCTTGAGATGTGATTTATTGATTCAGGAGCTGGTAATGACTGACTTTGCAATGGTGGAGGATTGGGATTCTTGGTGATTTGTGCTGGCCAAACATTGGTGAATGATTCAAGCAGCTCAGGAACTGTCTTCACCTTCATAGCGCCCACACGTAGTTTCAGTAGCTCATGTTCCTCACCAGTATGCCCCAGGCTCGGGCGCTGGAACATGGAAACACTGGTGCCATGAAAGGAGTAGGGTTGTAGTTGCAGTAGGGTTGTGGTCAATGTTATCTTTTGCAGAAGTCAGAAACAACTGTTTTCTCAAGACTTTTGGGCAGACAACTCCATCCTCCACATATTGAGCTACAACTGCTTCCCCTATCTGGGCCGAGATTTCTCGAACTCTGTCATATAAAATGCTGAACCCATGTTCTTGGAGCAGGTCGATGAGTTGCCTTTTCCTGATTTTGGCAAATACTGACATGCGCACGTACACAGCGAATGGAGTCTCACAATCTTTGGAGTGCCTGCGAGTCTGTGCTCCTTCTATGTACTTGGCGAAGCAGATGTACTCCAAGACTGTGCCATAGCAAGATCAGATTTGGATGCACCACATCAAATCTGTGACTTGATGTCCGCACCATGTTCAAGCATACAAATTGGAGAAGTGATGGTGGAACAGCCTCTTCAATGTTTGCATTGTGTTATCGAATGCTGACTCGTGGTTGAGCATCTCCTGCCGTATCATTGCCGCAGCTTTGGCTAAGTGAATGGCTTCACTGTATTTGCATGCCTGTGTCAGAAAGGAGCCTACATCTTTCTGGAAGGCCAACAGGACATCCCGTCCTTGGTGGTGAGTATCGAGCTGGGCGATTGGTGAAACCAAGTGGCCCTCTAGCCAAGTGGAATGTACATCTGGCGATTCATCTCCAAACTGCTGAAGTCGCTGCTTGTAGCGTGAGACTAGATCTGCGAGCCTAAAAATGGCTGAATCTGTACTTTCACTGGCAACTTTAGTCTCACTGATGTAAGTGACCAGTTAAGAGAAAGCAATTTGATATGCTTCCTTTCTGTCGAGCTTTTCAGTACTTGTCTGATACTTTCATGCAATTAGATGGGCTCATTCTCATTTGTATAGTGCTGCCAAGCAGGTAGGGTGGTACTTTATCTTGTGCCACAACATCCCATGCACTTAGTTTTGCAAGAAGTCTTCCTTCACTGAGAGTCTTTGCACATTCGTTCACTCTCTCATTCAGTTTCATCATCATTGCTTGTCTGAGAGCATCTCCCGAAGCTGGATTTTCACATATAAAAGAAAGCATTCTTTTGTTATTGTAGGATCTCGAGCATTTTGTGGTATTTTGCTGCTGCTGCTGCTGCTGCTGCTCTTTTCTCAATCAGTTGCAGAGGTGGAAGTTCTTTTTATTAGCTCTGTGGAAGATTGTGTTGTTAAACAGAAGCCTGCAAACCCCCATGATATCATGCATTGTTTTGTTGTTTTTTTTTCTCAAGGTTTCATCTCACCACCTTCATCTTGTCGTGCTATGTCAAGCTTGATTGGCAGTGCATTCATTTGATGGAACAGAGGAATATTCCTGGTTAATTTGCTATATTCCTGGTGATGCCTCTTTTGGCAGGATTTGTCTGGGGCTGACTTAAGATCTTTCTTCCTTGTCCTCTTGACAAAGGCGGCATTTAGCCCAATTCGTTTGCCTTTTAGATTTGGCATTCAGAGCCATTGTGATTCAGAGCAGAGGGTTTATCCTTTTACCACTCTGTATCATATACACTATCCTGTATGGGATACAACTAGGTTCATGCATAAATTTGCCTGACACCTAGCCCGATCATTTAGCCCATGTAATTTATGTCACGTGCGATCTATATACCATCCAGATAACTAAAACCCCATTACCCTTGGCTCGACTATTCCGCGCTGGCACATTCTGTCAATTAAGGTGCAGCTGCCTAACCTACATGGGGCTGGTGAGGTAGCATTTGGGGCACAAAATAGTTACAGCCATCTTGCTATATATGATGAAAATCCTGCTTCGCCGACACTGATCCCCTGCTGAGTTGCACAGTAGTGATGTCACCAGCGTGCCCAGCTGGTTGTGTCCCACCATTCACTGTTTTAACGACTTGTTTTTTGTTTTTTTTTCCTTTTCAGCATCTGTGTGTGTTGAGGTCTGGAATATCAACAATTTTGTGCACTTGAAATTTTGGAGTTTATATATACTCTATCATGCACAGAGACATTGTGTGCATTACCCTCACCTCGTTTAGCCTGCAAGCCAACGCGGTTTAGACCTGTCACATTTGCCACGGCGGCCGTGGGGTCTTCAAAATCTACGGCCACCAGCAATTATACGGCGGCCGCAGTATTTCCACGGCCACACAATGTAGCAGTCACATATGTTTTTATTTTTTGGGTAGACGCACGGCGTATTTATAAATTGTGGAGACCGAAAGCGTGGGGGTGCCGTACGGTCTTTGATTTGATGTCGCATGTTGACCTTAGGGCGTTCCTGCGGCGGCCATATAATTTTCAACGCGGACGCAAAGTGCCCGCAAGGCGACCGCAGGGGGCCCTAAGACGAACGTGCGGCCAGACGGACGGTAACGAGTGGGTTATTTTTTTTTTTTTTTTACCAGTTTTTTTTGTTTCGGCTTGTCAAATTGCTACAGCGAACGTAGAAATGAAAAAAGTTATAACTCCGCGTTATAATTCCACGGCGACCTTACGACCTGTAAAATATAGCCAAACGGCGTAGGGCCACCATGAGGCCACCGCAGAAACTCTGTGGCCGCCGCACATTTGTCAATTCAGTGGACGTACGGCCGCCGTATCCTCGCCGTAGAGCAAATGTGACTTAGGCCTTAGGTCTTAGAAATTGTGGAGACCGAAAACGTGGGGTTGCCATACGGTCTTTGATTTGATGTCGCACGGTAAACCTCATGGGGGCCCTGCGGCGGCCATAGAATTTTCAAGGCAGATGCAAGGTAGCTTCAAGGTGCCTGCAAGGGGACCGCAGGGGGGCCCTAAGGTGAACGTGCGGCCAGACGGACGGTAACGAATGGGGTTTTTTATTTATTTATTTTTTACCAGTTTTTTTTTGTTTCGGATTGTCGAATTGCTACGGAGAACGTAGAAATGAAAAAAGTTATAACTCCGCGTTATAATTCCACGGCGACCTTACGACCTGTAAAATATAGCCAAACGGCGTAGGGCCACCATGAGGCCACCGCAGAAACTCTGTGGCCACCGCACGTTTCTGTCAATTCAGTGGACGTACGGCCGCCGTATCCTCGCCGTAGAGCAAATGTGACTTAGGCCTTAGGTCTTAGAAATTGTGGAGACCGAAAACGTGGGGTTGCCGTACGGTCTTTGATTTGATGTCGCACGGTAAACCTCATGGGAGCCCTGCGGCGGCCATAGAATTTTCAAGGCAGATGCAAGGTAGCTTCAAGGTGCCTGCAAGGGGACCGCAGGGGGGCCCTAAGGTGAACGTGCGGCCAGACGGACGGTAACGAATGGGGTTTTTTTATTTATTTATTTTTTTACCAGTTTTTTTGTTTCGGATTGTCGAATTGCTACGGCGAACGTAGAAATGAAAAAAGTTATAACTCCGCGTTATAATTCCACGGTGACTTTACGGCCTGTAAAAGATAGCCAAACGGCGTAGGGCCACCCTGAGGCCACCGCAGAAACTCTGTGGCTGCCGCACGTTTCTGTCAATTCAGAGGGCGTACGGCCGCCGTATCCTCGCCGTAGAGCAAATGTGACTTAGGCCTTACCGGGGTGTGGTTGTTGTCGTGCACCGACGACTTCTTGTAGCCATAGGTAAGAGTTGGGGTGAGCAATGAGGACCAGTGCCAGGGTATATTCAAAGGATGTGACTGACTGCTGAAACAAATGTACTTCCTCTTCCACTGCACCTCTACACCACATGACCATTTGCAGTTCGTGCTAAACACAAGTGACATTGACAAGGCCATGCAACAACGCCAGTTTTCCTCAGAGCAGTCTGAAATGAAAAAAGCAGAAATCTGAGAGTGTTAAGTCGAGTAAAATCAGTTTCAGCATGTTTGAAAACATATAGATCGACAACAAGATCACTTAAATTGACGAACTCGATCCAAATATATGTAAATATTGAGTTTTGGGAGGTGAATTTGGTGGCCATCTTTAAAAATGGCTGCCATCTTGGATTTTCAAATGTCCAATCGTGTAGATTTGGAAAGCGACCTGTATCGATTAACCATGCCAAATTTCATGCTTGTATCACCATTTGCACGCTACATCCTGTTATATGTTCCACTATCACCGGCAGTGGATTAGAGGAGTTTGTCTAAGTGAGGAAGTGGAGGAGTTTATCTATTCTTTTCATTTGTCTTGTGTCGACAGTATTTGGAAGAACAGCTCGAAGCCAAAGGACTCGACTTTGTCACAGTGCTGATGTCCGAGATTTTCCCTCAGAAGCTTGCCCTCTTCCCGGACATAGAAGTGCAAGTTTTGGCAAAGATTTAACTTGGAGAGTACAACTTTTTTTTCGAGAGGCCGAATCAGAAATGTCATCATTTTCTGTCTGTCTGCTTTGTCTGCAGGTGGGTACAGGTGGCCTGTCCACGGCTGTCTATCGATTGGGGCTCAGCATTTGAGAAACCTCTTCTGACTCCATATGAGGTATAAAATGTGTAGTCATTATTCGTCCCTGTCTGCAATTTGTAAACCTAGTCATTAAAATTTGTAAATTTGTAAAAATAAAATTTGTAAATTTGTAAACCTAGCAATTTGTAAAATAAACAGCTGGACTTGTTGGTCTTTCACTTTCTCTTGATCGGCAAAAGGTCAATCTTTCTTTAAATAAATCGGTGACTACAATTGTACAAACGTGGGGCTGGCACAATCTGGCGGCGGAGTAGCGACCCGTCCAGGATTGTACTCCTCAACCAATGAAACTTCCTCGGCAGCCCTATGTGTCTCACAGTGTGAAATAAATGGTTATTTTATTATTATGGTCTGGCAGGATAGCCTAGAGGTATGCACACTCGCCTCTGAGCTGTCTAGCCTAGGTTTGAATCCAGAACCAACTATAAACTTGTCACCCTGTTGTTTCGCCTACAGGGTGATTCATGAATTTGCTTGCTGTCCATCGGATGGACGCTACACTGGACGTCCCATCTACCAGCAATAGTTGGGGGACATTAAAGATCACAAGGTGTCCTTCGTGAAGAGTAGGCAAATTATTACCGGTATCCTGGCCAAATTCTAAATTGCTACTCTAACCTACAGGGAGCACTGTATCAGCAGCACAGATGCTCCCCAGCAAATGATGCTGCCACAGCAATGTGCTGCATATGAAAGAAGTAGTGCAAATGTACTCGGCAGCCAGCTTAATATATGTGTGTGTATATATATATATATATATATATATATATATATATATATATATATATATATATATATATATATATATATATATATATATATATATATATATACATATATATTTCTCTCTGAATGAGTATACATTGCTGTATGATGCATTACTCTGCCTTGCAGGCAGCTGTCGCTCTGGAGGTGGTGTCATGGCAGACACCGTACCCAATGGACTTTTACTCCATCCGCCCACTCGGCCCATGGGCTCCTCGACATCCACAGCACCAGCCCCAGCAAACGAAGCACTCGCGAGATACTCGGGGATGTTCTGCCAGAAGTGAAATTCCCTTAACCCCTCAAACTGACTCTTCTCCCTCTTCTACTCAACCCTGCTCTCTAATTCCCTCTTGCTCCAAAGGCTCTTCTTCCTCAGCCTTATAACCTGATTTCCCAGGAATTGTGATGAAATGTGGAAACTGCAGTTGTTAAAATAGATTTGTTAAACACATTGCTCTTCACTGTATTGTTATTAAATGTTGAAGGAATCACTTTGTGTGGTTGGATGGTGAAATGAAGGAAAGCATTGAGACGCACTACCAATTGTAAGCAGTGTTGGCAAGCTTACCCGACTCCCAATATGTTGCTTCAAGCGGTATGGAACTCAGCCTTCATCCATTCATTAAAAAAGAATAAATGGCGCCACCCTTCTTAATGTATGTCATGTGGGTCAGGCACTGAGTGATTCTGGGTCAGCTGGCCACAGATTTATAAAGCATTTCAGGCTGCTCCACCATTGCTGCGTTGAACGCAACTGCAGTGGCTCTGTTTATGCACGAGATTACAACACTTTACCAAGCTTGATCATTCATTACCTGGCCACACACCTGCACCGCTTTCTGTTAGAATCAGTGGGTTTGTCACACTTAGCAAACCAATGCCTGTACTATTTGGATAAATCAATTGTTTGTTCTGTAATGGTTGCCTTCCTGCCTTTGGCATGTCACACCTTGAATAGCATAGATGGTTTACGAGTATAGTATACGAGACCTGTGCCTCACTTTGGTGAAATATAGTGTTTAACCCCATTCTGCGCAATGACACGTTATTACCCTTCCCATCCAGGCTGTTCTATTGTGTTCTTGTTATATCTCCTCCCGACAAGCATCTGTGCCTCACCCTCCTCTCCCAGATCAAAAGGTGCCATCGTGATCGGAAAATGTACAGGCGTCATGTTGGATATGTTTATGTTCTCATAAATGGAGAAAATCGTTCTCCGTCCAGGATGCACATTCAACAAAGATGATTAAACAATGGATATTGATGTTCAACAAATACTCAGCCTTATCCAGGGATGTTTCCATGATGGACTTATTGGAAAATGAATGTTGATGTATTTTCTGGAACATCAATATTGACAGGCGTCTTCAGAAGATAAAAGACGAGCAGGGGTAGCCGACGTTGCCTGGTACTGTCCTGTTGGCATTTTAAAGAATTTTTTGTGGGGATGTAAAAACACTCCTTTTACCCACTCATAAATGGGGTCAGCATAATGTAATACTACCTTTCACATCGCGAGTAAGGCTTAGGCACGATAGAGTGACAAGAAATGTATGTAATCTAACTGGTTTTTTTTTCTTCAAAATTTTCAAATTTTGGTGGGGGGGGGGGTCTGAAACACTCCCTGGCACTCACTGATGAATCTCTGTAAGTTTGATAAGATCCATTCAGCCATCTCTGAGATAAATGGTGACAGACAGACAGACACACACACACACACACACACACACACACACACACACACACACACACACACACACACACACACACACACACACACACACACACACACACACACACACACACGGCTCTATTATAGTATAGATAAAAAGTCTGAAGACGACGATGGTTCACGAGCGGTATTTGACGATGTAGATTGTTTCGGAAGTCAAGGATGAGACTATGTGATAATGTTTGACCAAGTTATAAAAATGATCAACATGATGTGGTACGAGTGACGGGTTATTAGCTGCAAAATGTCGAAAACCCGGTTTCGTTCAACAACTTTCAAAATTTAACCTTTGCATAACCTTTAAAGGTCACAAAACAATGTTGTGGACATTAAAATAAGGAAACAGGATACGTGCTATAGCTTAATGGAGTTAGTTCGTCGAAGAAGGTCGAAAAGCCGTTTCGACTCCCACAACTTTGAAAAGTTGACCTTTGTGACCTTTAAAGGTCAAAGGTCAAGGATTATGACCTTTGGTGCAAAACTTCCTCTGGAAAATTCCAAGAACAATATAACGCCATATAGGCTATATGGCATTTCACACTCATCGGATTATCCATACTTTGATGAAATCAGCGTAAAAACAAATTGAAGGGGGCGCCACGGGCAAGGTGTTCGAGATAGAGCAAAATGGTTTCAAGACTTTAGGTGGGGAATGACCTCAAGATTATGCATAAAAAATAGTCATCCTAGCTCTCAAAGTTTGGGCGGTCGTATCGATTTTTATGTCAAAATTCGAAATTTTCTAAGTTTGTGACCTTGGGACGAAAATGAAAAATAGAGCTCGGTGGGGCTATGCAGGTGCCATTGGGCTAACCAAATACCAAAATCCCTTCCAGATTCGACAAACCCCCTTGGAGAAGATGCAAATTGAAATCGGCTACCCCCTAAAAACATGTTTTTTGGGCGTGGCTTCGCCCATAATGGGCACACCACGCCCATTTTCAGGAAAACACAACTAGATCATGATATAAACCTCCCACCCAAATATCATCAGGATCGGATCAAAACTCACGGAGCTATGCTCGGGACAGACAGACAGACAGACAAGCCGGTAGGCGGACATGGGTAGTCGCCAACCCAATAGAACCTGACGCGATGGGCCCGTTCGATGGGGGAATGACCCGAGGATTAAGCACAAGAAAATTCATGCTTCCAGCTTCAAGGGTTCATGCTGCAAATTGTTTTTTCGTTAAAATACCCCCACATTTAGAGGTTTTTTGGCCGTTGCTAGGTAACGGAGGGGTCCATAGCAGCGGTTCTTTCTCACACATAACTAGGACATACCATGAACCTACCATACCAGTTTCATGTATATCTGACTCATAGCCTCTGAGATATAATGAACTTCGTTTTTTTTATTGTTTTCGACCAGGGTTCATTCAAAGTCTATCTTCTCCGACAGTTTTCATAGGATCCGGCTGGAAATTTTTGACAATATGGCCGAATGTACTGCCCACAGCCGCTCGTGGACTGATTTTTGATTTTCGAAAAAATTTATTTTTTATGTTTTTTCAAAAATTTCAAAGTCCCATTGCTGGGCAACGGTGGTGTCCATAGCAACGGTTCTCATTTGCACACAACTAGGTCATGGTATGATCCTACCAACAAAGTTTCATCGAAATCGCCATTGTGTTAACTGAAATCGCCATTTTAAATACTGATAAATAAGGGTAGAACAAATCTCAAAAAAAACATTTTTGGAATTTTTTTTTTGACTATATCGACTACCCAACAAACATATCGACGGAAAAACTGATAAGGGTAGAACAAATTTCGAAATATTTTTTTTTTCGATAAGATCGACTACCCAACAGACAATACAGACAGACAGACACACACACAACAATAACGAATATAGTGGTCACTTATTTTGTTCGTGAAAATATTTTTTAGTGAACCAATATGCAAAGAAAAGGAGGTGGCCATTTGGTACATCATGCCTGTGCTTTATCCACATCCCATTAACTTAATCTCTGAAATCATTTAGCTTTGATGTACTAACACCAAGTTAGAACTTAATTGGTTCATGAAAAAAATATTTTCACGAAAAAAAATAAGTGACCACTATATTCGTTATTGTTGTGTGTCTGTCTGTCTGTCTGTCTGTCTGTCTGTCTGTCCCGAACATAGCTCCGTGGGTTTTGATCCGATCCTGATGAAATTTTGGTGGGAGGTTCATATCATGATCGAGTTGTGTTTTCCTGAAAATGGGCGTGCTGCGCCCATTATGGGCGGAGCCACGCCCAAAAAACATGTGTTTTTAGGGGTAGCTGATTTCAGTTTGCATTTCAGGGAGTTTGTCGAATCTGACAGGGGTTTCAGTGTTTGGTTAGCCCAATGGCACCTGCATAGCCCCACGGAGCTCGATTTTTCATTTTCGTCCCAAGGTCAAGGTCACGAACTTAGAAAATTGCGAATTGTGTTTTTAGGGGGTAGCCGATTACAATTTGCATCTTCTCCGAGGGGTTTGTCGAATCTGGCAGAGGTTTTCGGTATTTGGTTAGCCCAATAGCACCTGCATAGCCCCACGGAGCTCGATGTTTCATTTTAGTCCCAAGGTCAAGGTCACAAGGTCATGAACTTAGAAAATTTCGAATTTTGACATAAAAATCAGACGACCGTCCAAACTTTGAGAGCTAGGATGACAATATTTTTTATGTATAATCTTGAGGTCATTCTCCACCTAAAGTCTTCAAACCATTTTGCTCTATCTCGAACACCTTGCCCGTAGCACCCCCTTCAAGTTTGTTTTTACGCCGATTTCATCAAAGTATGGATAATCCGAGGAGTGCGAAATGCCATATAGGCTATATGACGTTATATTGTTCCTGGAATGTTCCAGAGGAAGTTTTGCACCAATTTTGTCATAATCCTTGACCTTTGACCTTTAAAGGTCACAAAGGTCAAATTTTCAAAGTTGTGGGAATCAAACCGGGTTTTCGACCTTCTTCGCCGAACTAACTCCATTAAGCTATAGCACATATCCTGTTTGCTTATTTTAATGTCCACAACATTATTTTATGACCTTTAAAGGTTATGCAAAGGTCAAATTTTGAAAGTTGTTGAACGAAACTGGGTTTTCGACATTTTGCAGCTAATAACCTGTCACTCGTACCACAACATGTTGATCATTTTTATAATTTGGTCAAACATTATCACAGTCTCATCCTTGACTTCTGAAACAATCTACATCGTCAAATACCGCTCGTGAACCATCGTCGTCTTCACACCTGTCTAACTTAACATCATGTTAAGATCAAAAGGCCTGGAATTTGGCCTGGGTTGGACGGAACGCGTCAAGGAAGACACGGAATGTTTGCTTTTGCACGAAAATGATGCAACAAAACGGATTTTTTTTCTTCTTCATAAAACCATTTGTAATAGTGGTAGTAGTAGTAGCAGCAGCAACAAGTAGCACACACTGACCTGCTCTTTTGGAGAAATACATTGGTTCTTTAACATTCCAAACTTAAATGCCAACGCGATACCAGCTTTTTGCCCCTATTTAAAGGATTGCATGTTTCTTAAGTCTGTCAATAGCGATGATCCACAAAGTCCGATAACGTTCATTTTCAAATACATCCATCGGTGAAACATCCCTGGATAAGGTCGAGTACTGTATTTGTAGAACATCGATAACCATTGTTTGATCATACAGCACTGCCGGGGCTGGCACTGCATCAGAATAGCAGTTCCAGTTGATTGTTACAGTCAGCGATTGAACTCAGACAAGACAACTCAAGACTGATCATGCGACCAACTGATACCCAAACAGACTTCTTTGTACATTATATTAATGGACTTCCTGGAACAGTGTTCATTTATGCACATGTTTGTAAAGCAAATGCATTCAGGGAAATGTTCTTAAATTCTTTGTTCCAGCTCGATTACTCCATTTATATTTTAAAAAGCTACTGGAAAACATCAAGGCTTCTTGGTCACAATCTTCACAAGCTAGATCGTTGAAATTGTTTTGAGATAACCTGGCCACTCCAGTCTTTGTTGCATCATGTGGTTATAGTTTTCCTAGTAATACCATTTGACAATGTTCGATAGTACTGAACTTGATAAATCTTAAATATTATGCACACGCATAGAGTTATCAGTTACACACACACACACACACACACACACACACACACACACACACACACACACACACACACACACACACACACACACACCCACACACACACACACACACACACACACACACACACACACACACACACACACACACACACACACACACACACACACACACACCTCTACCCTCCTCACCAAAGAAAGCTGCATGGAGAAACCAATGAAAGCAACACAAGGTGAGACCCTTGCTGTTGTTTCAAACCCGACCTAGGTTCTTCCACAGCTGCAGACATTTACAAGTTTCATTTGACAGGAAGTGAAAAACTCCAGAAAAGAGTAAAACGTATGTGTGTGTGTATTTTCTTCACGTCTCCCTCTATTTTGTCCCTTGTCCCTGCTGTTGGTGTGTTTCCTCCATGTATTTTCTTCTGTTGATTTTGCTCTTACATTCTGATCCATTCTATGTTCTAGCTGCTCCAAATTGTATACGAATAAAATACAAAAATATATAATTAATAAAGAACAAGATGTGGTAGTGTAATGGTTCGTGTCTGCTCCAAGTATAAGAGATAGGTAGTTAAAACCCTGGCAAAGCCACACCAAAGGCTTTTAAAATGGTATGTGCTGCTTCCTTGTTTGATGTTCAGCATTTAAAAGGTTATGAGCACAGACAATCCCCAGAGGTTGGTATCCATGGAGAGGAAGAAATTCCTCCTTTGGAAATTCCCCTCTGAGTGCGGTGACAAAAGCAGGGCCATTGTTATGTCGCTGGAACCCAGACTACCCCAGGAAGTACACTAGATGGCCAAAAGTATGCAGACACCCCCTTCTAATTAGTGGATTCGGCTATTTCATCCACACCCATTGCTGCCAGGTGTATAAAAAAAATCAAGCACACAACAACACAATCTCCATAGGCAAACATTGGCATAGAATGGGCCGTACTGAAGAGCTCAGTGACTTTCAACGTGGCACCATCATAGGATGCCACCTTTCCAACAAGTCAGTTCGTAAATTTCTGCCCTGCTGGAGCTGCCCCGGTCAATTGTAAGTGCTGTTATTGTGAAGTGGAAATGTCTCGGAGCAATAACAACTCAGCCACGAAGTGGTAGGCCAACAAGTTCACAGAACGGGACCGCCTCGTGCTGAAGCACATAGCATGGAAAATATATCTGTCATCGGTTGCAACACTCACTACCGAGTTCAAAACTGACTCTGGAAGCAACGTCAGCACAAGCACTGTTGTAGATGATGCCATTTGTTGTCCATGCACGTTTTAACACCAGATTTTAAAACAGGGCGATCACTAATTTAACTCTCCGGGTATCTAAATTAAACCAAACCATCAGTGTGGCAAAATGGCAGGCATCACAAATGCACATGCAGCCTTAAAAAAAGGTGAATACTGCATTTTAATTGGCACACTAGCCGGACGGCATGAAATCCCGAACATGAACACAGACAGATAATGCTAAGTTAATGCACACAAGAACCCTGCTGTTGCACCACACACACAGGGAAAGTGAGAGGGTAATAGCATGGGGGTGAAGAGCCCCATGTTGTTGCATAATGGAGTCAGCACGAAGAGCTGTCCCAAGCAGAATGGCAGAGCAGAGAGTAGGCAAGTACATGCTTTTTCTCCAGTTCTCACCTCCAAATGTTAGCCCTTCACCTATCATTGTGCCCCCACCCTACCCACCCACTCAGAACCAGCCGTCTCTGCCATCTCCTCTCCCACCCCCACTACCGAGGTCAACCAATCACCGACTGCAAGGGCAGGGGACCACTCTGTCCAGGCCAGGCGAGCTATTTCCAGCACACTGAATACATTACAAATTCCTGCCCGCTCAGTCGAGTATCCTGTATTAACATGACAACTGTCCAGGATTGTAAACTAAGCCAAAGAAACTTTTTTTGGCAGAACCGATCGATGCTCTGTCTAGACTATAGAGCATGGTACATTAATTAATGAATCCACGAGCCGAAACCCCGTCACAGACGGATTCCATTCATTCAACCACCCTCACCAGCTCACCCACACTCGAGGGACATGGACTGGACAGGGCGTGCTTTCCCTCGCCTACTCATCCCCCGCCCCTTCCCCATCCCCCCCCTGCCTTCAATTTGCTTACCCCCGCTCAAAAATTTAATTACCCCAGCCCCGCCTCCGCCTCTTCACTCCCCACACACACACTGGTCTCTTGATTCTCCGCCCCACTTGCCCCCGCCCCCCCTGTCCACCCCCTCACATTCAACCCTGCTTAATTCACCCCAGCCCCTGCCCACTCATCCCCCGCCCCATTTCCCACTTTCAATTTGCTTACCCCCGCCCCAAAATTTGCTTACCTTGCCCCTCTCCTCTTCACTCCTTACCCTCCGCCTCTTCACTCCTTGCCCCCCGCCTCTTCACTCCCTGCCCCCGTCTCTTCACTCCCTGCCCCCGTCTCAACGAAAAGTGTTTATTCTGCTTCAGAGTTGAAAGTTGACGATTGCCACGATGTGTGATGCACTCTTACAGGTACGAAGTTTCTTTCAGTTCAGGTCACAGTACCGAGAAAAACGTGACGCGACCACGAGGAGGAGCACAAAATTGGTCCTTCAGTGTTAATATATAGATACAATGTTTCTTGTTACATTTTTTGTGTCAAATTCACATTCTGAGGTCGTCAGCATGTGCAGAAGAGGGTTTTACATTGCAGACGCTATTTTCGAGGAGTGGAATTGCACCTCTCAGCGGTAACGGTCTGTCGATGACAGACGTAATGACGTCAGCGAATGACCGATGACGTCATGACGTCCTGACGCCTCTCAGCGGTGACGTCACACGTCACCATGCAAACGAATGTAAAACGAAAAGTGTTTATTCTGCTTCAGAGTTGAAGTTTGACTATTGCCACTATGTGCGATGCACTCTTACAGGTACGAAGTTTCTTTCAGTCCAGGTCACAGTACCGAGAAAAACGTGACGCGACTGCGAGGAGGAGCACAAAATTGGTCCTTCAGTATTAATATAGAGAAGATACAATGTTTCTTGTTACATTTTTTGTGTCAAATTCACATTCTGAGGTCGTCAGCATGTGCAGAAGAGGGTTTTACATTGCAGACGCTATTTTCGAGGAGTGGAATTGCACCTCTCAGCGGTAACGGTCTGTCGATGACAGACGTAATGACGTCAGCGAATGACCGATGACGTCATGACGTCCTGACGCCTCTCAGCGGTGACGTCACACGTCACCATGCAAACGAATGTAAAACGAAAAGTGTTTATTCTGCTTCAGAGTTGAAGTTTGACTATTGCCACTATGTGCGATGCACTCTTACAGGTACGAAGTTTCTTTCAGTCCAGGTCACAGTACCGAGAAAAACGTGACGCGACCGCGAGGAGCACAAAATTGGTCCTTCAGTATTAATATATAGATGCGTAATGCATGTATACATGTTTATACATTCGTATCTTTTGCTCTGGTGAAGGACTAATGCTCAAGTCAGCTGCTGCACCTCATTTTCCTCAACAGGTTGCAGCATCCTCAGATCAACTTTTAGTTAACAAAATTAATTACTTATCTTGTTTGCCGAAACAGTGGCACAAGCCTTCACAGAGGTTAACATGACATTGCAACAAAAATAGTTTCGTACAAGAAATTGGAATTAATTTTAATGTATATTTTAATTCCTTTAGTGCAAATTGCTGCACCGTGTACCTGTCAAAATGGAACTCGCTCTGCAGGGGCATGCATTTACTTGGGGGGGGGGGGGTGGGGGGTGTTTGAGTGAGGAAAGAATTACTCGAACCTGTTAGCACGTTAAATGCAGATCTGCCATTCTAATGACAACCTCTTGTGTGGTTACGAGTTTGTAGGTTAATAATGAAGGCCCTGTTGGAAGGTAATAACGGGAAATTGCATTGTGGATAACAAACTGCCTTTTAATGAACAGAGCATACCGTTATGCGGAGGAGGAATCAACATTGCTGTCACATGTACATACATTCCCTTAAGGAATTGAAAAAAACCCCAGCTTTCCGAAGAGAAGCCTCCATTGTGACGCAGTACAAGGATAAACAAGGAAACTTCAGACGAGGACATTTGGCCTTTCGTACATTCGCTTCGTCAGTCCTCTCCCCAAACCGCTCTCTGACCTCCTTTTTGTCCCCCACCCCTCCGACAAGATCAGAGACGGGGACATTAAAATGAGCTCAGTCTGACTGACCGACCGACCATCTGTTGGGTCGCCAAAATAGGTGACCCTTATTGTCAGTAATTCTGTCTGTTTGTTTGGATGTTTGTCATCAGCATAATTGGTAGTAAACGTGGGCCGATTTTGACCAAACTCGGGTGGTAGGTACATCTTATGACCTAGTGCTTTGGAAATTGTGATGGTTGCTAGGGATGCTTTGGTTCCCTAGCAACAACCGAAAAACCTTCAAAATCGGTACCGTTCACGCGAAATCAATTCCGAAAGCCATTATCCCACGTAGGGTTATGAAATTTGGCACGAATGATCTACAGGTGATGCTCTATCAAATATATTCCGGTTTTGTGATATATGGAATATTTACCCGCAGCACCCCCTACAATTTGGGTATGCGTGAAAATTGAAGGCCCCCTAGCGACCAGGTGAGTGCATCAATACGAATGAAACTTTGCAGGTTCATGGTACTCAATGAGTACTACAACTTTGCCTCAGGACATATTGACCGATTTCACTTAGGTCAGGGGTCAAAAGGTCAATTAGTGCAAAAATCGATAATATGCGAGAGCTGGAGGTGCCTTCGCACCAAATGCTACTCCTCCTCGGGTTATGGTCGGATGGTTATGAAAATTCACACTAATCGTCTGGAATACATTGTGCACAAACGATCGAGCCGGATTTTCGATTTAGATCTTTGTTCACCCACAGCACCCCCTCGAACTTTGGGAATTTCCGATTTCAAACCACATTTTCGGTACTTTTCATTCAAATTGATACTGAGTAGTTATCAGTAAATGGAACTCGAGATTTGGTATGCATAATCTTAAGGTGATTCTCTATCCGCTATATGACATCCATTTTGTTCTATATCTTATAGTTTCCAAATGGTAACTCTCTCAACTTGGGTGTCCGAGGGCCATTGAGCATTCCTGCTGAAACATCAAAGTACACTAGCTCCAAGACGATTGAACCGAATCAAATGAATAGTTACATGCTTATAGACCGTAATGAGTAATACAACTTTGCTCATTTGCATAATGGCCTATCTCGAGTAGGTCAGGGGTCAAAGGTCAATAAGTGCATTATTCGGGCGAAATTACCATTCAAGGCACCCTTGCTCCTACACGGTTTAACCGATATGAATGAAAGTTCATAGGTACAGAGTACTCAATGAGTACTACAACTTTGCTTCAGGACATATTGACATATCTCGGCTAGGTCAGGGGTCAAAGGTCAACGAGTGCATTTTTCGGGCAAAATGACCATTCAAAGCCCCCTTGCTCAACACGGGTTAACCGATTCGATTGCAATTTCGTAAGTACTTAGTACTAGATTAACTCAGATCAGGGGTCAAGGGTCATCGGATGCTCGGCGACCCATGGCCGCCTACCGGCTTGTTCATGTACTTGTGTGTCTGTGATATTTCAACAACCGTTGAACATTTATCTTTCATTTTCCAGATATCTATTCCTCATGATATTATCTCAACCTGATTAGATCACGGCGGTGATTGGCGGAATTGTGTTGCCGTGGCAACTATCTCGGTAACTTGGCTTGTGCACGTGATATTTCAAAAACTGTTGAACGTTTCGCTTTCATATTACACAGATCTATTCCTCATAGCACCCAAAAGGCAGGGGACCTTGAGTATCAGCCCCTTGGTTATATCGGACGTCTCGACTCATGGAAGAGCGAAAAGACTGTGCTGACAGTGGGACAATGCGGGAAAGAGTGAGAGAGTGAGAGAGTGAGAGAGTGAGAGAGTGAGAGAGTGAGAGAGTGAGAGAGTGAGAGAGTGAGAGAGTGAGAGAGTGAGAGAGTGAGAGAGTGAGAGAGTGAGAGACGGAGAGAGTGAGAGACGGAGAGAGTGAGAGACGGAGAGAGTGAGAGACGGAGAGAGTGAGAGACGGAGAGAGTGAGAGACGGAGAGAGTGAGAGAGGGAGAGAGTGAGAGACGGAGAGAGAGAGAGAAAGAGAGAGTGAGAGAGGGAGAGAGAGAGAGAGGGAGAGAGAGAGAGAGAGAGAGAGAGAGAGAGAGAGAGAGAGAGAGAGAGAGAGAGACGGAGAGAGTGAGAGACGGAGAGAGTGAGAGAGAGAGAGAGACGGAGAGAGTGAGAGAGAGTGAGAGAGAGTGAGAGAGAGTGAGAGACGGAGAGAGTGAGAGAGAGAGACAGAGAGAGAGACGGAGAGAGTGAGAGAGACGGAGAGAGTGAGAGAGAGAGAGAGAGAGAGAGAGAGAGAGACGGAGAGAGAGACGGAGAGAGAGACGGAGAGAGAGAGAGAGAGAGACGAGAGAGAGAGACGGAGAGAGAGACGGAGAGAGAGAGAGAGAGAGAGACGGAGAGAGAGAGAGAGAGAGAGACGGAGAGAGAGAGAGAGAGAGAGAGAGAGAGAGAGAGAGAGAGAGAGAGAGAGAGAGAGAGAGAGAGAGAGAGAGAGAGAGAGAGAGAGAGAGAGAGAGAGAGAGAGAGAGAGAGAGAGAGAGAGAGAGAGAGAGAGAGAGAGAGAGAGAGAGAGAGAGAGAGAGAGAGAGAGAGGAGGAGAGAGAGAGAGGCAGAGAGAGAGGCAGAGAGAGAGGCAGAGAGAGAGAGAGAGAGAGAGAGAGAGAGAGAGAGAGAGAGAGAGAGAGAGAGAAAACAAACAACCTTCAAGTACATAGGGGGAGAGGTAGAGGAGGTTAGTGCAGAGGATAGAAAACATCATGCGTAAGGAATAAGGAAGGAGAATGATCTAAGATGGCGAAGTACTTCTGGCTTGAAGGCATCTTTTATTTTGCTACAAAGTTGATGCCCAAAGAAGAATGAGGCGACAAAGGGCACAAACGCAACGTACCGATAGTGGGGCAACAAGCAGAGGAATGAACGAAGAGCCGGGCAATGAGCATGGGGAGGAAATAAAGTAACGGATCTGAAGGAGGCCTACAAGAACATATGGCCTGGACAAGGACACACAAAATCAGCACAAAAAGTACTCGTGAAGGTGCTCGACCAGATATGTAAATGCATTACATAATTAACAATAAGACATGTAAATGCAAATTTACATTTTTTTTTTTGTAAGTTTCATAAGAATAAACGAAGTGAGAAAGACAGGAACGAGGAGTGGAGGTGAGAAGTAAGTAAATTATGTTGAGACTTTTGGTCACACCACATCCAGGAAGGACCAACAGCCCGTTGACCACCATTCAGGAGACCAACAGCCCATTGACCACCATCCAGGAGAGACCACTAACCCACTGATCACCATTCAGGAGACCACCAGCCCATTGCCTTCCATTCTGGAGAAACCATCAGCTAAATGGGGGAATCATGCCATGTGGGATTATGCAGTACTCTAATGAGCTATGGACAAGATATACCAAGGGAGGACTTGGCATAATGGAGGATGGTCAGTCTGTGGTTGACTTTGGGGCCAGAATTGATCCATACAGTGCTAAATGATCCGTACTGAGCCAGCATTGATCCAGAATAAAATGAACTGACCTGATTGTTAAAAAAAACAACAAAATTTTAACAATCTGTGAAATCAACACAATAAAATGGATGTACACATATTCGTGTCTGGTGGCAAACCCTTTGTCAGAATACATGAACCCATGAAGACATCGAATCAATGATTTTCGGGATGACAACCTGATCCAGATTTTGCTAAATGTGGATTAATTTCTGTTGCAGTTCTTGTGTAATGGCAGACAGCGGCTTTTCCACAACTTCCGATCCATATAATCCCAGATGTGTTTGATGGCATTCATGGCTTGCTGGAATAAGCGGTAAGAGGGTTTCTTGTGGACCAGGAAGGCATTTTGCAGTATGAAACACATTTACTGCAGTAAGATGGTGCCACATGCTTACGTCCAGGACCAACTTGGCCGTTAGAGATGGAGTGGGTTGAAAATTCTTCCCTGGGCACCACATACTCCTGACATGAATGCCATCGAACGCCTCTGGGAATATATACATTAAATGTAATCAATTTAATCCAACTTAACATTGACATGGTTTTCACTTCTACAGGCAGGCAGAGATACCGGTATGCAATCACCAACTCCTTTTGAGACAGACGTTTCAAAATCTAAATGCAGATAAGATGCCATTTGAAGGACAGCATGCTCCGAGATGCAACACCTCCTGGTACAACTGAACTGAAATGGAAGTTTATCGTGACATTTACTGCTGTCGAGGATCGAACCCAGCCAGACAGGACTGCTCATTTGGAAAAGAAAATGTTCTTTTCCTTTTTGTTTGAGAGTCATTCAGAATTAAATTATGAGTTCCCTTATAAGGATTTTCAATGCAGGAGGCAATTAGGGCCATCAAAGCCTTCACAATGGTTCCCAACCGACGGCACCTGTCCGTGCTCTCCCTTCAAAATGCTGAGTGTCAAGCAAGGAATCAGCTGGTTCCATTTTTATTCAGTCTTTTGATATGACTGGGCCAGGGTCAGAATCGAACCGCCAACCTCTCAGGTGTCGAGCTTCATAATTTAGCCTTCGAGTGTATGATATTGCCTGGTGTTGGCTTAATGGTTAGGGCGGTGGGCTTGGGATCCTTGGGTCCTGATTTCAAATCCCGCTTGGCTGTTGAATTAATACCAGGTGGGGTTGACTCTGCCTGTCATCCTTCTGAGGTCTGCAAAATGAGTGCCACCATACTGGTATCCTCTGTCGGAGTGGCGACCCGTCCAGGATTGTGCGCAATAGCCAAGGAGACTGCTTCGGCAGCACCAACGCTCTGCACAGAGTATGGTCCCGATGGATGGATGGAGTGTATGATGGGATGGAATTGTTGTGATTGGCACTATGTATTACAGAGTGACCGCTGGGGGGGGGGACATGTTTCGGGGGGACATGACAGCTCAGCATCGTCCCAAATAAAACTTGATTCAAACTGTGTCCTGACCTTACTACATGGATGGCAGCGGCAGGATCTTGAATATCAACAAGTAATTTGACTTTTGGTCTTTTTTTTTTTTCCCCGAATTTGAACTTTGGACATTGGCGGATCGCTACGTCGGGACGTTCTGTGTTTTTATTATTATTTTTACCAACATGTCCAAGTTCCCAACAATGGACTGGCCAAGCTCAGAGCCGGCGGAGACTTTCAAGCTGTTCAAACAACGAATTAACTTGGTGATGTCAGCCGAGAGCATCGATGGTAAGGCCAGGCAAGCCATTAAGATTCAGATTGCTGTGGGAGATGAAGGACTGTGGCATATCGATGTGTCGACTCCAAGCGAGGATGATAAAAAGGATCCAGATAAATTATCTAAATGATTCGAGGATCAGTCGGACATTCATGTAAACTTTAGGATTCACCGGCTGGAAATTATGAGATTCCGGCAGCAATAAGGAGAGTCCATTGATGATTTCATCAACAGATGTCCAAGGAAGGGGAGGTTGTGCAAGTTCTCTGAAGAAGAACTCTCGTTACAGATTATCGAGTTGATCGTTGCAAGCACGCGACGTGATGCCTTCCCAAAACATCTGCTCGACCAGGAGGTCGGCTACGACATGGACATGGTTTTAAGTGAGGGACGCAAATACTGAGCAATGTTGATTGGAAAGCAGGACATCCAGAAGATGGAAGGACCTTCATCATCTGTGAATGCCATGACACATCAACGGAAGTGCACAAAGTCTTTGGACTACCACATCCACCATGGAATTGCCCAGCATACAATGACTGTTGTAAGTTTTGTGGTAAACTCGGACACTGGGGGCTCGTTGTGAAGATCCCAAATGAAGCACAACATATGCTGACGGATTCGAGTGGAGCCGTCGTCCTGCCAGGGGTGGAAGAGGGCGTCATGTCAGCAAAAGCATATTAAGAGGTATGCTTCGGGGAAGTAACAATAATGGGAATTCTGTGAATGAAGTGTCTGGGTCTTGTACTGAAGGTGATGATGACAGCTACAAAAGCAACATGGAGGCATGTGAACACACCAGGTCATTTCATGTGATCAGGGCATCTGCATTGTGTATGAAGCAGACAGTGTTGTATGCCTGGTATTGGCTTAATGGTAAGGGTGGTGGGATCGGAGGATCCTGAGTTCAAATCACCCTTGGCTGTTGAATTAATACCAGGTGGGGTTGACACTGCCTGTCGTCCTTCCGAGGTCGGCAAAATGAGTGCCAGCTTGCTGGTATCCTGTGTCGGAGTGGCGACCTGTCCAGGATTGTACCCAATAGCAAAGGAGACTGCTTGGGCAGCACCAACGCTCTGCGCAGAGTATGGTCTCAATGGATGGATGGATGGATGGATGGATGAATGGAGACAGTGTTGGAAGTGGACGTGTTACTGAAGGGACTGGGTGCATGCCTTTTACAGGACGACAAGCCTTTTGCTTTCGCATCATAAACTCTGACACCCACTCAGTCCGCATATTCGAACATCGAACGAGAAACTCTGGCCCGTGTTGCTGGCATACAGAAGTTCCATACCTACTTGTTGGAAAACGCTTCAAGGAATACACAGATCACAGACCACTGGTCACGATTATCAGTAAGCCGCTTACGAGTGCTCCTCCATGGCTCCAGCGCTGTCTTGTTAAAATCCAAGGCAATGATTTTGATTTGGAGTACAAGGTCGGCCGTGAGATGATGCTCTCAGACACCCTGTTGAAATTACCGAAGCCAGAGAACAATCAGGAACTGCAGTTGGACACGCAGGTAGACAGTCGAGCTCGATGATGTGGATGATCACCATTGCTTTGACCTGATTGACTTCTCCTCAACGAAACGGGACCAGCTCAGAGAGTGTGGAAAGGTTGACAGAACCTTTCGAGCATTGCAGCAGGTTGTTCATCGAGGTTGGCCGACGACGATTACGGAGCTCCCTGTGGACCTTCATCCATACTGGCCATACCATGATGAACTTGTTCTTTATGATGGGGTTCTATTCAAAGGTCGACAGGTACTAATTCCAGAGCAGTTACGGAACAATATCCCCGACCAACTTCATGAGGCGCACATGGGGATCGAAAAGACGAAACATCCAGCACGTGAACGCGGTTACTGGCCAAGCATATATCTGGACATCGAGAGAATCATCAGAACATGTAAGGCAGATCAAGAGACCCAACCTGAACAAAGGCGTGAGATTATGATTTCTCATGAGATACCAGCGGTACCATGGACAAAGGTGGCCAGTGATATGTGTGAGCTACACGGGCAGACCTACCTTGTAGTGATGGATTATTACACCAAGTACCCATTTGTGAAGAGAAAGGAATACATGACCAGCAGTGCAGCAGCTAAGGTCACCTCTGAGTGCTTCAGTATGTTCAGTCCACCTCTGGAGGTCATATCGGACAATGGACCTCAATATGTGGGAAAGCCGTACCGTGATACGTGTACCAAATGGAATGTAAAACACACGACAACATCGCCGAGGTATCCATGCAGCAACGGATTGGTTGAGAGACAAGTTCAGACAGTGAAGAACATGATCAAAAAGTGTATTAGATTGGGGAATAATGTGGATATTGCACTGCAGCACTTGAGGCGCACACCTGTACATTCCTATCTCCAAAGTCCAAGCGAAATGCTGTTCAACTAGCCTATACGTACCAACCTACCAAGCCGTCTGTCGATTCCTGCACAACAAAGGTGTCAGGAAATTCAGGAATGATAAAAGGAACGCGGAGACCAGATGGTGAGGCAATACAACAGAACGGCTGGGCCGGAATTACCTGAATTGACTATTGGACATCGGTTTCGGATTATGAACAAGGACACACACCAGTGGTACCCCGGGGAAGTTGAGGCACGATGCAACGAATCCCGCTTTTACATTGTGCAGACTCCTAATGGGGTGCATCCTCGAAGAACTAGGGCACACTTAGGTGAACTTCATTCGTCCGATTGTTGTGCCAAACGGAAGGATGAACCTACCCAATCAACGTATCATAGTCAGCCAATTGGTCGACGCGTACCTTTCGAGACAAACAACAATTCAGCAATGGACACCAACGACTGCCACAGGGATGACAAGAGTGCCGAGCCGACAAGGCAAGACAACTCCCAGTACTCGAGCAGATGAGGCCGTGGGATTCGAAAACCATTGAGATATTGTGATGGTGAATAACAGGCAAGTAGAAGTCATCCCATATAAACTTGGCGCACAAACAATCCATTGATGATTGTAATTACAGACATTGCATGATTATTTGTTTCAACTAGGCATGTGGAGCAATAATTACATTTTGTTAATTGTTATAACAATAACTGCAGAGCCCTTCCATGTGTGGCTCAAGTTACATCTGGTTTTGTTCATTATTTAGATTTTGGTGCTATTGTTTTGTTGCGTACAAACAATAATAATTTCAATGAAAGGGAGATGTTGTGATTGGCACTACATATTGCAGAGTGACCGCTGGGGTCGTGTTTCGGGGTGTCGGTCGCTGGACACCAGTTGTTTCACTGAAACCAGTGCAGCTGACCAGCCTTCCTGGGTGTTCCAATTTGGCAGGTCAATGGTGCCACTCGCCGCCTATCATTTAAAAATAAATAAATAAAACGCTCAATGTTTTATATATTTTGTTGTTTTGGTATGGATTAAATCCATCTATGTTGTGAAATTGTTTTAATACTTGTTTCAGTTGATTTGGGGGAGGGGGGGGGGTTGGGTTGGATATGTATCACTTTTGGAATGGTTCTGTCCACTGTCCATCCAAGCCCACCTCCTCCCTCCTTCCCCTCCACCCCCACAATCATGGCCTGCTTTGAATGAGTCCACATTTATGTTTGAATTCATTTCGTAATAAAATGATTAATGTTTTGTCTATTTTTAAATTTTGGGTTCCGTGCACTATCCCAGAGACAAAGTAACTTCCTCGCATCGGAATCACCATCATAGCTTCAGCAGTTATTGAGGGAGGTCGGGCTACAGTTTTACATTGCTTTAAAGCCGCTGTCACACCTTGACGTTTTCGCCAGCTTCTGGCAACGTATCAAAATGTATGTAAAACGTTGGCGTACGCTGAACTATTGATGTTTTTTTTCTTCAGTTTTTGGCGTATTCATAACGAGTTGGACGTATGCATAATGTATTAGTAACGTACACAGAACGTTTCGATAACATATAGATAACTTATACCAACGAATGCTTAGCGTGTTGTCGGCGTTCACAACCTATGCCCAACGATAGTCTAACGTATGCATAGCGCGCGGCAGCGTATCGCCGACGATCACGTGGCGTAGCCTATTAAAAGGCTGCTACTCGACGATTCAAATCATAACCGCACTAGACATCGAAGTGTCAACATCACCGTCATGCCGAAGAAAGAAAAAAAAAAAAAAAGATGGAGTCTCAAACACTGATGCTAAACATTACCTCGACGTGTTTCGACTTATGAGTAACTTACAAGTAACGTGGGTCGACGTGTGTCAACGATCGCGTAACGTGCCTACAACTTATGGCCAGCGTATGCGGAACGTGTGAGTCATACGCTGGCATACGTCGAAAAATTTTGAGCATGTTAAAATTTGTAGACGAGCTCGGTGTACTACGACGTATGCCAGCGTGCTTCAACGTGCTCTTAACGTATACAAAACTTACCCATAACGTATTCGACGTGTGCCAGCGTTTTAGACAAATTTTTCATTCGTCGGCATACGCTGGCTAAATCGTCAAGGTGTGACAGTGGCATTAGAGGGGAAGAACTACAAGAAGTACAAATTGGTGATTTAGCCATCTCTCCATGTGGTACTTTAGCGATGTATTCTGGCCTCTTTTTAAGTCTTGGTCGTTCAGAAAACGCTTGAGAATAAAAGTTATGGCGCTTAAATGCTGATGACTTCACTCTTTAGTCGTCTATGAACGTATGACTGTGTGCACATTTGAATGGGCAGCCATTCTTTTCCCCACATCATCATTCGACATGGAGTATGACTCTACTCCATGATAAATAAATAAATCATACAGCATTCCTGTATACATTTTTATTGGTAGGGACTTGCCTTGGACATGTTTTTATTTTATTTTCGGTGATACAATGACCACATATGGGAAGAATTTTGCTCTGTAACGCATGACTGGGTTCCACGTGTGGAACATCCATCCCATCCATTGGGACCATACTCTGTGCAGAGCGTTGGTGCTGCCTAAGTAGTCTCCTTGGCTATTGGGCACAATCCTGGACAGGTCGCCACTGCGACACAGGATACCAGCAAACTGGCACTCATTTTGCAGACCTCAGAAGGATGACAGGCAGAGTCAACCCCACCTGGTATTAATTCAACAGCAAAGAGTGATTTGAACTCAGGATCCTAGGATCACAAGCCCACCACCCTCACCATTAAACCAACACCAGGCATTGTGCTGAACCTCTCTGCCAATACTTTGAGGCAAATAGCATTTATGACGAGGATAAACGTCGAGCCATTCTGCAAGCATGGTTGGCCAGAAAGTCCACTCACTAATATGCAGTTTGGTCACACGCTCAAAACCTTAAGAGATGCTCAACAAACTCGTTCAACTCCGAGAGCAGCATTACAACCCCAAGCCATCACCCATTGTGCAATGCTATAAGTTCAACATGTGCAGACGTAAGCAAGGTCAATCGATCTCTGGTTTTGTTGCCGAACTTCATGGACTTAGTGAATACTGTTACTATGACTTGATACTGTCGGAGATGCTGAAGGACCATTTTGTGGCTGGAATAAATGATGGGGCAATCCAAAAAGGTCTGTTTGCCACAGACTACGGGACCTTGAATTTCAAGAAGGCACTTGAGATCTGTGTTGTTATTGAATCTGCTACATGCAGAGCCTGGGATCTTCAACACAATGTGACCTTGAGCACCAGCAAAGGAACTCCAGCACTTCCTCAGCACAAATTTATAAGGTCTCCCCTCCTTCAAACCAAGCGAAGAAATGGAAACATTTTTACTGTTGCAGCAACTTGCACAGCCATCGTACCTGTCCATACAAAAATTCCGAGTGCTCTTCGTGGGGAAAGACAGGCCATTCGTCGAAGGTTTGCAAATCAAGCGGTGTTAAGTGTGCCCAGGACCAACTGCAGCCAGTCAACATCGTTTGTAAGCCATGGTCTTCTCTCAATGTTGACCCCACTATTTTACCATCGTATGAGGTTGTGATGACAGTGGATGGACATGACATTATTTTTGATCTTGATACAGGTGCGCCAGTTAGCATCTCGTCAGCGACTAGCTTCCACAAGCTATTTCCAGTTCGATAGTTTGGTCATGAACATGCACTTCTGCGCACTTACACTGGACATACAATACCGGTCCTCGGTTCACTCTGCAAAAGTCCATAATCTGGGACAAACGGAGGTCCTGTTTTTGATTATTGTCAAGGGCAATGGCCAAAATTGACTCAGCAGAAATTGGCTGGAGAAAATTAAACCAATACATGTCTGTGACAAAAGCCATCATTGCTCTTCATCCTCTTTGCTGCTGATACATGACATATTTACATCCACTGTTTTTTCTGGAACGTTCCAAGTCTGCATCCAATGAACCCCAACAGCCACAAAATATTTGCAGCCATCCAGGCTCTTATAAGCTTTCATAGCTTCCTATTTTAGTAGGAGGAAGTGTTTACTAAATAAATGTAGATTATGGGGTACTGTAGACTGTGACTCAATCACCTGCTCTGCATAAACATGCTTCACCATGGGAGTCAACAAGTTACCCGGCAAGCTGGTGGGATCTGTGACCCCAGCTAATTTTAATTTCTCAATTTCTATACTGGTGCCTGCTATGCTTACCTAAATGACTCACAGCAGTCAGATAAGCTAGACTGCTGAGCCACTTCTAGTTGCAGATGTCTCCAGACATTTTGAGTGATCCCAATCCAAATTATTGCAAAAACCGACAAAATGTCGGACTAACAGGTGATGACGTCCCAAGCTTACGTCAGTGAGCAACCTTTATATGTGAAAATCTGGCTGTTTATTCTCCATCGTTGCATGTTGTTCTGCATTGTACCTTCATGTATTGGGATATGCATCAATCTCAATAAAGATATCTACAGGTTTCTAGAAAAATCAAAAGACGAGAAAAATACACGATAACTAGAACGGCACCCAGTGGAGTGCATACCTCTGCCAGGTTGAACAGTTTACGTTTTGTATCCCACTAAGAACCCGTCAACAACTTTGTGGTTTGTCATAACCTGTCAACAACTTTTTAAAATATCATGATATATATATATATATATATATATATATATATATATATATATATATATATATATATATATATATATTGTTGTGGTTACCAAATTCGCAAACCACCATTCAGGTCCCTTAGGTGAGGTATCTCGGTAAGTGCATGTGTAGTTAGGCCCAAACCCGTTGTCTAGTGGGAATACATGTCATTTATGCGTGCTGCGACTCTTCAGGATAGCCGTTTTTCTTTTACTATCTTTATTTTGGACCAACCGCCATGATTACCACCACAACCACAACATCAACCACCAACCACAACGCCGCTTCACCACAACCGCCACGACCTTCACGTCACACCTCGCAGCAGTCGCATCGCCACCGTTCTTGCGCCGCTGTGGGTACCGGTGTTGGACTCGTGCAGGGCGCGCGTCGAACAGCGTGTACAAAATCACGGATTTTGTGCTTCAAAAACGGATCAAAAACGACACACGCCCACTTTTTGCCGTCCAATCGGTGAGCGAGGGGCGATTTGGCCCCGCCTCCAGGACGATCGATATATGCAAATTTGTGGATCAAAAAGCCTTCACGCCCACTTTTTCTCGGGCCAATGGGGAGCGAGGTGAAAGGTCAAAGGGAGGGGGTCAAAGGCGAAGCTACGGGGGGATAAAAGGACCGTGTTCGTCAGTCAGGAGAGTGGAGAGTCGGAGAGTGGAGAGTCGGAGAGTCCAGAGAGCAGAGGCGGAGAGAAAAGAGTCGGGGGAGTCCAGAAGTGGAGAGGCAGAGTGGAGAGTCGGAGAGTGGAGAGTCGGAGAGTCCAGAGAGCAGAGTCGGAGAGAAAAGAGTCGGGGGAGTCCAGAAGTGGAGAGGCGGAAAGGAGAGTCGGAGAGTCCAGAGGCGGAGAGTAGGAGAGTCGGAAGCAGAGGGTCAAGACTTCGCGGGCGGTGGAGCTGCTCGTCGTGTGCGTTGGAGTCGGAACGGAGGGGACGAGCTGTGGAAAGGCGGCGACACCAGACGAGGGGGTGCTCGCGTCGTGCAGGGAGCTGCACCCGAGGGAGGCCGACAGCGCGACCTGGCCGAGGTGGAGACGCACACCAGGGATAATAAAGATCCTCTATACCCCGAGCATCAGCAACCCCCTCCTGTTTCCCCCCGCGCTGAGACAGTGCGACCAAGGGGGCCCCTTTCCCACCCCCTACCAGACACTGCCCGCGAGGCCCGCGGGGTTGGGGCGCCATCGCCGCTCCGCGTCTCATCACCAGACGGGTAGGCGCGACCCGGTCTCGGCCTCAGGCCCGCCTCATTCTTGGGGGTATTCTTTTCCTTGGTTTTGGGTATGTGTTGTCGGCGCCGTCTGTGAGGTAGAATTGTATAAGTGTTGCCGTGTGCTCGGTAGTCGGTATTAGCTCTGCATTGTGTTTTCACTTTTACATTTGCTTGTTGTGTAAATTGCATTGTGTCTTTTCTGTGTGCATTTGGTGGAATTGTATATGTGTGCTTCCCGTGTGCCGCGAATAAATGTGCTTTTGTGTTGAACTGTTTCCCGCTTCGCTTCGTCATTTCTCCCATTGAATCCTCATCTTGCTTCACGTAAAGGGTTGGTAGTGGGCTGAATACGCCCGATAATTAATCGAACCGTCGAGGTCGACGATAACACCGCTCGGTTATTCTGATAGTACGGAACGGGTCGCTTAAGTGGCCCGTGTCCGAAGTCGACCTGCGGCGAGGTGCGATCGCCCGGTCTACCCTCCGCGTGGGTACTTAGGTAGGTTGAATTTGGCGAGCAACCCTATCCCACGCGGGGGCTGATTGGCTCGATCGCGGTGAGACCGAAAGGTCCACCCGTGACTGGTTCCCGGCGTTAGTCCGAGAGGGTCACGACTGGATTGTCCGTCCGGTGGGCGACGTGCCGCGATTCGAGTTACGTGGCCGTCAGCACGCCGGCGGGCGCGAATACCGCAACAATATATATATATATATATATATATATATATATATATATATATATATATATATATATATATATATATATACATATACATATATATATATATATATACATATATATATATATATACATATATACATATATATATATATATATATATATATATATATATATATATATATATATATATATATATATATATATATATATATATATATATATATATATATATATATATATATATATATATATATATATATATATATACACATATATATATACATATATATATATATATATATATATATATATATATATATATACATATATATATATATATATATATATATATATATATATATACATATATATATATATATATATATATATATATATATATATATATATATATATATATATATACATATATATATATATATATATATATATATACATATACATATATATATATATATACATATATATATATATATATATATATACATATATATACATATATATATATATATACATATATATACATATATATATATATACATATATATATATATATATATATATATATATATATATATATATATATATATATATATATATATATATATATAGTTTTTGACCCTATCGCTCAGTGGTGAATAAGCACTTTGAAAGTTCTAGTATCCAGATCAGGATCTTCACTAAAATCGAATCAATTCAGCCTCGTCACACAGCCAACCTGTCCACCAAATTTTGTCTGATTCCATCCATAACTATTTGAGATTAGCTGCTCACAAACAGACAAACAAACAGGGGTGAAAACATAACGTTGGTCCACCTTCGAAGTAATAAATGGTCACTGGAGCCGTCATAACTGTGTCACACCCAGGTCGAGCACACGGACGCGGGTCTTGCCTCGTGAAAAAGCAAGCACAAATCACCGGGGAGACAGATGTGTAAATGGACATGGTCACACATAGAACCCTGCAACACCCTTGAGGAGGGTCTACAGAAGGAGAATGTGTTTATGTGGACGTGGAGGATGTATGCGATTGGGGATCGGAGGTGGGTGGGAAGAGGGGAACACGTTTATGGATCACATTGACAAGTCAGAACAACTATTATTTTTTACAAATGTGTTAAATAATCGTCTTAGCAGTTGACACTGTGATCATTAATTACATGGGGAATTGCCATTGGAATTTAGGGATTTTATAATCATGATCACGTTCATATTTAGCGGACGACTTATTTAGTGAACATCAAATACGTTAAAACTGGAGACATAATCAGATGTTCATGGCTTACTGTGACATCACAATCAGAAGACTGTCTTTTCGCGGCTTTTTGCCGATCGAGTCGTCACAGCTGCTTGTGACTCATGGCCGGTTGTTTTTTTCCCCATTTAATTAGACGTGTGAGTTTGGGTTTTAATCGCACGATCTGCTCTTTTTCACCGCAATAACCACTCTCTCACTGGACGTGTTAAAGCTTTTACTGCATCTCTACTCTGCGACTATCTTTAACAGCCCCAGTTATTCCCACCTTCTTCAGTGGGGTTGGTTGGAGGAAGTTTTTGGGCCAAGTCGTTCACAAACCGACTGGACAGGATTGACATCCGACTGTGTGTGTGTCGTTGGTCCTTAATTCCACATGTAGATTTCAGAAGGTGTAACGGAGTTCTCCCAGACTTGGTGGTTTCATGGTCAGCTTGTCCACTCCGAGTCTGGGAGGTCATTGGTTCAAACTCCAGCCGGGTCAAACCAAAGACTTAAAAATGGTATGTGTTCAAACCCCGTCCGAGTCATACCAAAAACTTTAAAAATGGTATGTGCTGCTTCCTTGCTTGACGTTCAGCATTTAAAAGGATAGAACACGGGCAATCCCCATGGGGAGGTGGAATTTCCTCCTTAGGCAATGCCCCCGCGAAGTGCGGTGATGCCATTGTTGTGATGCCGCCGGTACCCAGAGTATCCCTGGAAGTGACCGCACTTCCCTCAAGTCAGCGGCTGTGTTCGTCTCATCCAATAGTCTTGTTTTGTGTCGCGTATGTTTGTCTGTATGTCCATGTGTGTGTGGCAGCTCCACAATGAGCCTCAGATCTATAAGGTGTATGATAAGTGAATACCCAATTTTAATTTGTTGAAGCAGTTTTATTTATGAACCAATTTTAAGAAAACAAACTGTAAATGAAAGTGTCCAGTGAGGTTTTATGCACAACCGTTAAACCTCCACATATGCTCCAGCACTGTCAACACGTTTCCTTTAGGCCCAATAAAAACAAAATACCAGTTGATAAAAATACCATTTTTCGTGTGTATATATATATATACACACACACACAAAATCCCAATAACAAAATACCAGTTGATCAAAATACCATTTTGTGTGTATATATATATATATATATATATATATATATATATATATATATATATATATATATATATATATATATATATATATATATATATATACAAAATAGTAGTTGATCAAACAAGTCGGGAGGCGACGATGGTTCGCGGGCATTATTGAGGAAGCCCGACCGTAAAAACCTATCTTCTGTCAAAATTGACCAAATCAAATCGGATTTTTTATATGTTGTACTTATGGACATTACGCACAGCTTCGAGGAAATGAAATTGCAAGAAAAAAAATGGAGAAAAAAAATAATAATAAATAAAAAAAAGTTCAAGTGGGCGTGGCTCCGCCCACAAGGGGCGTCGGATGACCCTCATACAAAAAGACACAACTAGACCATGATATCTAGTTTGTGTCCAACTTTCATCAAGATCGCATCAAACGTCACGGAGCTATGCTCTGGAGAGAGTCACAAACACAGACAGACACACAGACACAACGAAAATAGTGGTCACTGCTGGCGCCCGTGAACCAACACTGCTGGTGCCCGCAAACCAAAAAAGAAAAGAAGAAGGGGGAATGTTTTTTGGGTTTTTTTCTGAAAATGGCCACTGGCTTTTCGATTCAAGATGGCCACCGACATTATAATTGAACGACCCTTACTGTTTAATGAACAGAAACACTTTGCATTTTTTTTAACTCCCTATCCCCCCGCCCATCCCCTCCAAAAAAACCCACAAATCATGTACCTGACAGCCAAGTTTTTTTTTACTTCCATAAATAAATAATTGTTGGAGAAATGTTCCCAGCTCACCTTTGTCTTTTCCCTCATTGGTCCAGCATGGTTAGAATCCAGGTTTAGCCGGGTCTTTATTCCCAATGGTCCGTTCCTTCTTGCCGGTACGTCCTTGGCAGTGTCGCTCGGCTGGAAAGGTGATCCGATCCGGTTGAGTGATCCGGTTCGGACAAGGCGTACCGAGGGCGTGGTTAATTAGGTAACCCAATTCCATAGGTGGGAGGACCCTAGGTCACGCGGTTTAGTTATTGGCGTCCACGGTCGGTTAAGCGACCCGCCGCGTCATGGAATTATCCGTGAGCGACAGCCTACAATTCCGGGGAGTCTTGTGGGAAACGACGTAGCTTCCCCCACCTAGTGGTCTTCTCACCCGACCCTGCCGGCCCACAACAATATCATGACGTGGGTCATAGACCCGATATGTCACCTACATGCTCACTTGGCCTATTAAAAATAGAAGCCACGGTTCCAATCAAATATATTAAATGTATGGAAAAATGCAAAATAAAACTACACACTTGGGGTATATTAAAATTATTGGCTATACCATCTTTCTATTTGGATGTACAGAAAACATTTAATTCACAGATTTACATATGTGAGGTGTGGACTCACCAGCGCTGTTTGGTATTGCTCCTGTATGGCCTCTCCCTGGTCCAACTCCCCACGAGCGAAATAGGAGAAAACATCACGTAAGAACTGTTTTCACACACCACGGCTTCAGGACATTAATTCCCACTCAAATTTTCAAACAGATAAAAAACCATCTTCAAAAATGAAACTTAAATGGTGAAAATGATGTCTTGCGTTGCAATTTGTCTACATTCTACATGTGTCCTGCAATTTGCTAGTTTTAAAACCAGTCGTACTTTGCATCATTCTAATCGGAAACGTACACTGAATTTTACTGCAGCGGCTGTGATGGAACTTATGTGCGTAGACATGTACACAGATCAGTGTTGCACGCATATCGCGCACGGAAATGGAAAGTGGCAACACAGCTCTCGGCGTCCAGCTTGGTTGAAGTGATAAAAACTCAGTGTCGACATTGGTAAAATGATTTGATTCAAAGAATGGTGCAAGAGTCGTACACGAATATATGCATTTTTTGGGGGATGTTTGACAAAATAATAAATAATATAAAGGAGGCAGTTTCAAAAAAGGGAAGTGGCTGGGGACTTTTTTATTTGGACAAATCGGACTGGCACTTTCACGACTGCTGATTGCAACATGTTTTCAGTAATGTTTGTGAGAACATTAGTTATTCTCTCCTCCAGTTCATCAACGTTTTTTGGCTTCATGCTATAAACTTGTTCCAGGTTCCTTGGTCCATCCCCACAGGACTACGGGGAGGCCACTCATGAACATCACGTCACGTCTCGTCTACATTTAAAATTGGGTATATATATATATATATA
>NC_140961.1:40122605-40140105 GCF_056783735.1 Eptatretus burgeri
GTTGGTAGTGGGCTGAATACGCCCGATAATTAATCGAACCGTCGAGGTCGACGAATAACACCGCTCAGTTATCCCGATAGTACGGAACGGGTCGCTTAAGTGGCCCGTGTCCGAAGTCGACCTGCGGCGAGGTGCGATCGCCCGGTCTACCCTCCGCGTGGGTACTTAGGTAGGTCGAATTTGGCGAGCAACCCTATCCCACGCGGGGGCTGATTGGCTCGATCGCGGTGAGACCGAAAGGTCCACCCGTGACTGGTTCCCGGCGTTAGTCCGAGAGGGTCACGACTGGATTGTCCGTCCGGTGGGCGACGTGCCGCGATTCGAGTTACGTGGCCGTCAGCACGCCGGCGGGCGCGAAATCCGCAACAATATATATATATATATATATATATATATATATATATATATATATATATATATATATATATATATATATATATATATATATATATATATATATATATATATGACTGTTTTTACAGCCATTTTTCCCTGCTGTGCAGGGGTTGGGCTTTTTCTTGAGGCAATGTTTTATGTCCGGATGCCCTTCCTGACGCCAACCCTGGTCGCCTCTTACGACACACAGGGATATGGTACACCTATTCTAACCAGGGCATACACTGGGACCAGTACACTGGTACTCATTTCGACGACCTCGGAAGGATGACAGGCTGAGTCAACCCCCTGGTGTTAATTCAGCAGCCAGCGGGGCTTGAACTCAGGACCCTGGGATCCCAAGCCACCACCCTAACCACTAAGCCAACACCAGGCTACATATATATATATATATATATATATATATATATATATATATATATATATATATATATGTATATATATATATATATTGTTACGAATTTCGGCCCGTCCGGCGTGCGATCGGCCACGTAACTCGAATCGCGACGCGTCGCCCACCGGAACGGACAATTCAGTCGTGACCCTTCAAGAACTACCGCCAGGAGCCAGTCACGGGTGGGGGTTTAACCTCACCACGATCGTGCCAATTGCCCACTCACGGATGATTGGGTTGCTCGCCAAATTCGACCTACCTAAGTACCTGTGCGAGTGGTCGGCTGGGTGATCGTACCTTGCCGCAGGTCGACTTCGGACACGAACCGCTTAAGCGGCTCGTTCCGTGCTGCAGAGATAACCGAGCAGAGTTATCGTCGACCTCGACGGTTCAGATTACTTATCGGGTGTTTCAACCCACTATCAATACCTTACGTGATGCAAGATGGAACTTTCAAACAGAGGAAAGGACGCAACGAAACGGGAAACAGTTTGACAAGCAAGCACTTTTATTTCACACACATGCAATCAATGCGGGAAAAGCAAAAAGGAAAATGGAACCAAAGCAAAAGCACTACTACCGACTATAATTATTTACAACACCTAAACAATTATACTTGTCGGGACTCGGCGCCACATCATGCATTCAAAATAAACAGGAAAGACCTCCCCATAGGCAGGGAGGTAGACGGGGTCCGTGGACCAAATGTGCGCGGAACCTGGAAGAGCGGCCAGGTCTACGAGACCGAAAAGGTCTTACCCGCGTCCTCGTGACGCGATGGGGGGCAAGCCGCAATGTCCGCGCAGCTGCGCCCCGACTCCGTGCCCCTGGTGTGTTCGGTGAGCCCTCTCCGGCGTGCTCTGCGCCAGCACGGTTGGGTCGGCACCACGGTTAGGGTGGGGAATGAACGGGGCCACCAGCACTATCTCAGCGTGGATGGGGGGGGGGGGATTGTTGATGCTCAGGGTCGAGCGTGGGGAATGGCTGGCTGGCTTGGTCGCTTGTGAGAGCGAAGGTGGCTCGATTCCAACGACGAGACAAGCCCAGCGACGAGACGAGCCCAGCGACCAGCGACGAGATGACACCACACTACAACTCTGAGTTTCACACAGACTCGCGTCTTTTATAGACGGGGGAGGAGCCTGTATGCAGATTTTAGGATCAAAACGCGATTGGAGGAGGGGCCACGCCACCCTCTGTTCAGCCATTGGTGTGGCAAAAAGGGGCGTGAGCCTCTTTTGATCCGAATTCCTCTCCCGTAAAGAATCCACATTCATCGCGCTTGGAGGTGGGGCCACACTGCCCGACGCTCGCCCATTGGACGGAGGAAAAGGGGCGTGAAGCCTTCCTGATCCGAATTTCTCTCCCGTAAAGGCATCCATTGCACTCGCGGCTTGCTGCGTTCGGCAGCAATCACCGAACGGCTTCGGACAGTACGACGTTTGGTGTTGACTGGTGTGGGGTCGATGGTTGTGGAAGGAGAAAGGCGAAGGTGGTGGGGGGTTTGCTGTGGTGGTTTGGTGGTTGGCAGGCATCGTTTGGGAATGGCGGTGAAGCGATGTTTGCGGGATGGAGTTGTGGAGGTAAAGAGGCAAAGGTGGTGGTGTTTGAGTTGTTGGCGGCTTAATGGTCCAAAATAACGATAGAGAAAGAAAAATGGCTAACTCAAAGCCCGGATGAATCACACATATTCCCTCGAAACAACAGGTGTGGGCTTACGACACATGAACTTATCGATATATCTCACCTGAGGACCCTTTATGGTGTATTGCGAATTTCCACAGCCGTAACATTATATATATATATATATATATATATATATATATATATATATATATATATATATATATATATATATATATATATATATATATATATATATATATATAGAAGTTTTTGTTCTTTGTTTGTCTGCATGCGATAATCTCCTGAACGGTGAAAGATAGGAGGAAACATCTGAAACAAAAAATGTCGGGACGGGCGGGCCCTGGGAAGGTTGTGGGCTCGGTGGCGAGGCCCCTCGGCCAGGGAGGTGGGTGTTTCCCCCTCACCAACCCCCTTAGGTTCTGCACGCGCTAATGTCCTGAATGGTGAAAGACAGGAGGAAGCCTAAAAAACAAAAAAAATTCGGGACGGGCCCCGGGCGGGTTATAGGCAAGGTGGTGAGGCCCCTCGGCCGGGGGGGGGGGTGTTTCCCCCTCACCAACCTCCTTCGGCTATGACTGTCATAGCCCAATAGGGAACTGATACTGGGCTCGCATCAGACCTATGTGCAGAACATTAAATTAATTCAAAAAGAACCCAGGCAACACTGGGTGCATTCACCTCGTGTGTATATATATACATACACACACACATATATATATATATATATATATATATATATATATATATATATATATATATATATATATATATATATATATATATATATATATATATATATATATATATATATATTGGGTCGCCGAAATAGACGATCTTTATTGTCAGTCATTCTGTCTGTTTGTTTGGATGTTTATTCGTTTGTCATCAGCATAATTGGTAGTAAACGTGGGCGGATTTTTACCAAACTCGGGTGGTAGGTACATCTTATGACTTCGTGCTTTGGAAATTGTGATGTTTGCTCGGGATGCTTTGGTTCCCTAATCGTCTGGAATACATTCTGCACAAACTCTCGAGCCGGATTTTCGATTGAGATCTTTGTTCATCCACAGCACCCCCTCGAACTTTGGGGATTTCCGATTTCAAACCGCATTTTCGGTACTTTTCATTCAAATGGAGACCGAGTAGTTATCAGTCGATTTAACTGGATGAGATTTGATATGCATAATCTTAAGGTGATTCCCTATCGGCTATATGACATCCATTTTGATCTATATGTAATAGTTTCCATGCTCGGCGACCCATCACCGCCTCCCGGCTTGTGTGTATATATATATATATATATATATATATATATATATATATATATATATATATATATATATATATATATATATATATATATATATATATATATATATATGGAGTGTGACGAGCACTCCCCCGATCTCCAATGGACATAAACTCCTTCACCAAAGTATCACCTCCAACCAGGCCCATTGCTGGGGGGGGGGGCATTTGGCTGCATTTCCCCCCCCCCCATGGTATATCTTGTGCCCCCCCCTTGAATGCCACCCATTTATGCCCTGTTGCATCCTGTGAACAACTTAGTGTTTAAGGACGAGCACCCACTGTGAACTTGCTGTTTAAGAGTTCACCTGTGTGAACTAAAACCCTTATTCCAGATGTTCAACGTGGTGAATAATAAGGCCTTCTTGGATAAACTGTTCTTTAATAATATCCTTCTTTGAATAACAGTCAAGAGATAAGTGTGCGCTTGCCAGCGCATCTCCAAAAGCAATTGCCAAGACAATACAGTCCAAGCCCACAAGATAAAAGATAATAACGCAAGCACCAACACCAGCAGCCAAGACTACAGACAGCCGCAAGACCTCGTGTCGAATGTCAATGCTGTGGGTGGTTATATAAATCGTGGATCATTTAGTTTGAAGGAATAGCCAATCAGCGTCTTCGATATGGAGGCCCTATTAAGCAGGTTACCTGATTGGTTGTAAGTTAGGTATGAATGTAATATAGTCATAATATGAATAAGGAAAAGACATATTTACCTAATTAAAGATGAAGTGCACCACGTGACCTTCACAACCCTCCACCTTACAAAAGTAATTTTCTAATAAAAATTTAAAATGTGTGTTTGCAATCGTGCTTACACTTGAAATTATGCAGATAAAACCTGTTTTTGTTGCATGCATCATTAATAAATAAAACCATCAACGGTCAAATCATGCGAGTCGCGAGGGACGAGTCATGGAGACCGCTAACTCGCAGCAGTAGAAAAAGACATGGATATACGAAAATGGCTAAGAAAAGGAAAAAGGTTGTGGTTGTGGTTGTGGTCAGCACCTGCCATGGTCGGCTGCTTTGTACTTCTGATGTTTAAGTTAAATGTTGTGTTTGGTGCTTTGCATATCCCATATCTAGTGCTTTGTACATAACCTTACCTCTGTGTAATTGACTGCTTTAAATGCGGACCTTGTGGTATCTTCAGGCTGGTCGTATTTGCTGTTGATAGTTTAACGTGATGATCGCAGGTCATAGCCGACTGTATCTTATTTCAAAGTGCACTGATTCCGGTGCCAACCTCCCCCGTTTAGTCATTGTATCTCTGGTATATTAATTTTCTAATGCCAATTCTTAACAACACCTTGTATAAGTGCATCTTAATTGGTGCCAATTGTCTAATCATTGAATATCTGCATTGTGAATGTGCCAGTTTGTTGCGGCTCTCCTGCATTCGAATAATTTTAGGCTAAAAACATCAGAACATATTAAATCTTGCTGAGATCAATTTGGTTAGTATGTGACGGCAACCTCAGTATAGATGTGTCAATGCTGCATGAATACAATAGCATACCGGGTTATCAAAAATATTAAATATAATAATTGTCCCCCCCCCCCATCCAGTTCATATGTCCCCCTTAATACTGAGTCCTGGCAACAGGCCTGCCTCCAACCCAGAGGCCTCAACCTCGTGACTCTGTCAAACAGACAATGATTACATGGTCAACATCAGTTGAACATCAAATGGAGCCACCTATCCAGATTTGAGGCTTCATTGCCTCTTTTGAAGTTGCCTTTTTTCTACAAAAAAGGTAAAAAATATCAAAACATTTAAACAGCTTGGGACATGCACCATGAACCCATGGCCAAATTACACAGAACAGCAAGACTGTCCCATTGGCATACACATGCCTCTCAGCACAAAGGCTGAAGTACATGGTCAAACAAACACACATCCTAAACCCAAAGGGCCAGAATGCATCGTTATACAATTGGACCACTCCATAAGAGTGCATACCCATGACTTCAACGACATGCTGTCCTGAATTTGGGCTTGTTTGCCCTCATTCAGGATGGCATACCACTAAATATATAACCAATGATGACCACATTCATCATTTAAACATCAATTGCACCTCCTGGCTGTTATGGTGAGTATCGCCGTGGATTATGTTTCACATGGTAAAACGGCATAAAATCGCAAAGAACAACCATCCATCTGCCACCCATTTGATTGTTCCAGCAAATGCAAACCATTCAACCATGAGGCACGTGGTGCGATCGGCAGGTAAATCAAAATATGTGGAGTGTGACGAGCACTACTCCCCCGATCGACAATGGACAAAAAGTCCTACACCTTTAGTGTGTGTGTGTATATGTCGCCTCCATAACTCCAAAACCATGAAACCTAGCAGCCTGAAACTTTGTATGCATGTGAGGGAACCCCAACGGAGTACAAGAGTGAAAATTGGGTGTTTGGGTTAATTAAAACACCCCTTTTGAAGAAAATTAATGGCCTTGCTTCATTATATCTTTTATGAGGTGAATCCTCAGCCACCTTGCTCTCCATGGGGTCTTAAGGTGCATCTTTGGTTACCTTGCTGGCGTTTAATTCGCCATTTTCTTCGACCTGCTTGACAATGCCTTGAGTTGGAACAGTTTTCAGCGATTTATTAAAGATGAAGTTTTTTTTGGCTGCTCTTAGAGCACCCTTATTCTGGACATTTCCATCTGTCTGTCTGTCCGTGAAACTTTGGTTAAGCCAAGGGGCTAAACCACTCAACCGATTCCAATGAAATTTGGTAGGTAGGACCAATATTTCTGGGAATCGTGTGCTTTCGAATATGGGACCCCGGGCCCAAGCAACGGCATAGCAACGGCCCTTTAAAGTGGTCAAAAAATCTAAAAAAATCAAAAAAATAAATCGAAAAATCGAAGCTTAGAGTTCTGTGCGCAATCTATGCTCCCTTCATGCTCCTTTAACAAAAATATTTGTAGAAGGAGATAGGTTTTGGGTGAGTACATGTCGAACATTTCAGAAACGGTCAATTGCGAATATATCTAAGACAAAGAGTCTGATTTTGATGAAACTTGGGTGAAATGAGTACAACGTGGCTAGCATGTACACAAAAATGAATGGTTGCTATGCACACCTCCGTTGCTTAGGCCTAAGTCACATTTGCTCTATGGCGAGGATACGGCGGCCGTACGCCCTCTGAATTGACAGAAACGTGCGGTGGCCGCAGAGTTTCTGCGGTGGCCTCAGGGTAGCCCTACGCCGCTTGGCTATCTTTTACAGGCCGTAGGGGTCGCCGTGGAATTATAACGCGGAGTTATAACTTTTTTCATTTCTACGTTCGCCGTAGCAATTCGACAAGCTGAAAAAAAAAAACTGGAAAAAAAAACAATTAACCCATTCGTTACCGTCCGTCTGGCCGCACGGTCGCCTTAGGGCCCCCCCTTGCGGTCGCCTTGCGGGCACCTTGAGGCTACCTTGCGTCTGCCTTGAAAATTCTATGGCCGCCGCAGGGCCTCCTTAAGGTCACCGTGCGACATCAAATCAAAGACCGTACGGCAACCCCACGTTTTCGGTCTCCACAATTTCTAAATACGCCATGCGGCTCCCCGAAAAATAAAAACATATGTGACTGCTACATTGTGTGACCGTGGAAATACTGCGGCCGCCGTATAATTGCTAGTGGCCGTAGATTTTGGAGACCCCACGGCCACCGTGGCAAATGTGACTTAGGCCTTAGCAACAGCTAAAATACTTTATCGTACATCGTACACTTATTGTGGACTGTACAAAAAAAATCAATACCTCCGAAACTGGACCTCCGAGGGACCTGCTTTTTTGTGCCCAAGGAGAATGTCTTACAGCATCATATAAAAAAATAAAATCTTTAGCGAATAGATAAATGGAATTTCCAGGGCTGCCATTTGTTGGAGTCTCTTTGGAAACATGCCTGAAATTTGACAAGGCGGGTTTCTGGGCGCAAACTAAGAGGGCTGTGATAATCATATTTATTGTGCTAAGTTGATTGATAGCATGTACATGAATATCGGCGAGTCGCGTCGGCCATCTTTCCATCTAGAGCGAGCAGCCATGTCACCTACCGGCTTGTTTAAACTTTACTCACTTATAAAATCGAATGCCTGATCATCATACTTATGAATTGCAGGATACATTGCAATGCTTATAAACGCCAGGAGACACCAGTGTTTGTGGCTTTATTTCATTTCTGCACATGCCATAACCTCAAGAATCTCTTAAACTAAACCAAATTTCAAAATTTAAGCTCCAGAATTGAACTTAGCAGCAGTTATGACAGCTGAAAAAAGTTCATTTGTCCATTTTGTACATTGCTTGAGCATTTCTGGGTGCATGGGTTTATATGACAGATGGAGACGGTTGAGCCGCTGTGGCGACCCCTAACGGGAGCTAGCCGAAAGAAGAAGAAGAAGAAGGGTTTATATGACAGATTGGCATATATATGACTTCCCCTTATGCAGCGTTCCCGTCACTTTGATTACTCTCCCCTCATGCTGCTTACCCTCCCTACACACTGCCTTCCCCTCCTCTCATGTTGCCTTCTTCTCCTCCCCTCACCCTACCTTTGCCTCCTCTCACACTGCCTTCCCATTCCCTCTGCTCACTCACATATTGCTCCCCCCCTCATGTTTCCTCCCCACCCGATGCTCCCCTCCGCTCACGCTGCCACCCCTTTCCCTCATACTGCTTTCCCCCACTCATGCTGTCCCTTCTCACCCTGCATTCCCCACACCCTCATGCTGCCTTCCCCTCCCCTTGCACTGCCTTCCCTTCCATCCCCTCTCACTGCCTTCTCTTCCACTCATGCTGCCTTGCCCTCCTTTCACTCTGCCTTTCCCTCCTTTCACTCTGGCTTTCCACCCCCCCCCCCCATTATGCTGCCTTCACCCCCTCACACTGCCTTCGCCCCTCACAGTGCCTCCCTACCGTCACACTTCCTCCCCCTCCTGCTTCCTTGTCCTCACCCTGCCTTCCCATTCCCTCCCCTCACACAGCCTCTCCTTTCCTTCATGCTGCCTCCCCCTCCCCTCACACCGCCTCACCCCTCATGCTACCCTCCCTGCACGATGCCGCCCCTTTCCCTCAACTGCTTTTCCCTTCTCACGCTGCCTCCCCGCCCCCTCGCGCTGCCTCCCCCACCCCCTCGTGCTGCCTCCCTCCACCCCACTTGCTGTGTACCCTTCGTTCCCCTCTCGCTGCCTTCCCTTCCCTCCCCTCATGCTGTCTTCGCCCCCCCTCTTGCTGCATTCCCTCCCTCCACTCTCACTGCCTTCCTTTCCACTCACGATGCCTTCCCCTCCCCTCACACTGGCTTTCCTCGCACCCTTCACACTGACCTCCCCTCCCCTCATGCTTCCTCCCCCTCACGCTGCCTCCCCCACTCCCTCTCGCTGCCTTCTCCTCCCCTCACCCTGCTTCTCCCCCTCCTCTCTTGCTGCCTTCCCTCCCCCCCTCTCGCTGTATTGCCTTCTCTCCCCTCACACTGTATTCTCTTCCCCTCCCCGCACTCCCATTCCCTCTCCTCACGCTGTCCTCCTCCCAAGCTTCCTCCCCTCTCCACCCCATGAACATCTTCCGGTGGTCTCCACGTGCTGTATCAACATGCTGTTTTAACATAACCCATTTCGTTCAATCCTGGACAACACCCCCCCCCGCCCCCCACTTTCGCCACAAGACTCACTGCACCCCACCGCTTTCTCCGCTCCCCCACCCCTCCTTACTCGCAAGTCAAGAACCTCTCCCCTCACGCCTACCTCCTCACAAACCCCCACCCCTCTTCCCCCTCTCCTCCTCGCTCCCACTCCCTCTCCCGGAGTGTAAAGCGACGTTTGTTGAGGTGTCGCCCTCCCCACACCACCTTCCTCGCTCATAACCCCTTCCTAGCTCCCCCCTTCTTCACCCCTCCTTTACCTCCTCCCTCTCCTCACTCACACCCTCTCCTTCTCCTCTCTTTCTGCCCCTCACCTGGCTCTCTCCCTCCTCTGTACTTCCCTTACCTCCACTCACTCTCCCACCACTCCTCTCCCCTCATCCTCACCCCTTCCCCTCTGTTAAGGAGACTATTTCGGACTGTTGGTTTAGTTCTGAATTTAAAAGAGCTTCCCCAGAGTGTAACATGTATGAATCAGATTTGGAGTGAGCCAACGAGAGGGGTGCAAATGTCGCGATATGTACGAGCATGTATGCATGCTCATACAGGCCTTTGCCAGGGAGACTGTGGGTTTTAAATGCTCCCTCTCAGTTTTATATAGAACGCCCACCCCTCTTTGCTCCCCCTTCCCCCACCCCTCTTTGCTCCCCTCCCCCTCAACCCTCTTTGCTCCCCTCCCCCCACCCCTCCTTCTTTCCCTTTCCTCCACCCCTCCTAACTCTCTCTCAACTGGCTCCCCCACCCCCTCCTCACTCTAACTCCCTACTCGCTTCCCCACCCCCCTCCTCACTCTCACTCCCTACTCACTCCCCCACCCCTCACTCTCACTCCCCAATTGCTCCCCCACCCCCTCACTCTCACTCCCTACTTGCTCCCCCACCCCCTCACTCTCACTCCCTACTCGCTCTCCCCAACCCCCGTCCTCACTCTAAATCTCTACTCGCTCCCCACCCCTCCTCACTCCCAACTCGCTCCCCCACCCCTCCTCACTCACTCCCTACTCGCTCCCCCACTCCCCCTCCTCACTCTCACTCCCTACTCGCTCCCCACCCCTCACTGTCACTCCCTACTCGCTCCCCCATCCCCTCACTCTCACTCCCTACTCACTCCCCACCCCTCACTCTCACTCCCTCCTCGCTCCCCCACCCCTCACTCTCACTCCCCAATCGCTCCCCCACCCCCTCACTCTCACTCCCTACTCGCTCCCCCACCCCTCACTCTCACTCCCTCCTCGCTCCCCCCCTCTACTCACTCTCACTCCCTAAGCTTTTGCCAGGAGAGGAAATGTGGGATAGAAAGTGCCTTATCACGCGGAGGCCCAAAAAAGTTTGACGACATTGCTGAAATAACAGAAAATGTAAGAGGCTTCAAAAATGAATCATGTAGTCTGAATGCAAATAATTTTGTCCTTGCAAATCTTTTGAAGCCTTAAGTCGGCAGACTTCGAAATTTCCTTCCTCAAAGGATTCGCTGATTCCAATGTCTCCTGTATTTAGTCAATTTTCACTGCCATAAGACGCTGCACAAATCCTGGCAGTGAATGATACTACTGACAAGCCTACAGCTGCCATCAAGTTCCATACAATGTGCTGGGATAGCGATAGTGCTATGCAGTATACTACCACTAATTAATCGGATTGATAATTCTCGGTATCGAGATTAATTCATTAAATGCGACACCTAGACTCATTTGTTGCTCTTTTTCCCACCTGTGGAACCAACTTCCACATTCTCTTCAATCTCATTCTTCCCTCAAGGTCTTTAAGACAGCTGTTCACCACCTTCTCAAATCATCCCCAATTCTAAACCATGATCTTTCCTACACCAATTAACCCCCTTCCTCCCCCAAATTTTGCTTCTGTATCCATCTTGTTCTCCCCTCCCCTTCATCGTTACCCGCATCTCTTGTCTGTCCGTCTCCATCTCTTGCCTCCCTCTGCCCTGCTCCCTGGTGGCATTGGCATTCCCATCTGCTGTTCCTTTTGTGATGTTGCATCCTGATCCCTTCTGTGTTCCACGAGCAATTGAGTCTGTAAAAAAAAAAAAATTCATTAAAATCATCTTACCGCACTTGGCACAATCATTTTTGGGACCTTTTTTCCCCATGCATCCTCTCAGTGAGTGATTGACCACACCGAACTGCCTTGCCCAGGTGCTATCAGGTTAATTACTCCAATAAGAATCACCATATATCAATGGATTGACAACATCTCCAGGAAAGGTAAAGCCTGTGATTGTTTTCCAAAAAGAATTGAGACTTTACTCGAAGGTGCCAAATTTGTAAATTGTGTACACCTGAGTTTGCTGTTGAAAGAAAACCATTCGAATTTTGTCGAGTACGATGCTCCGTCCACGCATGTTAATTTCTCGCAGTCTACTTCAACCTTTCTCGAAGATTCTCAAAAAAACTTTTTTGCCCTCAAAGAAATTATGGCGCCTGATGTAGTAATTTTTTCTTGTCCTTCCACCACTCCAGCATCCCTGCGCGTGGCTCTCGGTCCTGGGTCATGAAGGATCTCCTTACATTTCCGCGTCCCCAGCACGTCGCTACCTTTCTTTCACCGTTTACCATTGCTGCTGATAGTGGAAAAAATACACACAGATTGACAGACAGATTATACACGAGGGACATTGCAGAATGTAGGGAAAAAAGAGGCTTAGACACAAACATTCGGGCAGAGCTTTCGAAACACTTTGCTCGACACGATCATTGTACTTGCAGCAATTACATGACACTTATGCTAACATGCACGATGAAATAACTATTCTAATCTATGCTCCATTTAACCCCCCCTCAGCCAGATCCCCAGTCATGTCCCTGTACGTACCGTTCTCCTCTTTCCTCCCACTATCCTCCGTACGGTGAAATGGAGTCGATAAACTGATAGATTGAATTGACGTGCGACGTGTTAATGGAGAGCAGGTATGAAGAGACGAATGGCTTCCTTTGGTACCTGCTTCTCCCTGGGTGTATAAATACTTGTACCTTCACTAACGTGGAATCAGAATTGCAACGACAAATCATTGAACGGTGTGCATTGATGTAACCAAGTGGTTAAAGGTTATCCGCATACATTTTGCAATAAAAATAATCCTCTCCGGAGGAAAAACCCCCATTATTCAATGTTTAACCTTTAACTTTAAATGTATGTGTCACGGCGGCGATGAGATGATGTTTTGCGAATTTTAAAAATAGGTTTTAAATGGGGCGTGGGGACAAAAGATGGAGTAAATTAAAAGGCTACACTCTGTTAATCATTCCTCAGCTTCAAGAACTGAAAGGTCAAATAAAAATAACAAGGTTATTGTTTCTCATGTTGAGTCGATTCGATTTGCATTGTTACAAGCTGTTGGCATAGTCTTTACGCTTTATCGCACGTGGTCAAGTGAAGTTAATGATGTAATTGTAATGATGTAGTTAGGTGTAAGATTCATTTTCATAGAACTATACAGTAGGATTCACATCAAGACTTGGACCGTTAGGCCTTGTCCTCCTCCCCTGAGATGGAGCACTTGTGGCTCTTCACAGCGGTCATCGACATCGCTGCGATGAAACGCAAGACACCGTTGAAGGTCATTCGGATGGTCAACGACACGTGTGTTGCATCCACAGTTATTCCAAACGGACCTTACCCATTATATCCATTTTCATGGTCTATTGAATCATATTGAGGGTTTATAAGAGCTATGCTTGAAAAAGATACCGAGCCTGGTGTTGGCGCAGTGGTTAGGGCAGCGGCTTGGGATCCAAAAGGTCCTGAGTTCAAGCCCCGTTGGGCCACTGAATTAATACACCGGGGGGTTGACTCAGCCTGTCATCCTTCCGAGGTCGGCGAAATGAGTACCAGTATACTGGGCCGGTGTATACCCCAGTTAAAATAGGTGTACCATATCCCTGTGTCGTAAGAGGCGACCAGGGTTGCGTCAGGAAGGGCATCCGGCGTAAAACATGTGCCAAATCATTATGCGGATCATACGGATGATCCGCTGTGGCGACCCCTAACGGGAACAGCCGAAAGAAGAAGAGAGATGCTTGAAAAAGATACCATAGGGCATAGGGGGTCATTCACATCCAAATGATTGTACATGAGACAGCCGACTTAACCTCTGCTGGGACTGCTCTAGAAAGGCATTTTCTGACGAATTGGACTGCAGTGGGAATCGAACCCAGAACCAAAGAGCACAAAAAAGGCCAATTTTACTGTTCTATAAGTGATAGTATATATCTGGATCAATATTAGTGAGAACCAGCTGAGTAGAAGGGAAGAGATTTGGGGGAAGGGAAGAGGAGGGTTAGGGTGGGCAGGGTGGGAGAAAAAGGTGCAAGGTGGATGGGGAAGTGGTAGTAGAAACAGAGGCCTGGCTATTAAGGGCAATATAAATGAGAAACAATGTGGGCGGATCCAGAACAGATGTTCTTGCAGGATAACCCACAAAATGTCAGTGACCTATACGCTTCATGGGAAGCTATTACAGGTAAGCAAGAGAGCTATTTGTGTGTTTGTAACAGTGTCTGTAAATCTGTTAATGCTCTTTCTATCCATATGACTGCAACGGAATGTCAGACATCTCAGGATGACAGTGAGGCTTGCAGCGCCATCATAATACCTGGACAGGTGTGCAAGGAAACAACACGATGTTCGTGGGTGCCGTCTTGATCAGCAGTTTGCAGGTGGTTCTCGAAGGTCGCTTGTGTCGGTGGAAAAGCTTTTGAAACGCATCAAGGTGAGACTAAACGTGCCTTGTTGCTGGATAGACGTGGTGGTGTGAAGCTGGTGGAAGAGATAGATAATTATGCTATGGATACAAGGATGGAGGAAAGCAGTCCATAACCCGACATGGCAAAGAGGGTTAAAATGAAATGACCAACGATGGCAGATGGCAATGCATGCTGAAAGGCAATGCTCAACATCGGGTTGAAGCGACAGGTAACATGATTTTGAGTTTTTGGAAAGGAAAGGATTGGTGCTGTTAAAATTGCTACTAATTAAAAGAGAGTATTATCCATTGTTTAGAGAGAAACGACTGGCATAGCTGTGGGGAGAGAGAGAAAAAGAGAAAAAGAGAAAAAGAGAAAAAGAGAAAAAGAGAAAAAGAGAAAAAGAGAAAAAGAGAAAAAGAGAAAAAGAGAAAAGAGAAAAAGAGAAAAAGAGAAAAAGAGAAAAAGAGAAAAGAGAAAAAGAGAAAAAGAGAAAAAGAGAAAGAGAGAAAGAGAAAAAGAGAAAAAGAGAAAAAGAGAGAAAGAGAGAAAGAGAGAAAGAGAGAGAAAGAGAGAGAAAGAGAGAGAAAGAGAGAGAAAGAGAGAGAAAAAGAGAGAAAGAGAGAGAAAGAGAGAGAAAGAGAGAGAGAGAGAGAGAGAGAGAGAGAGAGAGAGAGAGAGAGAGAGAGAGAGAGAGAGAGAGAGAGAGAGAGAGAGAGAGAGAGAAAGAAAACGTTAGCAAAGGCTGAGAGATTATCTGCAGAATATCTCAATCAGAGCAGCAGGATGACAGAAGAGCAGGAAAAAAAAAATCGAACACCTGTCAACAACCCACGCAAGGTGATGAAATCATCGTTTGAGGCGAAAAGTGCAGGTGCATTGGAGACTCTAAAGTTGGAGGTTGGAGGAGCACATGAGAAGTACAGATGCAGATATGTACGAGGACCAGCCTTTGGATTGGAAAACATTCAGAACCGACATTCCCAGAGAACACACTGCAAAGGTAATAGGACAGTTTTGAGTCTTCGATCGATACATTGGCTCAATGTGGAAGCGAAGATTTTCCTTGTGGCGAGTCAGATAGATATTTATTTGAGCAACAATTAGGAGCAGTTATTATAGGTCCCCCACCTTTTGGGGAATACGAGGAATAGATCTGTATAATAAACAAGCCGGTAGGCGGACATGGGTAGTCGATCAAGTCAAATTTAGTCGTTTTTCAGCCGGTACTAGCCAACAAAAGTTTCCATAACAACGGTTCTTTCTCACACATAACCAGGACATACCATGAACCTACCATACCAGTTTCATGTATATCTGACTCATAGTCTCTGAGATATAACGAACTTCGTTTTTTTATTGTTTTCGACCAGGGTTCATTCAAATTCTATCTTCTCCGACAGTTTTCATAGGATCCGGCTGGAAAATTTTGACAATATGGCTCAATGTACTGCCCACAGTCGCTCGTGGCCCGATTTTTGATTTTCAAAAACATTTTTTTTTGAGATTTTTTTTGAAAATTTCAAAGGTCCGTTGCTAGGCAACGGATGGGTCCATAGCAACGGTTCTAATTTGCACACAACTAAGTCATGGTATGAACCTACCAACCAAGTTTCATGAAAATCGCCATTGTATTTACAAAGCACTGGACCGAACAGAAATACATAGACAGACAGACAGACAGACAAACATATCGACGGAAATACTGATAATAAGGGTAGACTAGATAGACTACCCAATATTGAACGGTTTTTGAAATATCATGTACACAAGCCAAGTTATTGACATGGTTACCATGGCAACATAATTCAGCCAATCACCAACGTGATCGAATCAAGTTGAGATAATGTCATGAGGAATACATATGTATCTACAAGATGAAGGCTAAATGTTCAACAGTGCTTGAAATAACACTCTTACTATATCTCTGACAAATATCACACTCTCACTCTGTCTCACTGACAGGACCACCTGGACCCCCCCCCCCCACATCTACTTTCTGAATAATCATCTTGATGAAGTCCTTTCATTCAAGCTTCTGGGTCTCACTATCTGCCATGATCTTTCCTGGGAAAGCCACATTTCTAACCTCGCCTCCAAAGCCAGTCGCCGACTGGGAATTCTCCATCATGCAAAGTCCTTCCTCAGCCCACCTGAGCTCCTGACCACATGCAGAGCTTTCGTCCACAGCCTGATGGAGTACTGCTATCCCCTCTGGGCGAGTACTCCCACCTATAACCTTTTCGGCTTCACGCTGCAGACACCAAGGCATTTTACGATCATTGGTATCTCCCGCGGTGAGGCTGAGTCTTTGGGCCTCTCAGTCTCTCACCGCAGGCAGGTCCGTGGTTTTTCTGTCTTCTACCGTCTCCTCTTCGGTCTCACCCCCCTCCTGCTCTGTCTGCAATGTCCCCCCCCTCCCCCATATTTCTTCAGGTCACTCAAAATCTGCCAACAACCCCCTTCTGGTAAAACTACCAAAATCAAGAATCACTGCTCACCTTCACTCTTTCATTCCTCTTTTTCTCCGCCTTTGGAACAAACTCCCACACTCTTCAATCCCACTCTTCCCTCCAGGTCTTCAACACAGCTGTTCACCACCATCTCTCATCTTCCCCCATCCAAAACCACGATCTTTTCTACCCCCATTAATCCACCCCAAACCCACCTCCTTCAAAATCCCTGCTTTCTTTCCCGAAAGTTCCCTGTCATGTAAGGACCTGAAAGTCCCTGTAATGTCCATCTTGTTTACCCCACGTACCCCGCCCCATCCCTCTCCCTTGCACAAATCTCCTAATGTCTCTGTTCCCCACTGTTTTTTTATTTCTCTCTCCCACCCCTCTTGTTTCCTGCCACCCTTGTTGTGCGTTCTGTGTGTTAGCTCTCATACGAGCCTCGACAATGCATACAAAAAAAAAGATGGCGTACACAAGCCAAGTTATAGAGACGGTTGCCATGGAAACATAAACGTCATCCAATTTCAGCCGTGATCTCATCAGGTTGAGATAAAGTAATGAGAAATGGATATCTGGAATCTGAAAGCTAAATGTCCAATGGTTTTTGGAATATCACGGACCCGAGCCAAGTTACCCAGATGGTTGCCATGGCAACAAATTTCAGCCAATCACAGCCGTAATCTCATCAGGTTGAAATAATGTCACGAGGAATAGATTTTATTCATTTATTTATTTACAGTCTTCGTGGATGGCCTTGTTTCGTAAGAGGTGATCGATTGTTCAGTTGTTTGGCAGTTTCTCCTCCATCCTTTATTGTTCTCCCTCTTGGCATGACATGTAACATGAAAGAATAGATATCTGTAACGTGAAAGAATAGATATCTGTAACGTAACACGATATGTCTCTGTGTGTGTGTGTGTGTGTGTGTGTGTGTGTGTGTGTGTGT
>NC_140961.1:40145105-40172605 GCF_056783735.1 Eptatretus burgeri
TCACACACCCAACCTGCCCACCAAATTTCATCTGAATCCGTCGACAACTTTTTGAGATATCCTGCACACAATCAGACAGAATAACAAGAAAAAGACATAGTGCAGGGCACGATACTTGCAAAATCCACCTCCTCTCCAAAGGTCCCCCATGGATACATCAAATTGTCCATTTCATTCAGTTTAAAATTGCCAATCTTCATCAAAGCTCAGGTCAATTGGGTGAAAAGTAATTATTTTTCAGATTGAAATAGGTGATTTTAGAAGTTTGACCTCGAGTTGACCTTTGACCTTTTGACCTCAAAAGTATCTGGTTTCCAAATTCAGTGACGCAACTGTGCAATTGCTGTTTAACTTTCAGGTTAATCGGATGAAGATTGATGATTTTTTTGGATAGAAATTAGGAGATTACATTACAACCAAAAAGAAGTGGTAGGATCAGAGGTCATAGCATGAGGGTAAAGAAGATGAAAGTTCGAACAGTATTAAGGCAAAGGGGTCATTCAGTCGGAAAGTGGTTAATGCATGGAATGGTCTCCCTGGAAAGGGTAAGTGGCAGTCGAGGAGGTGGATCGGTATAAATTGGAATTTGATATCGGTACCTATATCTATTGGAGATCGATGGGTGTTGGGATATTGACAGCACTTGTAGGTAGCTTGTGTGTGAATGGGTGATAGATATTGGAGTTGGTGCAGTGCAGACATGATTAGCCTCCTGCACCAAAATTCTTGTGTGTGTGTGTGTGTGTGTGATTGTTCGTATTCTTGTGTGTGGCCAAATCCATGTAATGCAGACGGTTTCAGTCCGAGGGAATCTGGTACGGACTGCAGTGGAAATATTTTTGGTTCCCAGTGACGTGACATAGCTGCTGATGTATCATTTTGATAAATGTATCATGTGCTTTACATCTAAATATACGTCGTGGAGGCAAAGACTGGAAAAAAAGGGCATTGCAAGGGGCTGCACAATTTGTCCAGTTTGATTTATTGTGGCATTAGAGATGTTCATTCATCCAGCATTTTCTGTTGGTAGGGGAAGTGGGAATGGTAACAACAGGAGAGCAACCAGTGCTACCATTGAAAGAGGGCGAATAATAATGGATGACTAAAACCTGATGGAATAGTCAGAGGATACGACTCGAACTGGGTTGAATAAACTTCAGGAAAGGAGCATCTATGGCGCAGAATAAAGTTGAATGCTAAGAAAAGTAGGTACCTGGCACCGCAGAAGGGGAAAATGTAACAAGTGGTTCTTTACCCCTGAAGAGAGAGTTCCAGTAGTAAAGGAGTTGAGTGTTAAGAGATTGTGGGAAGAATGTATGAAGCTTATTTTGTAAGACAGACAGCAGTTTGGAGGAGAGGGGTAGGGAGGTTGGTTGGTTGGGGGGGGGCTGAGGCTCATCACATAGCAGGAGGTTTGAAAGCCAAGCCTTCTGTGGCTACTTGGGAAATAGCTCGGGGGGAAAAGTAGAAACAATAGAGAGGAGAAGTAACACTTGGGTTGAACAAATGACATTACATATCTCTCATCCTCCTCTCACACCAACTCGTACCTTGTGAGTCTCGCCCTGAAGGGGATGCGAGAGAATTGCAATGAGTGTGTGTGTGTGTGTGTGTGTGTGTGTGTGTGTGTGCGCGCGCACGCGCGCGCGCGCCTGCATGCATATATGAGGCACCGCGAGGAGTGATGCAAGGGCCACATCGGCCATTTTTGGAGTTAATGCAATATAGCACTATTTTAACCCTTCCCCCATCATCTGAGCCGATCATCATCATATCATTAAAAAAATGTCGCTTACATCACTCCTCCTCGCCGGGCCTCATAGTTTTGTTTCAAAAAAGGTTTTTTTCTGCAACCGCTTGGCCAATAGGAGGGACTCCCCATGGAGAATATTTTATTCCTAACTCTGACATCATGGGTCAGATGGTACGGCAGCGATATTGGATTAAAAGAAAAAAATTTGGACGTAATTTTCGCTGAAACCGCTCAACGAAAAAAGTTAAAACTTGGCATATGTGTCATCAACTCCCCATGGGGTATATTGGTAATAACGATGACGTCATCGGTGAAGTGGCATTCCAGCCGAAATCCCTATGCAAAAATGTTTTTCTCTGCAACCACTTGTCCGATCGATGCGAAACCTTAAACATAGGAGGCACTCCTCGTGGAGAATATTTTATTGCTAACTCTGACGTAATACTATAGGTTACATGGTACGCAGTCATATTGGATTAAAGGAAAAATTTGGACTTAATCTTCTCCAAAACCACTCAACAAAAAAAAGGAAACTTGGCATATGTTATCAAATCCCCATGGGGTATATATGGCGATAATGACGATGTAATTGGTGAAGTGGTATTCCGGCTATAATTAGTTGAATTCAATCCTTATCCAAAAATCTGAAACTCTTCATTTGTCTGATCTATGACTCGATGCGAGTGAAGAATTAAATTTATGATTTCGTAGGTCACATGGTATGACAGCCATATTAGATTCTCATAAAGAAAAAAAAATTGGACATCATTTTCTCCGAAACCGCTCATTGTAAAAAAATTGAAACTTGGCGTATGTCAACTACTCATGGGATATATTGGGTGATAGCGATGACATCATCGGTGAAGTGGTGATCCAGTCACAATTGGTTGAATTGAAATCTTTATCTGAAAAATCGGAAACTTCTTATATCTGATCTATGACCGGATGTGAACGAAGAATTAAATTTATGACGTTCATAACCCATGCCAAGAAACTATGTGACATGATCGGATGCATGGATGATACGGGTCTATGGGCCTAATAGCAGTGGGCCATAATTGTAGCGTGTTCAGTTAACAATGCTATTTTTGGTCAGAATGAACATGCGAGGTGAGACTATGGACTCTACGAGGACCATTCTAGTACGGTACAGGTATCAAACTGTCTCCCATTGAAGGCACTGTCAGAGGGATTTAAGGTAGCTAAAGCTTGACTCTTGAATTCCTCTCATTCTATTGTGAGGGAGACAAAGGTAGAAATATGATCAGGCAATAAGTGAAGTGCCATGCTGTTATTAAGGGTATGGGATTCTCATAAAGAGGTTTGTGGGACTGTGCAGATAGGAAAGCAAGGCCTTGATTTAAAGATGAACAAATCTGGTCTTACAGAAAAAAAAATTTGATAATCGAGGTTTAATTGAGGTTGAGATGAGACGTTCAAAGGAAGAAAACCACATGTTTCGTGAAAAGCGGTACGACCAACGTTTGGTTCCTGAGTACATTTGGGTCACATCGTTGGGACTAGGAGACCGTCTTGGGCGAATGCACATTGCACCGGGATTCATTAATGGATCTTCCCAGCTGGTTGCATCATCTCCTTGGTGCAGCCAATGCCGTATATGAAGAGAGTCTGGCCAACTGGCTAGGCAGGCGCCATATTGCATCCCAGCCAGCGTGATGCTGGCTATGCGGGAGCATACGCGCGGCGCGGTATGAACGGGCATTTTCCTTCTTACACAAAAAGTAATGGGAGTTTCGACTTCAAATTTTGAGCTTTTCTCGAAAATAAGTCGCTCTACAAGATGGTGTATTCTGGATGCTGATAAACCCACCCAAAAAGAACTGAGGTGGCATCATACCGCAAGTCCCATACTGAGGACGGACTAATCTATTTCTTGACTGTACAAGATTTCTTGCCTGAATCTGTGGAAGCCTGTGTATCGCACAAACCACAGAGGCTAGAAATCTAGCGCAAAATTGACCAGTTCAGCAAAGCCAACCATGGTTCGGAGAGCTCCTCAGGATGAATTAAAAGAAACATGACCCAGAATTACAGAGTACAAGATTCATAAAACGCCAAAACTAAAAAGTACGGTAGACTGCTATAGATGGCCAGGACGGTAGACGGCTATAACTGCTATAGCAATAGCGGTTATAGCCGTCACCCGTCTAGAAGGGGTTAAAAGTCAAAACCATCTTCGGTTCTTCTCCATATGACTTAACCCCTTCAGGACGGGAGGTGGCTATAACCCCCAGGCGGTTATGGCCGCCTCCCGTCCTGAAGGGGTTAATATGAACAACTGACACCAAGCTCAGTTCAACTTAATTTTTTTCACACATGCTCTCATTGCCGCGCTCTTGCTGCCGAGTTGACTGGCAGTACCAACGTTTGCCTGGCTGACACGGATCGAATTTTGCGCTTTGGAATAGATGTACAGACGCACAGTGAAAAACTTCGTCAGTAGCTTCATTTTCAGATCGTGGCAGTCGGGAATATCAACTGAGAAAGCTGACAGATGACGGACAAGTTTTTCAACCAGGTTCTGCCCATTCAACTGGTCATGCACCATCCTGAACTGCTTCTCTGCTTCTCTCCTTCTCTGAAGAGCTTGAAAGCCTCCTCACTGCAATGAGTCAAAGCGCCTTCTTTGTACTCCTCCAGTCTTGTTATCACCTCACGACTGCCCTGCGAGAGAGACTTTCGGCGGTCCTCCGTGGCTTCCAGGCAAGTGGTGCAATGTGTCCAGGATTTGGAGACTGAGGAGATGCAGTAGCCAGCCAGGTAATACAAGCTACTCTCTTGGGCTTTGCTGAGAGGATCAGGAGGCAGCTCTCCAATCAAATAGCTGAATGTGTCCTCGTCACATTTGTCTGGTGTTGCCGGTTTCTCTTTCGGAGTGTCGAGGAAATCCGCTAAAAATGACCGGTCATCCTCGAGATAATTACCGGACGTGGGACACTTCAGAAATTGCGCCACCGTTATGAGCTTCAGAGCCTGTCGGAATTCCAGCGCGTTTGGGACAGGATTCTTGAATCGGACGCACCCAAACAGGTTCTCGAGGCAATCCTGCGCGAGTCTGGATGTGAGCACAAAGTGGTGTCCCCTGGCCAGCAGTTCTCTCTGAATGTCGAGCACAGACGAGGTCGATAATATGACACCGGATTGCCACGGCTTCCACGATTTTCAACATTCTATCCCTCCGAATACCACCAGCGTCTCTTCAAGGTGCCGGATCGCCTTCTCGTAAGCACACGTATTCGCTTTACTGGGCAGGGTGACAGCTGGACATCAGGTCGAACCAGGTGTTCATAAAGTCCAAAAACCAGGCAGTCGTTAGCAACGCGTTGTCAAAACCTTTGTTTTCCACCAGGTAGTGCAGCCCAGCACTGACCGACTTACTGAAAAAAATTCAATGCCTTTCCTACTTTCATTTTGTCGAAATGGGCGGTGTTCGACACCATTTCCATGCCGAGATGGGGCGTTAGTTTCAGATCGTCATTGACCTGAAATGTCACCAGTTCCTTGATTGCCCCCAGGCTGACGATATTTGAAGGCAGATCATGCCTGGAGACGATATCAGCACCGAGCTTGAATTCGTTCCCATTCACCAGACCCGCCTTGACATTCTTGATCAGGTACGGTATGTCATACATGAAGTGTACGAACCTGCTGTCAGCGCATGGGTGGGGAATTTGATTGACTGTCACTGCGTGCTTTGAACTAACCAGTCCGAAGTTCCTGAACATTGCTCGATTGACACTACCCATGTCACATGTGACTGCGTTGAGGTGGAGCCCAATGACATGAGCCCGTTGTATGATTTCAGTCACAAGTGGCTGGAAGTAGGCTCCTTTCACCGAATTGCCCGTAAAATGATAGGCAATTGTTTGCTTCCATCTGGAGGTGATGCCAACCAGCATGAATACGAGGGCATGAGTTGCAGCACCACCATGTCCTGGCAAAGTTACATTTCCACGCAAACTACTGGATGATCTGTCGAACTGCAATCCCACGTCAATTGTCATTTCATCCAGCGTTAGGCAGCACTCACGCTCCGGTTGCTTCATCGTCGCAACCTTCAGCTGGAGGAAGTCGAACACTTTATAAAGAATCCCAGGTTCCATCGCAATAACCTCCATCTTCCGTCGTAACGAACGAAGCGATGGCAGCGGCTGGTGTTGCGACAACAGGACTTCGTAGCCGGTACTGCCACATGCAAAGCGGAGTTGCAGAGCCTTTTGTAGGTTTCTGCTGACCACTGAGTACCCCTTGTGCTGAGACAAGACAGCTTATTGATCTGATCGAGGTTGAAAACTTTCTGGACATTTGCCTTTAGAGTGACGAGCTCCCTGGCTTGTTTGCGTTTGTCCCACTGTGCCTCATGTAACCGCCACTCGAGAGAGACCACTTTCGCCTCCACTGCTGCGATCTTGGCATCGTAGTCAGGACCCTGGTCGGTTTCAGCCGGCGTTACAGAGGCATCGGAGGCAAGGTCAACGAGTTGGACATCTTGGTTGTCGTCGTCATTCACAGGCATGTCTTGTTTTGCGTATGTGTGATCTGGGATGGGCTCCTTCTGTGGTGTGGTCTCGTCATGGGGTCGTTTTCTCAGCTCCCTTTTCATGACAGGCACAATATGCGGGAAGACAGTAGGGACGGCATTGTGCTTGAGTGGTCTTGAACCATCAACCCTCCTGTTTTCATACTGACTGTTATCGAAATGCTTCTGAAAAAAACAAAAAAATAGCACCGCAAAGCGGCGTAACCCCTCAGCCCCTTGACGCAAACCAATTTAAAGTTGGTAGCCATATTGAAAGTCGCAGCACGCCCATTTTCGAAAGGAACCTTCCTCTAATCAACCCCAACACACCCTGCAAAAATGGATTTAATCGGACAAGGCGTTCTCCTCGAAATCAACGGAAACCAATTTTAAGATGGCTGCCATGGAGGCCACATTGAAAATCGCAGCGCGCCCATTTTCGAAAGGAACCTTCCTCTACTCAACCCCAACACACCCTGCAAAAGTGGATTTCATCGGACAAGGCGTTCTCCTCGAAGTTGACGGAAACCAAAAGTTGACAGACGGACGGACGCCTGGACGCCCGCCAAATTCAAGATGGCTGCCCTAGCCGCCATATTGGATATCAGATTGTGCTGTATATCGAAAGGAACCTTCCTCTAACCACCCCCATTATACCCCCATGAAAATAAAATCAATCTGTCAAGCCGTTCTCAAGTGATTGTCCAGAAACCAAATTCAAGATGGCTGCCCTAGCCGCCATATTGGATATCGCATCGCACTCATTATCGAAAGGAACCTTCCTCTACCCAGCCCCAACACACACTGCAAAAATGGATTTAATCAGACAAGGCGTTCTCCTCGAAATCGACGGAAACCAATTTCAAGATGGCTGCCATGGAGGCCACATTGAAAATCTCAGTGCGCCCATTTTCGAAAGGAACCTTCCTCGACTCAACCCCAACATACCCTGCGAAAATGGATTTAATCGGACAAGGCGTTCTCTCCGAAATCGACGGAAACCAAAAGTTTACAGACGGATGGACGCCCGGACAACGCCTATGACGACAATTCCCCTTAGCCAATTTGGGCTGAGGGGTAAAAACGGAAAATTGAAGTACATGTTGACAGTCAGTTCGAAGTCAATGAAAGTTTCCAAATACGATTTGCAGTCGAGAACCCAGGGACGGGAAATTCCTGAGATTCCCGGTCAAAATGTAGGAACGATTTCCAGAGAAACGTATGCCGGGAATCCTGGGGAAATATACATCAGATAAAGATTAGAAATGAAAAACCATGAGCAGCTGCAGTCATCCAGCTACGTTGTCAGTGCATCTTGTTCCACTTGACGACCGTCGTCAGTTGAAGGGATTGAATTTTACGGGAAAACTGCAAACACTATTTCCTCACCTAATATGGATAAAACCAATGTGAGAAAGTTACTTCCGGCGAGTGGTGTGTATCGGATCGGATATATTGCAAATCTGGTGTTGACTACTTACGCATTAGTGAAATTTCGGCCTCGGATTACGTCTCATTCTTTCGGATTCCGAGCTGTTTCAGCGCTCCGATCTGATCCGATCCGACAGACATTCATTCAATCTGACTTTAACCTAGATACTCCAATCCGACGTCGGATGGGAACTGCAAACCGCCGCTACTTACCGCACAAAGGTAGGCATTGTCGTGTGGAGTCCGGTTCTCCCTTTTCACATTTGCGGCCCAACGGCGACGTCTTTCCGGGTCCCTGGGGAAGCGGTGCATTTTCACGCCTTGCCCGGGATGCACAGAACACCCCACTGCCACACAGCACACCATTGTGTCATCAAAAAAGTCAAAATTTGACGAGAAAACGTGAAAAGATGGCGACAACAATTCTAATTTCACTCCAAAATTCACTCATGTTGAGTTGGTCTGCAAGATGGCGCCAGTAACGCACGTGACCGGGTATTGACCAATCAGAGCGCAGCATGATCGAGACAATAGTTGGCCAGACTCTCTTTATATACGGCACTGGGTGCAGCTATTCTGCAGACGCATCGTCCCTGCTAATTAGAGCTGGAATTTTGAACTTAGCAATAGGTGCCAGAGATAATTCATCCACTCTTCATCAAAATACACCATGGGAAATCTTTAGCGTCCTCCCATGAATGCAGATGTACCCTCAACTAAATGTCCCTCTCAGAGTCCAAGTGATGGCGCACTCAGCGATACAATACCCTGCCTGTAAAACACCTGGATAACAGTTTTTAGTTAGGTCAGGAATCAAACCGAGACTAGACTGCTCAAATTCTAGTGTGCTACCTTTGAACTATCCTGTCAGACATCAAAGCAGTCAAACATATTGTTACGTTTATGGGGGTCGATGGAGGAATCCCAGAGTAAAGATAGGATTGTATAGTATAGCATGGTCCGTGGACGGGTAGGAGACATCTCAATGTAATTTCATTAGGGAAAAGTGGGAGCTTAAGATTGTTACGTGTCATCATGCAGGGGGTGGTGTTGTGTTAACGAGGTAGGGTTTAAGGCTTGTTCTCCCAGTATGTGATTGCTCCCGCGACCTTTTCCTACATTTTTGCATTTACAAGTCCGGTAATAACAGAACCACATTGTTAAAAGAACAATAACAAAAAAGAACAATAACAATGCCAACAGAACCCAAACGTTTCCAAGCAGACAAAACCCTGCCTCCCAGGAATCGTTACCGGGAGACCACGCCCCCAAGGATTATGATAGGTCAGGGGGTCATGTCAGAGAGAAGAAGGTTCTCGAGAGACAAGGAGGGCGGTTGGAAGAAAAGTGCCAGGGTCTTGCCTCTTCTCAGCTCGACAAGAAAGCTTCCCGATTCTCGCAGTCTCTCTGAAGCCCTTCCCTTTGCTTTTGCACCTGGAATTTGGTGGGAGTGGTGTGGTGGTCTCGATCGTGAGAGGAAACTGGACGCGATTTGTGGGCTCCTGACGTTGAAGACCACCGCAAACTTTGACATCACGTACATGGCCACGAAGAGTGAATTGGTGCCATTTTGGGGCGTTTTCTTGCACGGTGGTGACGTGGTTCGATGACACCAGGCTCCAGGAGGACATGTCTTGAAACAAAGCTGAGTGCCGGCAGAAAGGGGGGATTTTCTTTTATTTATATCTTTCCCCTTGTCTGTTTTTTTTGACTGAGTGGAGACATCTCAAATTAGGATTTAGTTTACTTCATTTTTTTCATTTCCTCATGCTTTGAATTATTTTCATTATCACCCTTGATTTATTTTTATTAACTTGTTGTTGTTGAATTTCCTTGTGTTTGTTTGTTCATTGTGGGTTCAATGATAAACCCATGTTCTGGTAAAGCACCCTTAGCGGCATTCTTCCCACTCATGCCATAATCATCAAGAATCTCAGCTGCTCACCTCCAAGTTAAAACCGTTCGGCTATTCCTCCAGGCTGGTATTAATCGGCTTGAACGTGACAATATTCTTACAGTGGCAGTTCTTCAAGACCGGTCATGCCACCAGGTGGGTAAGGACCCAGAAGGTCTCTGCTTCTGGCTGTTAACTTGGGCCGTGGGTCGGCAGTGAAACACCATGCAACTGCGATGACTGTGAATGCTCCTGTTTAAAATGGCTGTGGCTGTGGGGGGGAAAGGTGGGGGGGGGGTGATTTTTCCATACACACATGAAATATCTCAATGGTACTCTTGTCCATAGCCTGGTGTTAGCTTCATGATTAAAGTGGCTGTTAGAGGTTTTCTCGTTGTGGTTATATTGTTGTGATGGGAGCCAATGGCCAGCATCCCAGAGGTACCCTGCAAAGCACAACAGACCAGATTTAACATCAAACTGGAATGGTCGGAGCTGTGAGAGCAAGAGCTGCCCTCAACGGTCTCAGTGTGTGGAGGTGCGCCAGCATGCGGTGTCCTTCGACCAATGGGCCCGAGTCTTAACCCTGAAGGGGTTGGTCAGCACTAGGCTCTGACTACTGGAGCATAGTAAAGACCTCCCTTGGTGGGTTGTACTCAGGCCCACGACCTGGGACCTCATAACCCAGTACCCCGAATGCATTGTGCCAATCTATAAAGTGCTCCTGGTGGTTCACCCTGGACTGGCCTCATCGTCCAGATCCCATGGTTTACCCCCATATGCTCTTCACTAATTGGGTGGCTTTGGGCTCGTGCCTTGTGGTGGCCTGGCCTCACTAAAGGCTGGATGCGTCGCGAGCCGCCAAACCAGGTGAGCTTGGGCTTCGCTTGTGTATGGCTTCCAATGGGATGCCAATTTGGCCTGCTAGTCCCAGTCCTGGCTGGTGGTGGATGGTGGGGGGTGGAGGGCCATGGTGGAGTCAGACTCAGCCAATGGGTTCCCGACTCCTATTTGATCATGCATCCAACCCGCACTCCCTTCGGTGGTTCAGTTCCCTGCTTCCTGGGGATGCCAGACAATCTCAGAGATCGAATGATGACCTGCTGGGCCATGGACTACACCCTAATTATGGGTGCAGATCCCATGAAGAGCTGGCGAATTTTGCCAGAAACCATCACAGGGCATATCGCAAGGCAGCTCCAACGTCTCTGGACCTGGTGCAAATCGGCTAGGGGAGTTTATCCCCAAGAAACGATCTTCCGGATCTTGGAGCACCTTTGCAGCCTCAAGACCCGTGCAGTGGTCTGGGCCAGGCCTGAACTTGGTGCCAGTGTCTTGAGGGAGAGATGGAGTTCCCCGCTCCATCTCCTTGTGGGATTGGGACAAGGGTCGGCTCAGCGCCTCCTTGCAGTGGCATTGGGGTAGACCTGATGGTTGTTAGTGAGAAACTACAATGGGAATCTATTTAAGCTGTGACCGTTTTTACAGCCATTTTTCCCTGCTGTGCAGGGGTTGGGCTTTTTCTTGAGGCAATGTTTTATGGCCCGATGCCCTTCCTGATGCCAACCCTGGTCGCCTCTTACGACACACAGGGATATGGTACACCTATTCTAACCGGGGCATACACCGGGACCAGTACACTGGTACTCATTTCGCCGACCTCGGAAGGATGACAGGCTGAGTCAACCCCCTGGTGTTAATTCAGCAGCCAATGGGGCTTGAACTCAGGACACTGGGATCCCAAGCCACCACCCTAACCACTAAGCCAACACCAGGCTTATAATCTATTTAAGCTGTCATCTATTTAATCCCCAGATTAACTCCTGGGTAGCTCCATTTGACAGGTGTCGGATGTCCTTTTTTTCTGAGAGAACCAGGCACTCAATAAGCTGAAAGAATTCTCTGTTGTAGTATTAAAGGAACACCAGGCGAGTTGACTCAGCCTGTTATCCTTCCAACGTCGGCAACATGGGTACCAACTTACTGGAAAGAGGGGGTACTGCATCAGCGGCACACCTGTGCTTCAAGAAAATGATACAACGAGCAGCCACAGGCTACAGATGAAACAACAGCAACTCTTGTCCATAAGATGAGATGAAAATCACGACATGAGTCAGAGATGTGTACCGGCTAAAGCACTCAATTTGAATCCCTAAGGTTTTCTCGAGGGAAATATGCATTCTGTATGTGCTGCGAATATGTGGTTTGCCTGAGGAATTCTGTTTATCTGGAACTCTTCGACTTGCAGGAAACTTCACAATGTATCGGAAGTCCAAGGTCGTGAGCAACTTCAGGTTATTCCATCAAATAAAGGTGAAATTTATATTTCCGTGAATAAGTAAAGTAAGTTGTCAACCGAAGTCAGACGCGACCTGAAGGCTCCTTTTGCTGATGTCTACCACTTGGGCAAGGGTGCGCACCACTGCTATCCCCAGACTAACTGTTATTTATGTCTTACCCCCAGCAAACGAGGACTCATTTTGCCAACTTCGAAAGGATGACAGGCTGTCAACTCCTCTGGTGATATTATGGCACGGCTCGGGTTTACACTCAGGATCCTAGGATACTAAGCAACCATGCTGAACAACCAGAGAAATTCTAGGTGAAATCGCCGCAATATAGATTTTGAACCTTGGAGAAGGATGGGAATTTAATGAGTGGTGAAAAAAGGAAGGGGGGGGGAAGGAATGATTGAAGTGTGAGGTGGAATGTTTTGGGGAGCAAGAGTCTGCCTAATAGGCTCCCTTGGGGTGTCCTATATGTCTCATCGTGTCGGAGCTTTGGCTGATAAATAATAGGATGTTTAGGATGTTGAGTTGATATAGGATAGAAATGGGCTGGGAGAGGAAGCAGTGGAAATACAAGAAAGAACAGAGCAAATCAGGATGGAGGTAGGCATGAAAGACAAAAAAAAAAAAACACCTATTTAACAAAGTCAATTTTTATAAACAAAAAAAACGTGGAGCAATCGATCAGAGGGGAAGGGAAAAATCGACAAATCAATAACTAGAACCAAAGTAGGCGAGAAGGAATCAGCGCAAGGCACGAAGGGATCAGGTGAACTCCACAAAAACAATTTTTTTGATAAACATTTGCTTTTTTTGAACATGTTGTTCATATACAGTTGGTATGTTGTTCATATCGTGAAAAATATGTCATTTTGTCATTAATTTAATTGTGCCGAAAACACCGGCTGCACCGTCTCACTCGGGGGTATTGTTCTCCAACGGAAGGAATCTGCCACTCAGGACCATATAAAAGGACATAATGAAGAGGCAAGAGTCCAATCCTGAGTGTTGATAGGAATGATGAAAGCAACTTAATGCCTTTTATATCTTGAAAGATGTTCTGCCAACATCAAGGTACAAATTGGCTTTCAAATGCTTGAGATAGGCTCGGATTGAGCAAGTCTTGAATCGGAAAGCCGGATGACCTTTTCATCCGGCTAGAGTGTATCCACAATTAACGCAATCTCTTCTCTGTTGGCCCTGGTGATGCCCTATGGAGATCTCTTGCTGAATTGATCATTCATTTTGGTTGCGGCTTTCTCCGGTCCCTTTTCACCTTCCTTGGGAGTGGTTGATCCACGAATGAAACCACTGATTTGCAGGAACTGTAAAACACTGCATCTTTTATGAGCTGTCTTCTCCATGTTTTTTTTTTTTGCCTCTTTTTAATTTTTAGATCCTCGTGGAGGATCTCTAAGTCTTACTCACGTTGTTCTTCTGCTTCTTCTTCTTGTGGACTTTTTTGTTTCACAGCCTACAGTTTTCATCGAAACTTCCTGAAACTTGGCATATATATGTAAAAATACCCTGCGCAGACAGTAACCATCTCCGATTTTGAAAATTCCTCCTAGAAAAAAAAGTTATGACGTCAAAATATCTCCGCTAATGGAAATCGCCTAAAAAATTATCTCCGAAACTAGGCAAGCTTTTTGAATTCTGTTTGCGGGAATCGAACGGGGCATTAGCAGAGATGAATTACCGCACATATGAGACATCATTATGACGTCATATCAATTTTCATGACGTCATTCCTATTTTTTTTGACATTTTTTGTTTCACAACCCAGAGTTTTCATCGGATCTTCGTGAAACTTGCCATGCATATGCAGAAAGCCCTCGCGCAGGCAGTAACCATCTCCGATTTTGGAAATTCTTCTGAGAGAAAAAAAGTTGACGTCATAATATCGCCACGAATGCAAATCGCCTATACCATTATCTCCGAAACTGGGCAAGCTGTTTGAATTTTGTTTGCGGGAATCAAGCCGGGCATTAGCACAGATAATTTATCGCAAGCCTGATACATCACAATTATGTCATATTCGTTTTTATGACGTCATCATTAAGAAGACGAGGATCTTAGCTCATTTGAGCTTGTTGTTTTTTTCCCTGACTTCATTGTATTTTTACTTCTATTTTTAGCAAGACCTTATGTCTTTGTCAGTGAGGGTCTTTTTGTGCTTTCAGCAACCTTGCACTTATGGTGTTTTGGCTTTGACAGTTTTTCTGACATTTCATTTTTATCCGTTAACGAAGTGAGCCATTCAGATTTAAATAAAATAATTAAAGAAAAGCACTGTGGAGTGGTGCTCATGTTTGTGAACGTGAGAAAATCTGCGTACCCATTGTATGCTGGCCCATTTGGGTGGTGCTTCAGGATATCATTCTCTCTTTCTTTCTTCCCTGATTGGGTTGGACACAACCTCTGTTGTGGACCCACTGTTCAGGGGGCTTATGAGTATGAAGGGTGAAGCCTCTGCGATGGACTGTCCAGCAGATGATCCGGATGGCAGTTGAATTTGGCAGTCAGTAAGCTGAAGGAATTTTTCAGATCTCTCTCAATGTATGGTTTATATTTTATCATCAAGTATACCATTTAAGCTATCTTTTTTTTCCATTGGTGGTAAATCCACCAAATTATTTTTGCTTTTAACTCTCTCCCTCCATTATGGGATGACTGGTGAATACATTTAAGGTTGTGGGCCCACCTTTCTGAGAGATTCTTGGATTGAAAGTTCAAAACCTCATTGATGGATGGTTCCTCGCTGATGATTGAATAGGTGGACACATTTAAGGTTGTGGATCCACCATTCTGAGAGGTTCTAGGATTGAAAGGTCAAAACCTTATTGAAGGACGATGCCCAGCTGATGATTGGACAGGTGGACACATTTAAGGTTGTGGACCCACTGTTCTGAGAGGTTCTCAGATTGAAAGGTCAAAACCTCATTTAAGGACGATGCCCAGCTGATGATTGGGAGCGCCATTGAACCAGGCACTCAATAAGCTGAAGGAATTCTTCAGATCTCTCTCTATCTCTCACCCCCCCCCCAAGTTCCCCATTCCCCCACTCTCTTTCTCACTCACTCCCCCCTCTCTGTGCCTAATTTCAAATCCAATTTGCACCTTTTTGTCGTTGGGGTGGATGATGGAAGATGGTGGATTGGGTAATGTAGGTAGGAGAGAGAGAGGCAGAGAGAGGGAGAGGCAGAGAGAGGGAGAGGCAGAGAGAGAGAGAGAGAGAGAGAGAGAGAGAGAGAGAGAGAGAGAGAGAGAGAGAGAGAGAGAGAGAGAGAGAGAGAGAGAGAGAGAGAGAGAGAGAGAGAGAGAGAGAGAGAGAGAGAGAGAGAGAGAGAGAGAGAGAGAGAGAGAGAGAGAGAGAGAGAGAGAGAGAGAGAGAGAGAGAGAGAGAGAGAGAGAGAGAGAATTATATTTCAGTTCACTGCGATGGATTCATGTTAAATTGATGTTCTAAAGCCGTGGAGAGTTGAGGATTGACAGCAAGACATCCATCTATATTTACACAACATTTTAACCTCTTTATGCATGGTCCATATGTAAACATGTCCTTGTGCATAATCCACCTTCCATGTCAGTCTCTAAGAGTCCTATTGTCTGTCCACCTTCACTATTGACGCTGCGTGGTTTGTGCAGACAATAACCGACGTACAATGAATTAATCTAAGAACGACGAGAAAGAGAGAGAGAGAGAGATAAGCACATGAATAGCACACTGTGCACGCAGCATGATGGAAAACGTGAGCAGAATGGAGAACAAAATCAAATAAATCAATTGATCCGAGAAAATGTAGAAGAACAAATGCTAGAATGTACGAGTTATGAATGAATGAGCAAATTGAACGAGTTCAATAAACCTCAAGTGAATGAATAATACAAAGGAATGAATTGAGAAGAGCAAACGAGTCTGGATGAAGGGTAATCGGTCGGGACTCCGGAGCGTCCGTTTAATCCGCATTCGCTTTGATGCTCTTTCTCTCCCCTTCGATCCAGTCTGTCCCCAGATCCTGTCACTCCATGTCCCTCTCTCCGCCTGTTTATCCTGCGGTCGTCCCTCCAATCCATCCCTCTCGGAAACCCTCCCACTCACTCCTCCCTCGACCCTTCTGCTCCTATAATCTCGGTCTCCGTAACATATCCTCCCTCTCCCCTGATTTCGAATATTCATCCCCCCAATCCCCCTTTTCCCACCAAGGTCTCTATTTTTCATCATTAATTTCAATCTCCCACCCCCCCTTCTCAAAATCTATCTTCCACATTTCCCACCCCTTCACCTTTAACACTGCCCCCCCCCCTTCTCCTCCGAATCATCCACCATTCCCTCCAAACCCCTCCCAATCCTCATTACTCTCAGTGTCTCTTTCCAGTTCTCTAGCTTCTTGCGCAATTTCTGACTCCCTCTCCATCCCTGTCCCCTCCATTCCTCCCCTCCCCATATATCCCTTCTTCCCAGATCTTCGATCCGGCATCATGGCAGGTATTTTCGCTTTCGCTGTCGTGCGCATGATGGCCCATTGCATTATGCGAGTTGTCGTTGTGCAGCGTGCCTCGGTGCATTCGATATTTTATTAATGCATTCTATGGGGTTCCAATGGTACACTCAGGGTGCATAAGGCGGCGCACTCTGCATTGCGATACCTTCGAGCTTCAACCAGTCAATTGGTGTATATCGGATGAAATACAACGCTTTTACTCGTGTTGTTATTATTAAGTATTATTATTATGCATCGGAATTTGCGCGATTATGATTGGCCAGGTTTGTGTATAATTTTACATGATGTGGTACAATTCATCGCACTGGACATTCCAAGGTAATATTTTCATTCAAACAAGGTGTTTGGTCTCCGCCGCACGCTCCACCCAGCCGATGCTGTAAAGTAGTGTGCGGAAATTTAAACTCCACTCGACCAATTCTTACAAGATTCTCATCAGCTTTCTGTTGGATCTCATGAGATAATGGAGCATCTTCATTGTGAGAAATAGGATGCGAGAGTTTTGTTGCCATGGTGTTGTGGACTCGAACGTGGTGTCGAAATGCTATTGACGCCACGGCCCCGTTTACCTGGCCAGGTCAAAATTACTCTCACCTCTTATTGGCAAAAATTATGCACGGGGGAATCCAAACTAGCAAAATTCCCTCGACTGATCGCACCAACAGGCAAATCCCTTGCAGACAAAACGACGCTGATACCCGTGTCACCCCGAAGGTACATCACGGTTACCTGGACTTGTAAATTGAACGACTCCTATGATTTAAAGCTCATACGAGGGGAAATCATCCCTGTTGTGATTAATTTCCCCCCCTGATGAGACCTAGTGGCTGAAACTTGTGGTACACACTGTTTATATAATATCGCATCGTGTTGCTTTGTCAGCGAACCATGACCGATCTCGTTGAGCTGTTGCATTGCAATTTGCTCAATATGCATCTATAATTTAGTCCAATCGGCTCTAATTTCATAGAGTTGTACACTGTGTTGTAATTAAAATTTAAACTCGTGTTTGGTATTTAACTTCAACAGCTGTTCCTCTCTCTCCATATCTTTCAGCCTTGACAAGCTTCATCTTCCTCACGGCTTTGCCCCTCTGGCCTAGCTCCTCAGCCTCCCTGAGTTCCAGCCACGCTGACCTGCCAGTGGACATCCAGCCCGTACCAATGTCACCACCACCAAAGCCAGTCATCGTACCTCGGCGTTCATCACGACCTTCAAACAAAGTGACATCAAGGACGGTTATGCATGTTCCACACGCCACTGCATCTCCTGTTGCTCCGCCGTACATGGCGACAGGTGAAATCTTGCCCGTGAACGCCGCAGTATCAACACCAACACGTGTGACAGTTATACCTCGAGCTTTGTCACGACCTTCAAGCAAGAAGGATATTCAGCTGAGAAATCCATTGTCAAAAATGAACACAAATGTCGTTATTCATAAACATAGACTGCAGTCATCGACCGTGAATGCTGATGTTCCACCTTGGGCTCCATTTGTCCCTTCAAGTGAGGCTTCTTTGCCAATTGTTCAAAAAGGATCCTCTTCTTCTTTGATGACAAATGGAGCCACTTCTCCTTGTACATATGCCATGACCTTTCAACACACCACTGCGATTAGGCGTCAAAGTTCTTTGCAACATCTGACCAATGGCACTGACCTTTCTTGCTTCTTACCTGCAACAACATCTGCAGAAGTTTCCGGTTTCAATAATGCTCTATCACCCCCTGCCAGAAAGAGCAAAATTTTTACTCGTTTGTTTTCCACCCTATTTCCACCCACCGCACCTGTTTTCTACCATGCTTCAGGTAAGGTACACCCTTTTGATAAGGCACAACCATTGGGAATCCTTCCTCGTCAGCCACGCTATGCTTTACCATCCGATCAATCGCGAACGTCCGTATGCCCTCCGTCCTGTGCGTGCTACGGTCATCCGGCAACCCTTAACTGCCAAACACGAGGCCTACAGACCTTCCCAACAACTATCCCTCCACATGCCTCACGTCTCCTGCTCCAGAACAATGCCATAACCACGCTCGGCCATAGGACCAATGTGGTGCACTCAGCCGCGACAAGCCTACTCCTGTTTTCAAATAACCTCACCATCATCGAGCCAAGTGCTTTTGAGGCATATTCCCGGCTCTTGGAACTCGACCTTGGTGCAAACCCGAGTCTGAGATGGATCCCCCCTGGTGCATTCTCAGGCCTACGTGCGCTGCATTCGCTGCATCTGTACCGCTGTGGCCTGCAGGTGAGGCAGTGTTTCTGTGGATTAGGAGTGAGATAACAAGGAAATAATCAACATCTTTTGAGTGGTTCCAATTAATGCCTTTTGAAATTATGCAACATTATCCCACCACCACACCCCTTCCTCCCAGGTAACAGGGAAGGGATAATTAATTAGAGATGAGTTCCTGTCTGCAGGGGGTGAACAAAAAAATGGAGACGCCAATGTAACGTAACTTAAGAGTGTTGACCCACCATGATTGGCCGGCTCGGCCTGTATGCGCCGTGGCATAGAGTCCGCCAGTGTCTGTAATTCTGCAGGACGGATGCGGCACCATTATTCCATGAGAAAAATCAATCAATTCACACCTGTTTGATGGAGGTGGAAAACACCGTCTCAGGGGTCGTTCCAAAATATCCCGTAAATGCTCGATTGGGTTCAGATCTGGTGACTGAGAAAGCCATGACATGTGGATAACAACAGTGCCATGGTCATCAAACCAATGGGCGACCACACGTGCTCTGTGGATGGGGGCATTGGGAGAAGGGGTCTCCTCTTGCAGCCACGCTAGCCATAACTACAGACAACCAGGTCTGGGCAGCATTCTTATACATGACCCGAAGCATGCTGGGATGTTATTTGCTTAATCAACACATGGGCCACACCTGTATGGAAGCCATTGGCTGGGTGTTCCTCATTTACCCAGGTGTTCCCAATTTTTTTGTTCTCTACCTGTATATCAGGTTTGCAGAATGTTACCTGGGGCATTCAAAAAGTACTTTGATTGAGATACAGTCTTCCTGGAAATTTCGTTTTCATTTTTTCAATAAGTGTACATAATTCATAAGAATTTTTTTATTTTCTTTGCTGATTACACGTACTGTCCTGTACTTGTAGACGTCCAACGTTTCGAAGACAGAGACTTGTTATTGGAAAAAAAATCAATCGGGTGGAATTTCTAGAATCACCGAGTACTCGATCTTGTTCCACAAACTCATTGAATGCCTAACAGATGTTACGATTTCTTAATTTTTATTTGAGCTTTGACCGGATGTGGAATGCTGTGATAGGCTACCCGATATCTAAATTGTTAACAAAGCCTACAAAGTCTGACCCTTTATCGCCTTTTATCATGCAGGAACTTCCAGACGGAGTTTTCCTCGGTCTAAACAAACTGCAGTACCTATATCTTCAGCACAATGAACTGAGGTACCTTCAGGTGGGGCATCAGCACCGAACCGCCAGGCCCTTGGCAACCACCACCCATCGCCGAGCACCACTCTATCAGCATGCAAATAACAAGTTGCCGAATATTAGCACAGCACGTCTCCCTCCATCGGAAAATAATTTGATTTGAGCCGGTATAAATAAACTGGAATGCCAGGACTCGAACACAACAAAGGTGTCTTTAATCATCTTATGCTCCCATGCTCCCAAAACAAATTAAGCTTTGAATTAGAAAGGCTAATCCACAACCAAATGTTCTTCTCTGGCGACTTCACTCGATAATGGCATTGTTAAACTGTCGAACCATAAGTGGTGTTTTTACTTTAACGGCCACTTGTTTGGTACCATTTGTCTATCTTGTTCACTTTGAGGGGTTTTGCGGGTGGGGGCGGGCGGGGGGCACAATCCTAAATTGAAAACGAGTCAAAATGGAGAGGAGAGAGAGAAAGGAGGATGTTGGGTAAAGAGCAAGCAGGAGAGGGGAATGTAGGAGGAGTGAGGGAGGGAAGGGAATTAGATGCTTAGGACAAAGTAAGGTGCAGAGAAAGAGAAGGGGCATGTACAGAGCATACGGGGTGAGGTTTAAGGATGTGCGGAAAGGGGATGCGTTAAAATTGTGCCATAGTTGTATAATCTAACAAGTAGACGGCCTCTTTGCTCTCGCTTGTTTTATTTTTCGGTGCAAGCACATGTCGTCTCACCTTAAGTGGTATTATTGTACGAGGCCGACTTATTAATATCGGTGCATTTTCGTCCAACCTTCTGAACTGCCGTGCAGCTTCCCAGGCAAAAATTCTCTCCAGACTGCTGTAGTTCGTCCCGTTACCAACTATAGTAAATGAGAGTTGTACTCTCGTATACTATAGTTTGTGCTGTGGAATTTTTGCTTGGGGAATTTGGACTTCTCAACAAAATAGGAGGGGACAAAGTGGAGGAAGGGAGATGTAGTAGCATAACTTGGATTGTCATTGTCCATGTTATCCTGAATTGAATGGTCCAACATGACAACCGCTGTGGACATTGCATTGAGGGATTCCACTGCCTCCAAAATAACTGACCGAACATCTTTTCTCTGCAGTCCCACCATTTAATTGATTACCATTCTTGCTATAACCCATTCTCACTAATCACCATACGTTATCTGTTCACCAGGATGATGTCTTCCTGGGCCTGCCAAGCCTCACACATCTATTCCTGCATAGCAACCACCTTGTTGGCCTTGCACCTCGTTCGTTCTCTGGCGTGCCTCGACTGGACACTCTCCTCCTCCATGACAACCGACTGCGCTCCCTGCGTGGCGCACTGTTTGCGAATTCTCCACAACTCGCCTCGTTATTTCTTTTTGACAACCATCTTGCCGAGATATCTGGCAGTACGCTCCGTCATCTCGGATCGCTGCGCTACCTCAGGCTGGGTGGCAATGCCTGGGCCTGCGACTGCCGTGCCCTGCCGCTCTGGTCTTGGCTCAGAGCATTCGAGGGCTCTGCCAGCCGGGCTGAGTGTGCAGGGCCTGGCACGTTCACTGGCCGGGTACTCTCGGAGCTTCCTCCCACCACGTTCCTGGCATGTCCGGGACTCCATGCCGGGCCTCAGTCGTCAGGGCTGGCTGGTCCGCTTGCATCTGCTGTGGGAAGGTATGAGTCAAAGGACAGATAAAGATTTCCAATGAACTTGAGGGTGAATGGAAAGGTTAAAAAGTATGACTTGGATAAATGTGCACTACTCGAAGTTATTAAATAGCATTGAGTGTGTGAAAGAGTGACCAAGACAGGTTACATCTATATAATTGTAGCAGAGTGGTAATTAATAATTTCCCATTCAATTTTAATTTGAGAAACAAATGCTTTCTCTCTCGAACACCAGGTGCATTCAAAATCATGTGTTATATGATTTTTCAAAGGAGTAATTTGTCCTCTTGATTAGAAGTTACAACTACAATGATTACATTATACCAATCCCCCGACTTTAGTTCATTTCATGCAAAAGCGCATACCTCCACCACGTAATGCATGATCCTGTAGAACATATCTGGCCCAATACATTTTTGAAATATCATGCGACAGTACTTTCTCGTTTTTGGCCCTATCTCTCAATGGTGAAGAATCACTTTAAAAATTCTAGCCGTCGGATCTGGATCCAGATCTTCACCAAAATCGAATCGATTCTTCCTTGTCACACACGCAACGTCTCCCCACACAATTACATCCGGTTCCATCGACAACTTATTGAGATATCCTGCACATAGACAGACAAACAGACATAAAGGGGTGAAAACATCACCTACTTCACCTTCGGTGGCGGAGGTAACAAGCCAGCAAAAGATCATGTGATGTGTTGTACAAATTCCTATGCTAAAAGAGGAAAGTTGGCCTGTTTGACATTCCCATCTGATAACATGACTTGTGACACCGAGATCCCGGGCTCAAATCCCACGTACTGTGTTGATTTGTTCATCATCTCCTTGTGTTCTTGTAATTCATGTGAAATAACAATGGAGTCTTCTGATGTCCTTGTCCTGTGAGATATATGTGTATAAGCTCTTCCATGAGCCTTAAATCCTGGTTAATAAGAAAAATGAGGTCAATATGAACATGAATGTGATGAATTTATAAGTGGGAACAAATGATTTTTGAAGGTGCGACTTTCATTGCATTTCCTTTTAGGCAAGATTTTGTCAATTAGCAGTTTGACCTCCGTTTGTATGAAAAAGAGAATTGCACTAAACATACCGAGAGAGAGAGAGAGAGAGACAGAGAGAGACAGAGAGAGACAGAGAGAGACAGAGAGAGACAGAGAGAGAGACAGAGACAGAGACAGAGACAGAGACAGAGACAGAGACAGAGACAGAGAGAGAGAGAGAGAGAGAGAGAGAGAGAGAGAGAGAGAGAGAGAGAGAGAGAGAGAGAGAGAGAGAGAGAGAGAGAGAGAGAGAGAGAGAGAGAGAGAGAGAGAGAGAGGGAGAGAGAGAGACAGACAGAGACAGAGACAGACAGACAGAGAGAGTGAGGGAGAGACAGGGACAGCCAGAGACAGACAGAGGGAGAGAGAGTGAGACAGAGAGAGACAGAGGGAGAGAGAGACAGAGACAGACAGAGGGAGAGAGAGAGGGAGAGAGAGAGAGAGGGAGAGAGAGAGAGACGGAGAGAGGGAGAGAGAGAGGGAGAGAGAGGGAGAGAGAGGGAGAGAGAGGGAGAGACAGACAGAGACAGAGAGAGGGATAGAGAGACAGAGAGATGGAGAGAGATGGAGAGAGAGGGAGAGAGAGGGAGAGAGAGGGAGAGAGAGGGAGAGAGAGGGAGAGAGAGGGAGAGAGCAGGAGAGAGAGGGAGAGAGAGGGAGAGAGAGGGAGAGAGAGGGAGAGAGAGAGAGAGAGAGAGAGAGAGAGAGAGAGAGAGAGAGAGAGAGAGAGAGAGAGAGAGAGAGAGAGAGAGAGAGAGAGAGAGAGAGAGACAGAGACAGAGACAGAGACAAAGAGAGAGACAGAGACAGAGACAGAGACAGAGACAGAGACAGAGACAGAGAGAGAGACAGAGACAGAGAGAGAGAGAGAGAGAGAGAGAGAGAGAGAGATAGAGAGATTTGATTATAGATCAAAACATATATTTCATTTATATTGTAACGGGCATGCCAGTTTTTTTTTTTTTTTTTAAGAGGACGGGACAAAATGATTACGTCCGCTGGGTGAATTTGGCGCAATTATAAATAAATTATGTCCACACACTTCTGGAACCATGACAGCTTATACAAATAATCACTTAACTCAATCACTCGGGGAGGAGGAAACTGATAGGAGAGATGATGAGACACAAAGAAATGTGTGGCATCAGCCCTACTCACGGTCAGGGCCCTGTTTGGGTGGGTGCCCAATCTCGACCCGATCGGCCATTGGGATCTCGTTCGGTGTGCTGTGGTCTGGTGCGGAGCTTGTTCTCAGGTCCAACAATGCTCTCCATGCACCAGCTCCATATGAACCACAAGTGCACCACAAACCCAAACCACAACCAACCGGTCGCAGGGACCTAGAATTGAGAGAAGCAAGAGAGCCAGCAACCAAGGAGAGATGAAGTGCATGGTTTTTTGTGATTTTCTAACCCCGTGCCTTTGCCCCACCTTTGCTACATTGTTGTGTGCCACTGATTGCTGTGGGAAGTTACACAGGGGATAGATGAATGATGGGGGAAGTTTAAGATTGTAAGGGGGTGGTGGGTGGAGGGAAGACAGGCTTATATTTAACCAAGTGGGGTGGGGAAGATGAGGACTCTCAAAACACGTGCTCAAGACATTTTCTCTTGCGGGAATTACATTACACTTATGCTAACATGTACTATGAAATAACTATTCAAAAACTATTCCCCATTTTACCCTGTTGACCAGATCTGTAACAAAAGATAAACAAGTCAGAAAAACATTTTATAAAAAAAAAATAATAAATGTATGGATGGAATCCCCAAAAATGACCAAACAAGGAAGGAACCACAATCCTTTACGGATTGCTGTGACAACAACTTTTGACATTTTTGTTTTTGGTAAAATAGTAACAATTGTGTGAAGATGTCTATGTTGCAGGTCGTTGTACATTTGTAGTGTGGGTTGGTGAAATTGTGCATTTTCTTTGTTGTAGCATTGAGACAGAAAAATGTCTCAATATGTGATGGCAATCCATAGAAGGATTGTGGTGTTGATTTGTGGTGTCATTCCTACCTTGTCACTCTTGTTTGGTTGTTTTGGGGGGGGGGATTAATGTTTTTTCAGTTTTTTTCTGACTTGTTTTACTCTTTTTCCCAATCTGGAGCCAATGACGTTATCATCTCGTAAATTATTTTGAGAGGCGTCTACATGGAGGACTTTTTTTTAATGTACAGCAGGGATTACCTTGTATTGGCTTAATAGTACATGGAATAAGAGGGTGAGTATGAAACTTCTGTAACGTCAATTTTTTGCACCGATTTTGAATTTGTTTTTGACAGAATATAATTATCAGACAGAAGGATATCAAGGTAATTGAGAGGGAAAGTTTTGGTTGTTACATGACATCGACCCACCTTTATGGTCTTAAAACAGTGGCACTGACAAAGAGGTAACAATGAAGGTTGCAGGTCAGTGAGAACAACTGGGTCAGGAGGATTGCTGGAGTGATGAGGGTGGACAAAAGGAGGGTGAATGAACTGAGGGAGGAGATTGGTGTGCAGATGAGCTTGACGAGTACGTTGCTAAAAAGCCGGCTGAAGCGGGTTGGACACTTGGTGTGGATGGAGGAAAAGAGAATGGCAAAGCGAGTGGGTAGGTTGAGGGTGCAAGGTGGGAGGAAAGAGGTGGATCGTGATTGAGATTGGGAGATTGAGTGAGGAATGATATCAATAATGTTGGGGATATCGGAGAGTGGAGAGAGTTGGCTGATGACAGGGGAGAGGTGGAGGAGTATCATGGGCAGGGCAGAAGCTTGGCACCGTTGGACCTCACCCCTTATAAAGGGAAGAGACTAGTGGTATTGTGGTAAAAAAAAATTATGTGGGTAAACTATATGAATGTCAGGTTAGGCTGGGATGCAGCCAAACTTGAAGGCTCAGCTGTTGAGGCATATCTACAGGCTGCAAGGCCCAAGGTGTGCAGAGCATGGGAAGGGTTCGCGAGGGGGTGGCCCTCTCTCTTTCCATCTTTGTCTCAGTCTAAAACTGCATGGTCTTTGCTCTGCACTGGCAGCAGCATGGTGTCTCAATTGTGGGGGATCTTTGGGCTGCTTCTGCAGGATCAGTTGGCTGTCGCCATGCTCTGGGCCAGTTTATGCAGTACTGACTGGGGTTATTCCACAACAACAACAACAACAACATTATGGAAGGCTGTGCGGTTATCGCTTCATGTAGGCAACAGCATAATACTCCAGTCACATCACATAGCTCTTCATCGCCTTGTTCTCTGTCTGACAAGAAGTTATAATAGATTATAATTCTGTTGTGGATCCGTGGTTCAGGAATTACCATGATGAGAAGCACTCGGGTTCCTCCCAAACACCCGGCTCTGTAGGCCGATGTGCCATGCATTACTCTGTGGTCTGGCTGGTTGCTAAGCAACCATGAACGTCAATTAACTTGTCAACTCTAACAGGGTTCCCCATCTGACATCGTTTACCTGTTGGTAAGCTGACTTGATAAATCAAGGTCCGTGACCTCAGTACATACCCGTCTATCTATTCAAGTATGGCCGAGAGAGAACCGTGGGTAAACACTGGCCAACGAGAGCAAATCACATCGGAAAAACTTCCCGTCTAACAATAATGCAGACTGTGCTGGACTAATGAAGGAAAATATGCTACAAGCAGGTATAGATGAACAATCATCAGGGGTTTATTCACAAAGTGGAGAGCAAGGAAAAGCATGTGACACAGTGAAGACAAGAATTTATTCACAAGTCTCCATACAGCAGAGGCAAGATATTCATTTGTGTGGGGAGTGCGGCAAAAGACATACAGTGGGGGAAAAAGTGAAAAGACAAAGAGCAGAGTCAACCCGAACCAATCTAGCTTATACAGACTTACAGGACTAACATAACAGGCGCTATCAGGATCATCACACAGAAGGGTAGATAGAGAGAAAGAAAAGAGCAGGGCGAGGCTTTGGCGACCTCTTTACTCAACAAGTGAGAACTGATGAGCCTGTCACTTCCATGTACTGGAGGAGGAGTAATACTGTTGGCCCTTATTGTCTGGAACGGACCCGCTCGCCCGGCTCGCCCCAGTGCCCCTCACCGTCTTGTGCCACCGTTCCTCTCTGTCTCCCTCTCCATTCCAAGGCAAATCAAATGCTGCACATTCGCGCTTCTGACTAACGGCTCCGTTAACACCCAGATTTTAAAACGTATGATTTTATGATCCCAGTCTTCTTTTAAGCGTCTCGGGAGGGGTGGAGTCCAGCAGAAGTCAGGGGTGATGCCCCGCCTCTTCTGGACATAGTTGCTGGGATTCACCGCCAATTGTGGTGCTGGTGCAGCATGCCCATTGGCCAAGATGAACCTCCACATGATGTCACCCTCTCTGCAAGCATGTTGGTCTGAAAATGTCATCATTCACTCTCGGGAGGTGCCATGAGCTCCCAACTTAACATGGGGCTGACGTTTATCGTTCCCCGTTCATGGCACAAATGCCCGGGAAAAGTGTGGATGGCATGATGGACAACCGGGGGGTCGTTCATGACAGGAAGGGATGGGGGGGGTGGGGTGGGGGTTAGCACAGGTTTGCGCTAACGGGCAGCGAGGCATATTGGTGGTGGCGATGCGAGCGTGGAGAAAATGGCGTCCTCGAGCAGCGTGAGATGGTGGCTGGAGTAGTGATGGCACGCATGTGGTCGAAGTGGTTGCGGTGTTGAGGCACTGTCGTTGAAATGGCGTCATGGTTGAAACGATCTTGTGGTTGAAGCGGTCTTGTGGTTAAAAGTGTGAGTGGATGGGGAGCGAGAAAATTGAGATGATGGCTGTTGGTGTTAAGGTGCAGGAACACGGTTGAAGTGTTGTGGCATGGAGGTGGTTGTAGTCTTGTTGTGGTTGAACTGTGGTTGAGACAGCGTTGTTGGACAATGGTGAATTTGCGAGCGAGCGAATGTTGGAATGATAATCTTGAATGAGGATAAGCATTATAAAAGTGCTTT
>NC_140961.1:40175105-40335105 GCF_056783735.1 Eptatretus burgeri
TTCAAATCGGGCAAAGAAACAACATTATTAAAAAAGTGGTGCCAGGCACAACAAATCCCGCCCATTTAAGGCATAAAGTTATTTTGGGGATCAAATTTAAATTTGATACATCCTTAACCTGAATGTTGATTATAAGGAATAGAATAAGGAATATTTTAGTCTTAGTTTGAAGTCAATTAAACCATTTTTGACGAAGTTATGACCGTAAAACTTCGGACCCCACCGATCTTCACAAATATGCATTTTTCACTATAGGAATGGGAAGGATTATAATAAGTGACAAATAGAATAAGGTTCACTGGAAGCTGTTTGAAGTAAATCAGATCATTTGTGACGAAGTTATGAGCGAAAAACGATTTTGATCTTTTCGTGACCTTGACCTTGACCTTTGATCCAATTGGACCCAAAAGTTAATGGGGTCGTCCAAGGTTCATTACCCACCTGTGTATTAAATTTGATAGTGTTTGCTAAAGCCGTTTTGCCGTAAAGTTGCAAACAGACAGACAAACAAACAGACAAACAAACCGGACGATTACAATATCCCGCTCCCTCCCTGCGGGGGGCGGGATTAAAATCAATTCCCGATTCAGTCAAGTACTCTTCGGGAGAATGATCAATGCAAACAACCTCAGCGGTATAGTTCGCTGGAGCTATTTTTTTTGTTTTTTCTTGAAATGATTTTTTTTTCATCAACCGCTGTCACAACGGGAACCCAACAGGTTCACGGGTTGTCTCATGTATATCTATAGATATGTAAGTACGCACAGTACTGTGTAAACAGGCCCTTACCAGAGTCGTGGTTTGTGTCATTGTCAATAGCTTCAGGCTGTGCAGGGTATAAATTTTAGTTTGGAATTGAATTAGAATCCTGAGTTTGACATTGAAGAAATCTTCTGATATCCATCGCCAAATTTAGATGGGCTTATTCCCGCGAACCCGGACTTTTCTAGGCAATCGTGAAGCATGTCAAAGGCAGATTCTTAAAAAAATGCAAAACTGCCCTCGGGGCATAAGACAAACTAAACCACAATGGGCCCCCGATCGATAATGGACCCGAGGACACGTCAATAAACGGATGATACATCATTCCTATAAAGTGGTCGAGTATGGCTATGGACGGATCTGCCTCGGTCCGGTACTTCTTTGAAGAAAATAAAAAAAGTTCTTGCCTATGATTTTGAAGTTGATTAACGATCCTTTAGAAAAAAATTAAGTGAGTAAATGCTGAGGTGATGAAAAAAATGTGGGTAAACACCATTTACATACGTTTATTCAGGGCAACAGCAAAGGAAGAGACGGAAGACGAAGACTAAAAGTGATAAATCACTTTACTTGTTCAATCCACTATGACTTAACACTTGGTTCCTTCGGAAAATGATAATTGCTACAGGAATGACTCCCATTGGTGATTACAAACTGGAACGAAACACTGTACCATCTTCGCAAAGTTGTGGCGGCACTATTCTTTGAGAGTGTAAAGCCAGGCCGTGAGTTGTCATGCTAACATGACGTCATTGCTTTTGTTGTTTATTCCATTTTTAAATCCGATAAGAAATTCTTTTTTGTTATGGTACGAATGCAATACCCAAGAGAGAATGTCACTTCCTTCAATTGGAACCATTGTAATTGCTGCAGCCATAATTGTGCTCGGCTCGGTGACATTTATCAACATTTTGAGGATGAACAAATCGGCGATTTTGCGACCTCTCAATCTGATACTTTAGCGATGTATTTTGGCATTTTTTTTATTCCTTGAAGTTATGAAAATGTTCGAGAATAAAAGTTATGGCTTTTAAATGCTGACGACTTCACTCTGCAGTGGTTTTCAAGCGTTTCATTTTGTACACATTTGAATGGGGCGGCCATTTTTTCCCCGTGCCGTCCCTACATATCGAGTACGATCGTACTCCGTGATAATAGCCAGAATACCAGCACTCCTCTTAAATGACACCACTACATTTTACAACATTCACAAGTGAGCACAGATGGTACAGTCTCTTTAATGCCCCCTATAGAAGACGGTTCCCATTGTGTGCTGCCTTTATGGCTGCGGGTTGTATCATTGGTTAGGGGCGCAGCTATGCCGCTGATGCAGTACCCCTATTACCAGTCCACTGGTGCTCGTTTCGCCGACCTTGGAAGGATGACGGGCTGAGTCAACCCCCTGGTGTTAATTCAGTGGAAAACGGGGCTCAAACTCAAGACCCTAGGATCCCAAGGCACCACTCTAACCGCTAAGCCAACGCCAGGCTAATAGAAGATGGTATGGTTGGAGATGTAGTGCTTGCTGGGAAAGCACCAGAAAGGCATTTTGGTCCAAATTGGATTCATAAGATAACGTTAGTGATTACGTTGCCAATATGCAACTATTAAAAATAAACCAAGTTCGATTCTGTTGGTGAAGGTAAAGTTTTAACACACACGTATACTTTATATTTATATTTCTTGCTAGATGCGCCGTGTAATTATTACGATCCCTCCTGCCTCCAAGACAAACTACCCCCAAAATAAAGTATAAAAAAAACTCTACAAGTAAGACTCTTGTGGCAATAAAATACTTTTTGTGGAAATGGGCAGCAAATTTTGCATTACAGGGTATAAAACACGCCCTTGGGTAAGAGCCAAAAGAAAAATGCCCTCGTTTAAACAAAATTGTTCTGACTATTTTACAACCATGATATAAATGAACGTAGAGAGCAAATGGGCAATAGCCTTGGCAAACCCAGGGGCTCGCAACCTTAGACAGTCGGTTTTAATAAAGAATGTTTGGATGCTGCTCGGAGGGAGAACTTTGAAATCCATCTTGGAATGAAACAGCGAGCACGGTTGTCGAGAAGTCCATCTGTTGTTGAATGTTGACTATGCGGTGCTCCAGTTGAAATGCACCTGTCGATTGGTGTGAGAGCCGTACCCTACTAAGTTGGTGGTAGTACGTGCTTGTGTGTGACATAATAAGCCAGTTGTATTATATATCGGCACATTACCTGCTGATATGCCTGGTGATGGCTTTATGGTTAGAGTGGTGGGCTTGGGACCCCAGCGTCCAAAGTTCAAATCCTGCTTGACTGTTGAATTAATACCAGATGGGGTTCACTCAACCTGTCATCCTTCTGAGGTTGGCAAAAATTAGTACCAGCATGCTGGTATCCTGCGTCGGAGTGGCGACCCATCCAGCATTGTGCCCAATAGCCCAGGAGACTGCTTAGGCAGCACCGAGGCTCTGCACAGAGTATGGTCCCAATGGATGGATGGACCTGCTGATGTTGAAGTTGGATTACATGATTTCAACTGAAAGCAATTCTTGACCTTGCTGTTTGGTGTTGCTTACATGTTAAGCAAGTAAATTATTTGGGAAATTTGTCGGTTTTGCAAGTGTCTCCATTTTACATCTGCTGTGAAAGCCACACACGGCAGCCACAAATTCAATGCACCTTAATTTAAAGGGCAATTAACCATAATGTGCACAAAATGCAAAATGCATTTTTCTCTAAAGACGTTTTTCTTTTCCATTAGGATAATTTATTTGAATCCATTTTAACGCAGTTTCATGCAAACAAATTCTTTGTGATTGATATGGAAAACTTTCTCAAGTAAAACAGCCATACCCACAGAGGTTTGAGGATTCTGTAATGAGGCAGGATAAATGAGCCTTCATGGAGGTAGAACAACAAATGCAACCACTGAACCAGGTAAGGACAATTGTGGATGAAAGTTTCAGCCCTGGACGAGCACGCTCAGGATCCTCCTGCTCGACTATGACAGCAACGTTTAACTTGAACTCCAAAGAAACCTGCTCATATGAAGCGGTCAGGCTGAAACTACACTCTGGCCATTATCAGATTCCTTTAACAACCCAAGTGGTGAGGAACATCGACCCCAAGGAATTTGTGGTGAGAGAACAACTAAAGAACAAGCTAAGGTATATCTTTGGGCGTTTTGATTTATCGCTTTGGTTTCGGCAGCAAATTATATACATGACCACGTGTACATGAATAAGATATTGACAGACATAACCCCCTATCGTCGAGGGTGTAGGTTGGGATTAGGAAAGCCCTCAAGAGGTCCTGTTCCCCCACCCACCAGTACTTGTTTACTCAATAAGGCAAGCACAGGCACTGAAGGATGATGTAGTTAATTGTAGGCCATATCAACATTTGGAAGGGCAAACGGTTTGGAACGATTATCCTGTTCCCATTGAATTTTTGTCATGGAGAAGGTAATTGAAGCAATTATGAGCTTGTGTGATGGAAAAATTTTGAATGGCTTATTTTGGTCAGTCAGGTTATGAAAGGCAAATATTGCTTGATTGTTTGATGTGCAGCATATTTTGTGCTTTTGGATTCTTACAAGTGATATATATATATATATATATATATATATATATATATATATATATATATATATATATATATATATATATATATATATATATATATATATATATATATATACACATGCCTCCCCACCCCGTGTATTGACAAGTAACACAAGTAACACTTGTCCTACCCTTCCTCCACCCTTGGTTCACTGAAGCTTGTGGTGAGGCAGTTGTCCTGAAACAACTTGCCTTTGCCCCATGGAAAGCAAACCCAATTGAGGGTAATATCAGTTCCTTCCATAAAACTCAGAACAAGTGTGTATCTACCCTCAGGAGAGCCAGAAAACAACAGCTTTCTAAGCCCGTCTGACCTCTCAAACCTCTCTCCCTCCTCCAAATCCTGGTGGCATCTAATCAAATCTGTTCCTGGTGTATGTTGCCCCTCCATCCCCTCCCTTACCACAAATGGCCTGATACCGCACGTGGAAAAGCTGAATGCCTAAACTCGGTGTTTGCATCAAAATCTTGTGTCCGAAACCCATCACTTTCTGTACCCACCTTACCCAGTCGCACCCAACTGTCCCTGAACTCTGTGTCCTTTTCTCCTGACAAGGTGGAGAGCTTTGTGTCAAACCTCGACTCAGATTCTGCAACCGGTCCAGACGGCATCAGCCCACGTGTCCAAAAAAAAAAAAAAAACCTGCTCCTCTCTGCTTGCTCACCCTCTCTGTTCTATTCACCCTCTCATTTGCTCAAGGTCATCTGCCAACTGCTTGGAAATCAGCAAACATCACTGCCCTGCATAAAAAGGTGCAAAAACAGATCCCTGCAACAACAGACCAATCAGCCTTCTCCCAATCATCAGCAAGGTTATGGAATCCATCATCGCTTCAGACATTAAATCCTTCCTCTTCTCCAATGGCTTGATTTCCGATCATCAATTTGGCTTCAGACCAGGTCACTCTACCCTGGATATGCTGCTATTGCTCTCCCAACAATGGATGGAGATCCTCAATGCCAAACATAAAATCAGAGTCATACCCCTCGACATATCGTGTGCTTTTGTCACGGTCTGGCACCCTGCCCTGCTCACTAAACTCTCTTCCTATGGTATCCAAGGCCATCTCCACTCATGGTTCGCAGACTTCCTCTCCTGTCGCAGACAACGTGTTGCCCTAAATGGAGTTCTTTCATTCCCTCTTCCTGTCCAGGCTGGAGTTCTTCAAGGCAGCGTTCTGGGCCTTGTTCTTTCTCTGGTTTTCATCAATGAACTCTCTGACTCTCTGGGAAATCCTCTTTATCTCTTTGCTGATGACTCCACCCTCTGCCATACCATCTGTCATCCCTCAGACCGGCAAGCAGCAGCTTCTTTGCTCACTACAGATCTGGGTAAAATCACAAACTGGTCCAACACGTGGAACACGTCTTTCAATCCGGACAAATCTCACACTCTCACTGTCTCTCCGAAAGGACCGTTTGGAACCCCCCCCCCCATCTACTTTCTCAACAATCCTCAAGAAGAAGTCCTTTCTTTCAAGCTTCTGGGTCTCATGATCTGCCATGACCTTTCCTGGGAAAGCCACATTTCCAACCTGGCTCCCAAAACCAGTCGCCGAATGGGAATCCTCCGTCGTGCAAAGTCCTTCCTTGGCTCACCTGAGCTACTGACCACATACAAAGCTTTTGTCCGTGACTGATGGCGTACTGCTCTCCCCTCTGGGCTGGTGCTCCTGCCTCTCACCTTCACTCTGTGGAAACCAAGGCATTTCGAATCATTGGTATCTCCCGTGATGAGGCTGAGTCTTTGGGTCTCTCACTCTCTCTCACCGCAGGCAGGTCCGGGGTCTTTCTGTCTTTTAACGTCCCTCTCCCGTCTACCCCCCCCCCACCCCCTGCTCTGTCTGCGATTTGTCTCCACCATATTCCTGCAGGGCGCTCAAGGTCCGCCAACAACCCCCTTCTGGTAAAACTACCAAAATTACGAATCACTGCTCACCTTCACTCTTTCATTCCTCTTTTTCTCCGCCTTTGGAACAAACTCCCTCACTCTGTTCAATCCCATTCTTCCCTCCAGGCCTTCAAAACAGCTGTTCAACAACCACCACCTCTTATCGTCCCCCATCCAAATCCTCGATCTTATCTACGCCCGTTAATCCACCCCAAATCCACCTCCTACAAATTTACTGCTTTCCTTCCTGAAAGTCCCTGTAATGTCCATCTTGTATACCCTACGTTTCCCACCCCATCCCTCTCCCTTACACAGATCTCCTAATGTTTCTGTTCCCCACTGTTTTGTCCTTCCCACTACTACCCCTCGTCTCATGCCCCCCTTGCTGTGTGTTCTGTGTTTGCTCTCATACAAGCCTCCACAGTCTACAAGGTGCACAAAAAAAAGCTCACAGTTTCCCTACTTAATTACATCGAGATGCCTCCGAAACGTCCACGGACCAAGCAACTCGATACAATCCTAACTTTCCAATGAAATTCCTCAATCTTCCCCCACAACCAAAACAACATACATATTTTTATGAGTTGCCCCCCCTCCCCCTCCACACCCCCAGAGACATATTAATCATAGAGAGTAGATAATGGTTTATAGCCATGTCAGAGAAGTGGGGCAGCTGTAAAATAGTTCAGCAGTTGGAGGAATAAAAATTCTTTGATGTTGAATATTTATAACAACACCGTTGATTATTATAAGAGAATATAATGTGAGCAAATGTGGCATTAAAATCTGGTGATGTCACAAAGTAAATAGTAAAGACACTCAAAAGCTACAAAGTGCTTTCAACGTCGCAGGAGAATGAGTAATAAGGTGGTAAATGCGATTGAGTAATTGTTACCGAAACAATCAGCACGGTGCCAGATTGTAATAAATGAGCCAAAGTGGATTTAAGGGCTATTTAGCAATGGATGGTGTAATGGGAATGTTATGTTCTGGTTGTATTGAAGTTGAGTCAAACCTTATCTGTAATTCTGGGTGTAACTTTCTGGAGGGCATGCACTGACCAACATGTTTTAACGAGCACGTTTCTTGGGGAGTCTACAATTCTCGTTAGCCTTGCCAGAAGAGAGGGTATTATCAGACCCCACTATTCATGGATTCGCTATTGGCAGACCCCGTGTATTCGCACGTCATAAAGTGTGACCAGCTTCGACATTCACATTTTTCATATTTTTTTTTTTTTACACTTCAGGACTGGTCTCCTATATCGACCTGACATATTGGAAATCAGCAATCATAGCATTACATAAAAATGTGCAAAAACGGATCCCCTCAACTACACCCCAATTAGCTTACTGTTCATCCAATCATTAGCAAGGTCATGGAATCCATCATCACAGTTGACATAAAATCATTCCGTTTCTCCATCAGCCTCATCTCAGATAATAATCAATTCAGATTCAGACCTGGTCACTCTACCTTGGACATGCTGCTTCTTTTTTCCCAACAATGGATGGATACCCTAAATATCAGTCCTGAGATCAGGGCTGTCTCTCTGGCCATATTATATATATATATATATATATATATATATATATATATATATATATATATATATATATATATATATATATATATATATATATATATATATATATACCTCGAGCTTTTGATACAGTCTGGATTTCTGCCTTGCTCTCCAAACTGTCTGCCTGTGGAATCCAAGGCCAACTTCACGCTTGGATGAGTGATTTCCTCCACTCTCATAGACAAGGTATGGCTCTCAACGGAATCTTTTCATGTCTTCTCCCCGTCAAAGCTGGACCACCCTGAGGCAGTGTTCCCGGTCCCATCTTATTCCAAATGTTCATCAATGATCTCACTGACTGGAAAATTTTCTTATCAGTTTCTGATGACTGCATTCTCTGCCATGACATCTCTCATCCTTCTGACAGACAGGCAGCAGCCTCTTCCCTCTCCTTAGGCCTTGAGAAAATCACAAACTGGTCAAACAATTTTGCTGATTTATCCATATTGTCCACCCTTTGCGTTCTCCCTTACGCCTCCTTGTTACCTGCATCCCTTGTTTATCTGTCTCCGACTACTTTCTCCCTCTACCCTGCTGTTCGTGGTTCCTCTTTCTCCTGCTGTTCCCTTTGTTATGTTATGTCCTCATTTGTTTTGTGTAATCGTTCCGCCATGAGCCTAGACCATGTAAAGAAACATTTTTTTTTAAACAATGCCCCGGCATTCGCGGACCCTGCCATTCACGCATTTTTCAGGAATGTATCCCTTGTGAATCGCGTGGTCCGACAGTATTGTATTTGCATTCATTTGTCTGTTTGTCTGTCTGTCTGTTTTTATTTTTCTCTCTCTCTGTTTGTTTGTTTGTTTATTTGTCAGCACAGAATGTGAGTACAGTTTTTCTCTGCAACTGCTTGGCAGATTGACACAAATTTTTCACCATAGAAGCGACAACTCATGAAGAATGTTTTAACGATAATTATGATGTCGTAGGTCATGTGGTACGGCAGAAATGTTGGAGAAAAGGAAAAACTTTGAACCTTCATATTTCTGAAACTGCATCATGGAAAGAATTGAAACTTGGTACATGGCAAGTACTACACATGGGGAACAAGTAATTTTGTATGACGTTATTGGTGCCTTCGTTTTGATGTCATAATTGCACACGTAGAATGCTACATCCAATCAGTATGAAAATGATTGAGAGTCATCTTGGGATAAATTGGTCAACAGGAAAAAAAATGATGTCGTCATCAGTCATGTGGTTCGGCAGACTTTTTATTTTATTTTAAATAACCTTCAAAAAACTTCTTCTCTGAAATAGCAGAACAGATTGAGGTGCAACTTTACAGCTATGACCGACCGCCTATCCATGAGGAACAAAAGGTTCCCACCGATGATGTCACATGGTTTGGCAGCCATGTTGGATTTACCCAAAAACCTTTAAAAAGCTTCTTCTCCAGAACAGCTGGACATATCGAGGAGAAACTTCACATAAATATTCCCCAAGCCTTGGGGATACCAGGGTGCTCACAGATAATTGATAGGTCACATTGTCTGGCAGCCATATTGGATTGAACGAAAAAATTAAAAAAAAATTCTTTCTCTTCAACCATTTCATTGATCGATGGGAAACTTTACAATTATGATCTAGTAGTCATGGGGAATATATATATATATATATATATATATATATATATATATATATATATATATATATATATATATATGTTTTAAATTTCAACCTGATCAGGCACATGGTCTGGCAGCCAGTATTTAAAAAAACAGAAATTTGAGTCTGGGTTCTTTTTTTTTTTAAATTAGGCTCACTTGGTTGCACTTGGATGTGCTTGAGGGTAGAGGAGTCACAGCTGAAACCTGAATCCTATCCAGGTTCCTCCTGATGACTTCATCTTTGCTTTTTGCTTCTTCAGGTTCCTTCTGATGACTCCAATGCAGGACTGTACCTATTTGGTCTTTCATTTGATTTGAATTGAATTTATGTTAATCCCATTCCAAATTCAATTGAACAATAATAAACGTCATGGGTCAGGGCCAAGTGTCAGATCAAAGCGGGATGTCTTGGTACCCGGTCATCACTGCCAGCAGTTATAAAGTGGCAGTTCTAGTTATGTCTATTATTAATTTCATAACACACCAGTACACAAACAGCACACAAAATATACTGCACAAAACTACACAAATACCACACAAAACAAGTCCTGGTGAGGGTCTGCAATCTCTGATTGCTCTTTTTCTTGTTTTATACAATGCATTCTGCATATTAGCTTATAGAGGCTGGGAGGATGGCCAAGAGGGATGCACACTCATCTCTGAGCTGTCTAGCTCTGACTTTGAATCCTGACCCAGGTAAAAACCGTCATTCCGGTGTTTCATAGGCAGGGTGATTCATCAATGTGAGTGCCGTCCCTTGGACAGATGTGAAACGGGTATCCCGTCTGCCAAAATCAGTTGGTGAACATTAAAGATTCCATGGTGTCATTTTCAAAGAGTAGGTAAGCTATCACTGGCACCATTAATTAATTAAAATTACTGCTCTCACCTACTTATTCGATTGGCAAGCTGGTTCATGAAATATTTGGGCCAAAAGCCTTCCCCCGCTGACCCCATAAGAAGATGGAAATGAGTAATTGCAGCAGTTAACGAAAGAACAAAAAGGAAATTCTGCTTATTAGCCTAGCTATATTATAAGACTTTCCAAAGATTCCCCACCCCCTTAATCCCCACCTTGCCTCTGTAATTTTACCCATTGGCTAATGACACAATATACATGCTTTCCAACAACAGAACATGTTCTGAGACACAATAATAATATCATTCATGACATGTGAGATGACATATACTGGCCAACTTTCCCCAATATGATAGAAAATATGACTTGCATACAAGAAATTGGCTAAAAGTTGGAGATTGCATACTCATGTTTTGCTGCCATTGTTGAGTGCATTTGAGAAATTTGGAGAAAAAGGAAGGGAAGAGATTAAATTTCGAGAAAGAAAATTTAAAAATTGAACAGTCCGAATCATGTGGGAACTGAATCGTGTGAGCAGGCAGTGACAGTCTATCAGCTTGCTTTCTCAGCTTGGAAAGTTAACCCGACCGATGGTAGCTTTAGTTCATTCCGTAAAGCTTGCAACAAGTGTGTATCAATCTTGAGGCAAGCCAGACAGCATCATCCTGTAAATCTGAAGGATGAACCAGTCTCCTTCCTCGAAGCCATGATAGCACCTGTCAAGTCTGTCACTGGTGTTTGCTTCTCCTCCATTCCATCCCTCAAGCAGCATTACTGCAGACTGAGCCCGAGATAAGGCAGAATGTCGAAGCTCTTTTTTTTTTTGGTATACAGAGTCAAGGTTCGTGAAAGAGCTTGTGCACTGAACGGATCAGGATGGAACAGAACAAAAGCAACAGTACAGGGATGAGGGACAGTTGAGTTCAAGGACAACATAAAGGGAGACTTCGACAAACAATTGGGTGGGGGGCAGGAAGAGATGCATGGGGTGGACAAAATGGATACAGAAGGAAAATCTCAGGAGGGAAAAACTGAACATTTGGAACGAGGAGGGCTTGTGATTTGGTTAACGAGGGTAGAAAAGATTATGATTTGGATTGGGGAAGATCTGAGATGGAAAAATATGTCTGTCTCCAAATCTTGTGTACCCCACCCATCAGGTTCTGTACCCATCTTACCCTGACGTACCCACTGTCGACTGGACTCTGTGTCCTCACCCAAGAAGGTAGAGAAAGCTATATTCAGCCTCAACCTTACTCAGGCGATGGGCCCATATGGCATCAATGCCCATGTTCTCAATTCCTGCTCTGCCATTCTTGCTTCCTCTCTATCTGGCCGATGCAGTCTGTCCTCCTTTGGCCACCTCCCCTCTGCAGGGAAGTCATCCGCACATCACTCCCATCCACAAGAAGGGTGCAAATGCAGAGCTTACCAACGACAAGCTAATGAGCTTGCTTACAATTACAAGCAAAGTCATGGGTCATGACTAAAAAAAAGTCATTGCTGCTGATGTCAAGTGTTTTTGTTTTCAAACAACCTGATCGCTGACCATTATTCTGGATTTTTTTCTGGTCACTCAACTCTTGACATGCTTCTGATCCTCTCTCAGCAATTGTTGGATGTCTCCAATCTTGTACAAGATGTTAGGACCGTTTCCCTGGACATATTTTGGGCATTCAATGCAGTATGGCATCCTGCTTTGCTTGCCAAGGTCTCCAGCTATGGCATAGAAAACCGCCTTTATTCCTGGATATCTGACTTCCTCCACTCATGCAGTCAACATGTTGCCATCAATGGAACCCTCTCCTCCCCTCTCCCAGTGGAGGCTGCACTTCCCAAGGCAGTGTTTTTGGCCCAGTCTTGTTCATCGTCTATATTAATGACTTCTCCGATGCTCTGGAAAACCCTATCTTCCTTTTACAGATAACTCCACATTGTGTCATATACAGTACCCCATCGCTATGGTAGGCAGACAGCAGCGGCTTCTCTCTTTGCTGATCTGGAAATGATTGCACACCTGTTTGATAAAAGGAACATGTCCTTCAATCATGAAAAATCTCACAGTGTCACTCTCCAGAAGGATCATCAAACGAACCCTTCTATCTATTTCCTTGGTCAACCATGGGAAGAGGTACATTCTCTTGAACTTTTCAGTCTTACCATCAGCCATGACCTTTCCTGAGCTGACCATATAGCAAAGCTAGCATCCAATGGCAGCAGCAGACTGGGCATCCTCCACTCAATGGAGTACTGATCTCGACTATGGCTGGCAATGCAGCATCATATCTGTCTTTTTTTGTTCTTTTTTTTGTATACCTTGTCGAGGCTCGTATGTCTTTCCTGGATTCTGTGGAATCTAAAGCTCTCAGAATTATTAGAATCTCTGTGATCAGGCCGAAGCTCAAGGTCTGTTTCTTTCATGTGGCTGGCAGGTGGGTGCATGGATTTATTATTTTTTAAAACATGTTCTTCTTAAAAATTGGTCCCTCTACTCTTTCAGTCCTCTGACCCTCCCCAGCAACTCCAGGATGCACATTTTCTTCCAGTAACCCCCTCCTGGTAAAACTTCCAAAATCCAAACTGTCTGCACACCTTAACTCTTATATTCCTCGGTTCTCCCGTCCATGAAAGCACCTTCCAGATGCTGTTCTGTCTCACTCTTCCTTTCTGGGATTCAAGCAAGCAGTGTACTACCATCTCTTGTCATCCACAACTCAGTCCCATGACCTTTATTTACCCCCAATAACCTTTTCCTAACCAAACCATCTTACTTGCTAGTTTCAGTGTTTCCTCTGCTCCTCCCTCTCCTCTTATACTCTTCATTTACTCCTTTCATGTTCATCCCACCACCGGTTGTGGGAACCATCACCTTGCTCTTCCATGAGCCTTGCTCCTGTAAATACAAAATAAATAAATAACAAAATGAGATAAGATTAGGAAAATAAGATAAGAATGTAAATGGAAGGGAAAGAGTTAAAAATGTATGGAAACCATTTCAGGAAAACAAAAAGTGGGGGGTTAACATTCCTTACGCCACTCCTCATACACAATACACTGACATCCCCCGACAAGATTACAACATATTATTAAATCGTGTTTAACATAATTAGAGGGTTTGAATATTTTTCTTTTAATTGCCTGTGGAATTGTCTTCCTGTGTCGATCCTATCAGGTTACTCCCCCCCCCACCTCTTCCCAGTCTGGCAGCCATCGCCGAATCGTGTCGTCTCCCATTTCCATTCATAATCTTGTGTTTATTCCCACTAACCCCTGCCAAATGCTGCCTACTATTCCAGGTCATGTTTGCAGCTCCATCAGCCGTCTGCTCATTCTCTTCTGTGTCGGACGAAACCCTTTGATCCTGTCAGTTCGCTCCTTCATGAACCTCGACGCTGTATTAAAAATCGAATTGGTTAACAGTAATAAGGCTAGGCTTTTGATTAATCGTAAAAGTTTGAAGGTCAGAGAAAATGGGAGAACTTGAGGATAAAGTAATGATATTTAAGAGATGCAGGACCATGAGTGAATAGAAGGATGTTGGTATGTGACAGCGAAATAAAACTCGGATTTCAATTCCCTTTTCACCAAACCTGATGCTCAGGAAGCAAGTGCGTCGACCCTGAGACTCGATAGTCGAATAGTTCAATCAAATCCAACATGTAACTATGTCTAAAGTGTAAGGCTAAACTATTCCCACTTCCCACTAAATCATTCCTCATTTAAATAAATGAAAATAAAAGGCAAAATATCGTCCACGTCGGTCACATCGATGCAGAGCAAGTGAGAAGGCACAGATGGCCGAGTTAAATATTCAGGTCGAAGGCACTCTGTTGTGGTTGCTGCGTTCAATCTCACCGTGACTGCGCCGGCCATTTCACGTCACTTAGTGTCAGTCCGCCTGTTTTTCATGTTGTTACAAGGACGAAAATGTCTGTTCTTACCGGAGCGTAGGCAGGGGGTTGTTACCTGGCATGCATTTAGAGTCTTAAGTTTCTATTTGCTTTGCACTGACTGCAATGGAGGCAATGGTAACCTTTGCATCTTATTCATATTATTTTACTGTGTGGACACACCATGCATTATGGAGGAGTTCTATCACCGGGATGAAATGCAGCCACAGCTTCACAGAATGGGGTTCAGCTGAACAACTCTTTCCTGTAACGGAGTTTTCATGTTTAAAGATGCCGTCATCGTTCACTACATTTGATGGTGAGCTAGAGTTTAGGAACCCTAGTTAGGAGGAGGATTCTGCCAAAGTTTTTAAAAGATTGTCACAGCATTGAAAGGGAGTGCTGTGAGTGGGTGGAAGGGGGGAAGTTGCATGGTTGATGGTTGTTGTGTAATGAAGGTAAGATGGAAAGTGTTAAGGTGAGTGATGAGGTACTAGGTTGATGATGGTAACACGAGAGATGATATATATATATATATATATATATATATATATATATATATATATATATATATATATATATATATATATATATATATATATATATATATATATATATCCTGTGATTTACAACTGACCCCAAAATGTTACGGTATGAATTTCCCGACATATACTGCATGCAACAGCCACAAATTTCCTTGGGGTTAATGTTCTCCGAAGGACCCATATTAACCCATTCTCCCCTATTATTGAACAATAATCACAGCTGCTTGATGAAACCTGAAGGTATTTTGGATTTCTTTAGCACCGGCAGTATATGATTTGTGGTTTTATTTTCTGGAGTGCCAGTGAACCGTTTACAGCCACAAAGCGAACGTTACAACGGAAGGTCAGATTGTAACGTTTGAAATAACGAGGTCTGATAAAAAGCTAATTGATAACGATAAATTATTCACAACATTAAAACAGATCAAAGAAAGGGGATATGATGACATGAGGAATAGAAGTAGCATTATCTGAGCCAGGAAGTGATCAGGGTTTTATTTTACTTTTTAAATTTAATTTAGAGTTCACTTCCATTCTTTATCATCTCTTTCTATCAAAACATATTTTTTTTAATTTTCAGTAAATATTGTGTAACTAACAACTGAAAAGAAACGTAGCGAGAATGGACAACCAATGGACAAGAAGATTTACCAAATGGTGCCCTATAAAGAAGGATAAAGAAGCAGAGGGAGGCCAAAGATTGGATAGAAAGACCAAATTGAAACATTTATTGGCGTAACAAGAAGAACCGACAACCGCTGGAAAAAAAAAAATTACAAACTGGAAACATAAAGAGAATGCCTTGGAAGAAGCATAGGTAGACCAAAGATCAGATGGAGAGATCAAATCCATATTTTGTTTGGCCTAGTAAGAAGAAAGGACAACCGGTGGACAACCAGACTTGCAAAGCGGCGATCTATAGGGAAGGCCCAGTAAGAAGAAGACGAAGCAGAGTTGGACCAAAGATGAATTTGAATTCCTTTTTACTGGCGTACAATGCCCTCAAATTGTATCAAATGGAACAGGGTGTTGGCGTATATATATATATATATATATATATATATATATATATATATATATATATATATATATATATATATATATATATATATATATATATATATTTTTTTTTTTTTTGAGCCATGTTGAGCGAGGCCTTAGTCCATGCAGTGCACTCGGCTGGTGAAGTCAAGTCGAGTCGAGTCAAGTCAAGCTTCACGACTACCTCTTGCTCCGTTAAGAAAATCTTGGTTCCGCATGTCGTTCATCTTGTCATGACTTTGGCCGTTGTTCTCAAGACCTTAGTCATGATGCTGAGGATACAGGCATTTCATATTGGCGAATTGTACACACTGGTGCTGTGATGCGGTATTTCTTGAGTGATATTTATAACCTGCGATTTGCTGAAATTCAATTACCGAGTCAGATTCACAGATGTAGAACAAGCAAATTACTCTTTACGATGTCGGCGTCATACTTGCACATTTTGGGGTTTTTTTATTCCCCCATCATCAATTGGTGATGTTCGTTGCAATAAAATACAAGCTGATGTTTTAATCTTTTAAACCTACATGTAATGTGCTATTATTCGGTATTAATGCTCGGCCCCTCAATTTTCGAGCTGGGCCTTCATCTTAATTTCTCAACATCAGCAACTTGAGGGTGCTGATGAGTGTTGGACGCAATTGTTAGAGCGGAGGGAATGCGAGAGAATTTGAAAGAGGACAGGGCCATGACGCAGAGTAGATGTAGATTTATGAGACCCGGGTTGTTGTGAACACAGTGAAGCTTAAGGAAGGAGCATGTGCATACTTTACATCAACAAAAAGCAGGAGCATTAAGAAAACAAATGAGCACATGGATTGCAGCCCATGCCATATTGGTGCAGAAGCAACACTCATGACAGCAGGCTACCCAGGTTAACCAAGCCTTCGGGAGAAAACAATGAGAAGAATTAATGCGTAAAGGAAGGATTTAAAGAAAGCGACAGCGAGGCGTTTCATTTTGCATGAGGGACTGTAACGGAGCTGCTTCATTGCCATTCCTTACAAATGGAAACCAAGGCCTTAAAGATTATTAGAATCTCCCAAGTTGAAGCTGATTCTATGGGCCTGCAGTGACTCATTAATTTTTCTTCACTTTTTGCTAATATTGGTAATAAAGGAAACACGTGAGCACGATTAGGCAATCAGCGGAGTCCTTCCAGAGAGCCAATAGATGTGGCGGATACTGCAATGTTCACTCAATTGCGTCACCACGACGCAATTTGGAGCTCGCGCGCTTTTCCTTACAAGCTTTTTCTCGTTCTAATTCACGAGCCACTCGACGCGTCAATATTTAACAGTGACTTTTGTTGGACATCACCAAGACTATTGAGCGAAGTGGATTTTGTTTGTTTGGACGAACAACCACGACGACTAATGAGTTTTCTCTTCTGCTTGCCATCTTCGACGCCATTTTCAAGCAACGGCGGCTCGACGCCAATAAACCCTTTCTTCTTCACCAACCGCTGGAGCGATGACGGAAGGAGTAATGATCAACCAGTCTTCTTTTACAACACATCATTGCGTTTTAAATGCAAGTGAGATTTCTTTTGTTTTGGTTTAAACATCTTCATTGCCTGGTTTAAACACCATCATCATAACCAGCACACTGAAAGGAATCATCACCACAGGCCTGTCATTTCACCATCGCAAACAGGTCTCTGTCTTCTACCACCTCCTTTCTGGTCTTGCACCTTCTGCTCTTTCTGTGCTTTGTCCCCCCCAAGGTGTCTGCGGGGCTCACATGATCCACCATCAACCCCCTTCTGGTGAAACTACCTAAATCAAGGGATCACTGCTCACCTCCAGTCATTCGTTCCTCTTGTTTCCCACTTGTGGCATCAACTTCCACATAGTCTTCAATTTCATTCTTCCCTCCAGGTTTTCAAGGCAGTTGCTCACCACCATCTCAGATCATCCTCAATCCAAAACCATGATCTGTTCTACCCTCATTAACCCTCTGCCCAAACTGCCACCCTCTTCCATTCAAATTTCCAGTTTTCCCTCCTTGATGTTTCTTTCTGTATCCACCTTGTCCACCGTATGCATCCTCTCCTGCCCCCCCCCCCAATTCCTTCCCACATCCTTTGTTTGTCCAATCTCGGACAAAATTTGGTGGAGAGCTTGGGTATGTGAAAAGGACGAAATGATTAGATTTTGGCGAAGATCGGATCCGGATATGGATCCGATAATTTTTTTAAGTGATTCGTCACCATTGAGTGATCGAGCTAAAATGATACCGAGCATGATATCTAAAAAAGTTATGGACAGATTTGGACGAAACTTGGTGAATGAGTTGATTAGGTGACAAGAACAAGCTGATTAAATTTTAGTTCAGGTCCTAATCCAGATCTAGCCTATCAGTAGGATACAAAACACAAACGAATCAGCTTGGCGGAGGTATGTGCTCAACGGAGTGCCCTTCTCGTTTAGTTCTGCAATACGTGTGTGTGTGTGTGTGTGTGTGTGTGTGTGTGTGTGTGTGTGTGTGTGTGTGTGTGTGTGTGTGTGTGTGTGTGTGTGTGTGTGTGTGTGTGTGTGTGTGTGTGTGTGTGTATATATATATGTAATACTACAATATGTTGTATCGATTAAATATGGTGGGACATAATCTGATCCCCCTTTGGAGAGTCATTCTTGGAGCCTTACGGGGATACCAAGGAGATTATAGACTCGAAAGTGTCCTAATGATGCCAAGAGTAGTTGATCTTGCAGTCAATCCTCAAGACAAATCCCAGGAATTTTGTTGGATGTTAAAATACATGAGAAACTGGGGGGGCAGGATGATAGCTCGACTGATCGTGAGCTTCCCAATTAAGCTGTCAAATCTGAGTTCAATCCCTAATGAGACCGATGGGACGAACTGCCACTATGATGAAGTGATGCATCTTCAGTTCATATTTGCAAAGTTGAATTTTATAAGCTGTTAACTTTGAAGACTTTTTTGTGTCCAAAGCCAAGGCTGGTGGAAGAGCTAGAATGTAGATTGGATGAGATGTAACAGAACAAAAGGAAAAGAAGGAGAGGGGAAAAGGGGGAGGGGTGGGGAGGAGTGGAGACACCAACATCAGGGTTGAGGGACAAATAGAAGATGTGGGGAAGAATGATGGGTATGGGAGGATGCATGGGGTGAACAAGATGGATACAGAAGCAAACTCTTAGGAAGGAAAAAAACTGGAATTTTGGAAGAAAGTGGGCTTCGAGGTTGGTGGGGGTGGGGAGGGGGGTTGGTTAACAGGGGTAGAGAGAAGATTATGGTTTTTTTGATGGGTGGCGATCTGAGATGGTGGTGACCTCACAATATATGTTTTGCAAAGTGTAGGTCATTGTGTGCTGTACAACAAATCCTTTCTTTGGGGTTAACTGTACTATTAGTACTCCCAGCAGTGCTTGTGAGTCCTGGGGTGTGGATATTGTGAGACTGGCCACATGGTGTTGTGAAATTAAACAACAATAACAATCATGTACAGCATTTTAGGGAGCATTTCACAAGGCATTTAATGAGAATGAGCCAATGAGTGCAATAAAAAAAAACCCTGAATGAAACAGCAATAATCACAAGGATTGAAGGTTTAAAGGAACCCAAGTGATGCAAAGGACTCCACGACACCAATCAGAGTCGGATAAGCGCTTTCCCAATTGCTGGTATGAAGATGACGACGCAGCGATAATGTGCATTTGAAATACGATCAGATCTCGGATGTAACCCCATTGCACACCAGTTGCCGAGGTGAAGATGCGAGGGGAAATGCTACATCAAAGGAAACATCCTGCCGCCAAGCTCGGAGCGATCCAGACAGTCATGAGTGAATGGGTTCTTTGATGCTGTTTTCAGAGCTTGGAAAATAGCACAGGATGCCAGACCATGTTAAAAGCATGGCGTATGCCCAGAGTGATGACTGTGACCTTTTGTCTGATGCTCAGAAGCATTCGCTCAATACGGAATCGGCAAAAGGAGCGGTAAGAATGACTAGCGCCGAAACCAACCTGATGTTGAGTGATCAGACGTTCCAGAGAATAGGAATGCCTTTTCCGCATCCTCCACATGTGCGAATCCACCCACATCATATTTAATGAATGGAGGCCTGTGCGTCTGCACAAGAGCGGACCCATTTTTGGACAATTTCTTGAATCAAAGCAACATTGGCAAATCTTGACAGATGGAGCAGTGGAGGAGACGAAAGGGTCAAAGCTTTTCCCAATTATAATAGTTGGGCAATTTTACTCAATATATCAACCGTTGAATCAATTTCTTGTACAACGCTCTTCACTTGGAAGCAAATTCTCAAAGAGCTTACCTCCAGGGTCTTTGTCCAGGCATTATCACGGCTGCAGAAAGTTTCTTGCCTGAAGACCATGCATCACTGTCGTGTTAAAGAACTTTCTGCGTGATACAAATCTTGACTCATGTATTACAGTAATAACTGCCACGAACAGATGAAAAATTGTACATTATCAGATATATAGACTTTGTACATGTAGCTCAAACAAAAATGTGAAGAATGCTTCTTTTTTTTTTTGTAAATCTGCACAAGAAAATGTTTCATGAAAGAGTATAATACCTTCAGGACAACAAAAAATAGAAACAACTCCTCCTTTTCCTTCTTACAAGCAGCATTCTCAATCCTTCCTCCAAAAAAATATATTTCCGTCCAGGTGAGTGTGTGCTTAGAATGCAGGTACCCACCTCACTAACCCTTATACTCCCACCCAATATATATATATATATATATATATATATATATATATATATATATATATATATATATATATATATATATATATATATATATATATATATATATATATATATATATCTCCCAGTGTTATCAAACCCAGCTGAGCTTTCCTTGCATGCAAAATCAATCTCCCGACAGATTATTTCTGCTGCGCTGCAATCTTATCTTGCATCGGCATACCATTCGACAAGATTCTATTACATCTCGAGATGTCAACGTTGGATAAGGAAAATATTTCTGCAGAAATACCCTGAGAAAAGCAAAGCAACAAGATAGCACAAATGTACGACAGATTCAAAGACTGAAGTTCAGTTGGAAAAGGAAAAAAATAAGCAAAAATGCCAAGACGATCCCGAGATTTGCTGATAGACGTGTGGTGGCCTCGATATATTGGTTGCGTATTAATCCATTTTGATCCTCTCAGATATTCGACCGATGTTTTCTCCGATAACAAGTAGGAGAGAGAAAGCACAGCCAAACCGTAAGGTCCATGGAGAATACGTGCTCGGTACAACTGCAACAAAATTGATGACAGCTGCTCTCATCGTACAGCAGAGAGAAGAGAGGAGATGAAACATCCAGAGGAGCATTGGCTTGAGAGTGACCCACTGACATGTTGTAAACCAGCAAATCAGCAGAGGCCATGTCAAGTTATTGTATCAAAACCTAATGCGTGCATGGCAGACCATTGGCACCACCATGCCAAAAGTGGTGAACTACTAATAGTGGAGAAATTGTGAGTGCAACGTTGCTACAAATTCGCTCAGAATAAAATGAAACATCGAGTCTTCATTATATTGAGACAGTGTGATTAACCAGGGGAGGGATGGAGGGAAGCTGTGCTCAGCCTGAGGATCTTCTCGATACTGTGATCCTGCCCCGATCCCTCTCGAAATGAATCAATTGAGAACAAGATGAATGACTGCAACAAGCTGAGGAACCAGGAGAAGGAAGTCCAAATTTTCCCCGTTCGGCCATGTTGTCTTGTGTCATGATGTCACAGGCCTCAATCGATAGGCCATCACATCATATGCAGCCTGTGGATGCTGGTTGCATCATTTCGGGAAGCTTGGCTGCGCCGCTGATGCAGCATCCCCTTTTCCCAGTAAGCTGGTAATTATTTTACCGACTTCAGAAGGATGACAAGGCTGAGCCAACCCACTTGGGGTTATTTAAAGGATTGACAGGGACTCAAAGTCAAGACCCTAAGATCTAAAGCCAGCCACCTTAACCATTAAGCCAACACCAGCTTCATCGAGAGATCAAAGTGGGGGAAAAAACTTTCGTCTTTTAATTATTACAAAAAAGGTTTGTACAACTAAAGGACTGAAGAATATCCTTAACCCCTTGAACCCTGACCTCCTTGGATATTCTGCTTCCCCACCCTGGGTTCCATGCAGAAAAATCCGGCCGCACGGGCACATGGAGGTTTGAATAGCGGCTGGTAAACTGGCCATTCAGGAAGATGAGGGTTTCAATTGCGGCTGGTAAACTGGCCACTCAGGTATATGGGGGTTTGAATAGCAGCTGGTAAACTGCCCATTCAGGTATATGGAGGTTTGCATAGCGGCTGGTGAACCGGCCATTCAGGTATATGGGGATTTCAATTGCGGCTGGTAAACTGGCCACTCAGGTATATGGGGGTTGAATAGCGGCTGGTAAACTGGCCATTCAGGTATATGGGGGGTTGAATAGCGACTGGTAAACTGGCCATTCAGGTATATGGGGGTTTGAATAGCGACTGGTAAACTGGCCATTCAGGTATATGGGGGTTTGAATAGCGACTGGTAAACTGGCCATTCAGGTATATGGGGGTTTCAATAGCGACTGGGAAACTGGCCATTCAGGTATATGGGGGTTTGAATAGCGACTGGTAAACTGCCCATTCAGGTATATGGGGGTTTGAATAGCGACTGGTAAACTGGCCATTCAGGTATATGGGGGTTTGAATCGCGACTGGTAAACTGGCCACTCATGTATATGGGGGGTTGAATAGCAGCTGCTAAACTGGCCATTCAGCTATATGGGGGTTTGAATTGTGGCTGGTAAACTGGCCATTCAGGTATATGGGGGTTTGACTAGCAGCTGGTGAAATGGCCATTCAGGTATATGGGGGGTTGAATAGCGGCTGGTAAAGCGGATACTCAGGAAGATGGGGGTTTGAATTGCAGCTGGTAAACTGGCCATTCAGGTATATGGGGGTTTCAATTGCGGCTGGTAAACTGGCCACTCAGGTACATGGGGGTTTGAATAGCAGCTGGTAAACTGGCCATTCAGGTATATGGGGGTTGAATAGCGGCAGGTAAAACCAGATACTCAGGTAGATGGGGGTTTGAATTACAGCTGGGAAACTGGCCATTCAGGTATATGGAGGTTTGAATAGCGGCTGGTAAACTGGCTACTCAGGTATATGGAGATTTGAAGAGCGGCTGGTAAACTGGCCATTCAGGTATATAAAGGTTTGAATTGCGGCTGGTAAACTGGCCATTCAGGTATATGGAGGTTTGAATGGCGGCTGGTAAACCGGATACTCAGGCAGATGGGGGTTTGAATTGCAGCTGGTAAACTGGATTCTCAGGCCGTTGAATTGCGGCTGGTAAACTGGCCATTCAGGTAGTTGAATTGCGGCTGGTAAACTGGCCATTCAGGTAGATGGAGGTTTGAATAGCGGCTGGTAAACTGGCCTTCAGGTATATAGGGGTTTGAATTGTGGCTGGTAAACTGGATACTCAGGTAGATGGGGTTTGAATTGCAGCTGGTAAACTGGATACTCAGGTTGATGGGAGTTTGAATTGCAGCTGGTAAACTGGATACTCAGGTAGATGGGGTTTGAATTGCAGCTGGTAAACTGGGTACTCAGGTAGATGGGGGTTTGAATTGCAGCTGGTAAACCAGCCATTCAGGTATATGGGGGTTTGAATAGCGGCTGGTAAACCGGCCACTCAGGAATATGGGGGTTTGAATAGCGGCTGGTAAACTGGCCATTCAGGTCTATGGGGGTTTCAATTGTGGCTGGTAAACTGGCCATTCAGGTATATAGAGGTTTGAATTGCGGCTGGTAAACTGGCCATTCAGGTATATGGAGGTTTGAATGGCGGCTGGTAAACTGGATACTCAGGCAGATGGGGGTTTGAATTGCAGCTGGTAAACTGGATACTCAGGCCGTTGAATTGCGGCTGGTAAACTGGTCATTCAGGGCGTTGAATCGAGGCTGGTAAACTGGATACTCAGGTAGATGGGGTTTGAATTGCAGCTGGTGAACTGGATACTCAGGTTGATGGGAGTTTGAATTGTACTGGTAAACTGGGTACTCAGGTAGATGGGGGTTTGAATTGCAGCTGGTAAACCGGCCACTCAGGAATATGGGGGTTTGAATAGCGGCTGGTAAACTGGCCATTCACGTCTATGGGGGTTTCAATTGTGGCTGGTAAACTGGCCATTCAGGTATATGGGGGTTTGAATAGCGGCTGGTAAACCGGATACTCAGGTAGATGGGGGTTTGAATTCTGGTTGGTAAACCGGATACTCAGGCAGATGCGGGTTTGAATTGCAGCTGGTAAACTGGATACTCAGGTAGATGGGGGTTTGAATTGCGGCTGGTAAACTGGCCATTCAGGTAGTTGAATTGCGGCTGGTAAACTGGCCATTCAGGTATATGGAGATTTGAATCGTGGCTGGTAAACTGGCCATTCAGGAAGTTGAATTGCGGCTGGTAAACTGGCCATTCAGGAAGTTGAATTGCGGCTGGTAAACTGGCCATTCAGGTATATGGAGATTTGAATCGTGGCTGGTAAACTGGCGATTCAGGAATATGGAGGTTTGAATAGCGGCTGGTAAACTGGCCAATCAGGTATATGGGGGTTTGAATAGCGGCTGGTGAACCGGCCATTCAGGTATATGGGGGTTTCAATTGCGGCTGGTAAACTGGCCACTCAGGTACATGGGGGTTTGAATAGCAGCTGGTAAACTGGCCACTCAGGTATATGGGGGTTGAATAGCGGCTGGTAAACTGGCCATTCAGGTATATGGGGGGGTTGAATAGCGACTGGTAAACTGGCCATTCAGGTATATGGGGGTTTGAATAGCGACTGGTAAACTGGCCATTCAGGTATATGGGGGTTTGAATAGCGACTGGTAAACTGGCCATTCAGGTATATGGGAGTTTGAATAGCGACTGGTAAACTGGCCATTCAGGTATATGGGGGTTTGAATAGCGACTGGTAAACTGGCCACTCAGGTATATGGGGGTTTGAATAGCGACTGGTAAACTGGCCATTCAGGTATATGGGGGTTTGAATCGCGACTGGTAAACTGGCCACTCATGTATATGGGGGGTTGAATAGCAGCTGCTAAACTGGCCATTCAGCTATATGGGGGTTTGAATTGTGGCTGGTAAACTGGCCATTCAGGTATATGGGGGTTTGACTAGCAGCTGGTGAAATGGCCATTCAGGTATATGGGGGGTTGAATAGCGGCTGGTAAAGCGGATACTCAGGAAGATGGGGGTTTGAATTGCAGCTGGTAAACTGGCCATTCAGGTATATGGGGGTTTCAATTGCGGCTGGTAAACTGGCCACTCAGGTACATGGGGGTTTGAATAGCAGCTGGTAAACTGGCCATTCAGGTATATGGGGGGTTGAATAGCGGCAGGTAAAACCAGATACTCAGGTAGATGGGGGTTTGAATTACAGCTGGGAAACTGGCCATTCAGGTATATGGAGGTTTGAATAGCGGCTGGTAAACTGGCTACTCAGGTATATGGAGATTTGAAGAGCGGCTGGTAAACTGGCCATTCAGGTATATAAAGGTTTGAATTGCGGCTGGTAAACTGGCCATTCAGGTATATGGAGGTTTGAATGGCGGCTGGTAAACCGGATACTCAGGCAGATGGGGGTTTGAATTGCAGCTGGTAAACTGGATTCTCAGGCCGTTGAATTGCGGCTGGTAAACTGGCCATTCAGGTAGTTGAATTGCGGCTGGTAAACTGGCCATTCAGGTAGATGGAGGTTTGAATAGCGGCTGGTAAACTGGCCTTCAGGTATATAGGGGTTTGAATTGTGGCTGGTAAACTGGATACTCAGGTAGATGGGGTTTGAATTGCAGCTGGTAAACTGGATACTCAGGTTGATGGGAGTTTGAATTGCAGCTGGTAAACTGGATACTCAGGTAGATGGGGTTTGAATTGCAGCTGGTAAACTGGGTACTCAGGTAGATGGGGGTTTGAATTGCAGCTGGTAAACCAGCCATTCAGGTATATGGGGGTTTGAATAGCGGCTGGTAAACCGGCCACTCAGGAATATGGGGGTTTGAATAGCGGCTGGTAAACTGGCCATTCAGGTCTATGGGGGTTTCAATTGTGGCTGGTAAACTGGCCATTCAGGTATATAGAGGTTTGAATTGCGGCTGGTAAACTGGCCATTCAGGTATATGGAGGTTTGAATGGCGGCTGGTAAACTGGATACTCAGGCAGATGGGGGTTTGAATTGCAGCTGGTAAACTGGATACTCAGGCCGTTGAATTGCGGCTGGTAAACTGGTCATTCAGGGCGTTGAATCGAGGCTGGTAAACTGGATACTCAGGTAGATGGGGTTTGAATTGCAGCTGGTGAACTGGATACTCAGGTTGATGGGAGTTTGAATTGTACTGGTAAACTGGGTACTCAGGTAGATGGGGGTTTGAATTGCAGCTGGTAAACCGGCCACTCAGGAATATGGGGGTTTGAATAGCGGCTGGTAAACTGGCCATTCACGTCTATGGGGGTTTCAATTGTGGCTGGTAAACTGGCCATTCAGGTATATGGGGGTTTGAATAGCGGCTGGTAAACCGGATACTCAGGTAGATGGGGGTTTGAATTCTGGTTGGTAAACCGGATACTCAGGCAGATGCGGGTTTGAATTGCAGCTGGTAAACTGGATACTCAGGTAGATGGGGGTTTGAATTGCGGCTGGTAAACTGGCCATTCAGGTAGTTGAATTGCGGCTGGTAAACTGGCCATTCAGGTATATGGAGATTTGAATCGTGGCTGGTAAACTGGCCATTCAGGAAGTTGAATTGCGGCTGGTAAACTGGCCATTCAGGAAGTTGAATTGCGGCTGGTAAACTGGCCATTCAGGTATATGGAGATTTGAATCGTGGCTGGTAAACTGGCGATTCAGGAATATGGAGGTTTGAATAGCGGCTGGTAAACTGGCCAATCAGGTATATGGGGGTTTGAATAGCGGCTGGTGAACCTCCCATTCAGGTATATGGGGGTTTCAATTGCGGCTGGTAAACTGGCCACTCAGGTATATGGGGGTTGAATAGCGGCTGGTAAACTGGCCATTCAGGTATATGGGGGGTTGAATAGCGACTGGTAAACTGGCCATTCAGGCATATGGGGATTGAATAGCAGCTGGTAAACTGGCCATTCAGGTATATGGGGGTTTGAATAGCGACTGGTAAACTGGCCATTCAGGTATATGGGGGTTTGAATAGCGACTGGTAAACTGGCCATTCAGGTATATGGGGGTTTGAATAGCGACTGGTAAACTGGACATTCAGGTATATGGGGGTTTGAATAGTGACTGGTAAACTGGCCACTCAGGTATATGGGGGTTTGAATAGCGACTGGTAAACTTGCCATTCAGGTATATGGGGGTTTGAATTGTGGCTGGTAAACTGGATACTCAGGAATATGGAGGTTTGAATAGTGACTGGTAAACTGGCCACTCATGTATATGGGGGGTTGAATAGCAGCTGGTAAACTGGCCATTCAGGTATATGGGGGTTTGAATTGTGGCTGGTAAACTGGCCATTCAGGTATATGGGGGTTTGAATAGCAGCTGGTAAACTGGCCATTCAGCTATATGGGGGTTTGAATAGCGACTGGTAAACTGGCCATTCAGGTATATGGGGGTTTGAATTGTGGCTGGTAAACTGGATACTCAGGAATATGGAGGTTTGAATAGTGACTGGTAAACTGGCCACTCATGTATATGGGGGGTTGAATAGCAGCTGGTAAACTGGCCATTCAGGTATATGGGGGTTTGAATAGCAGCTGGTAAACTGGCCATTCAGCTATATGGGGGTTTGAATAGCGACTGGTAAACTGGCCATTCAGGTATATGGGGGTTTGAATAGCGACTGGTAAACTGGACATTCAGGTATATGGGGGTTTGAATAGTGACTGGTAAACTGGCCACTCAGGTATATGGGGGTTTGAATAGCGACTGGTAAACTGGCCATTCAGGTATATGGGGGTTTGAATTGTGGCTGGTAAACTGGATACTCAGGAATATGGAGGTTTGAATAGTGACTGGTAAACTGGCCACTCATGTATATGGGGGGTTGAATAGCAGCTGGTAAACTGGCCATTCAGGTATATGGGGGTTTGAATTGTGGCTGGTAAACTGGCCATTCAGGTATATGGGGGTTTGAATAGCAGCTGGTAAACTGGCCATTCAGCTATATGGGGGTTTGAATAGTGACTGGTAAACTGGCCATTCAGGTATATGGGGGGTTGAATAGCAGCTGGTAAACTGGCCATTCAGGTATATGGGGGTTTGAATTGTGGCTGGTAAACTGGCCATTCAGCTATATGGGGGTTTGAATTGTGGCTGGTAAACTGGCCATTCAGGTATATGGGGGTTTGACTTGCAGCTGGTGAAATGGCCATTCAGGTATATGGGGGGTTGAATAGCGGCTGGTAAACCGGATACTCAGGAAGATGGGGGTTTGAATTGCAGCTGGTAAACTGGCCATTCAGGTATATGGGGGTTTGACTTGCAGCTGGTGAAATGGCCATTCAGGTGTATGGGGGGGTTGAATAGCGGCTGGTAAACCGGATACTCAGGAAGATGGGGGTTTGAATTGCAGCTGGTAAACTGGCCATTCAGGTATATGGAGGTTTCAATAGCAGCTGGTAAACTGGCCACTCAGGTACATGGGGGTTTGAATAGCAGCTGGTAAACTGGCCATTCAGGTATATGGGGGGTTGAATAGCGGCAGGTAAAACCAGATACTCAGGTAGATGGGGGTTTGAATTACAGCTGGGAAACTGGCCATTCAGGTATATGGAGGTTTGAATAGCGGCTGGTAAACTGGCCATTCAGGTATATAGAGGTTTGAATTGCGGCTGGTAAACTGGCCATTCAGGTATATGGAGGTTTGAATGGCGGCTGGTAAACCGGATACTCAGGCAGATCGGGGTTTGAATTGCAGCTGGTAAACTGGATACTCAGGCCGTTGAATTGCGGCTGGTAAACCGGCCATTCAGGTAGTTGAATCGCGGCTGGTAAACTGGCCTTCAGGTATATAGGGGTTTGAATTGTGGCTGGTAAACTGGCCATTCAGGTATATGGAGGTTTGAATAGCGGACGGTAAACCGGATACTCAGGTAGATGGGGGTTTGAATTGCAGCTGGTAAACTGGAGACTCAGGTAGATGGGGTTTGAATTGCAGCTGGTAAACTGGATACTCAGGTTGATGGGAGTTTGAATTGTACTGGTAAACTGGGTACTCAGGTAGATGGGGGTTTGAATTGCAGCTGGTAAACCGGCCACTCAGGAATATGGGGGTTTGAATAGCGGCTGGTAAACTGGCCATTCAGGTCTCTGGGGGTTTCAATTGTGGCTGGTAAACTGGCCATTCAGGTATATGGGGGTTTGAATAGCGGCTGGTAAACCGGATACTCAGGTAGATGGGGGTTTGAATTCTGGCTGGTAAACCGGATACTCAGGCAGATGCGGGTTTGAATTGCAGCTGGTAAACTGGATACTCAGGTAGATGGGGGTTTGAATTGCGGCTGGTAAACTGGCCATTCAGGTCGTTGAATTGCGGCTGGTAAACTGGCCATTCAGGAAGTTGAATTGCGGCTGGTAAACTGGCCATTCAGGTATATGGAGATTTGAATCGTGGCTGGTAAACCGGCTATTCAGGAATATGGAGGTTTGAATAGCGGCTGGTAAACTGGCCAATCAGGTATATGGGGGTTTGAATAGCAGCTGGTAAACCGGATACTCAGGTAGATGGGAGTTTGAATTGCAGCTGGTAAACTGACCATTCAGGTATATGGAGGTTTGAATAGCGGCTGGTAAACTGGATACTCAGGTAGATGGGTGTTTGAATTGCAGCTGGTAAACTGGCCATTCAGGTATATGGAGATTTGAATCGTGGCTGGTAAACTGGCTATTCAGAAATATGGAGGTTTGAATAGCGGCTGGTAAACTGGCCAATCAGGTATATGGAGGTTTGAATAGCGGCTGGTAAACCGGATACTCAGCTAGATGGGGGTTTGAATTGCAGCTGGTAAACTGGCCATTCAGGTATATGGAGGTTAGAAATGCGGCTGGTAAACTGGCCATTCAGGTATATGGGGGTTTGAATAGCGGCTGGTAAACCGGATACTCAGGTAGATGGGGGTTTGAATTGCAGCTGGTAAACTGGCCATTCAGGTATATGGAGGTTTCAATAGCAGCTGGTAAACTGGCCACTCAGGTACATGGGGGTTTGAATAGCAGCTGGTAAACTGGCCATTCAGGTATATGGGGGGTTGAATAGCGGCAGGTAAAACCAGATACTCAGGTAGATGGGGGTTTGAATAGCGGCTGGTAAACTGGCTATTCATGTATATGGGGGTTTGAATAGCGGCTGGTGAACCGGATACTCAGGTAGATGGGGGTTTGAATTGCGGCTGGTAAACTGGCCAGTCAGGAATATGGGGTTTGAATCGCAGCTGGTAAACCGGATACTCAGGTCGATGGGGATTTGAATTGCAGCTGGTAAACTGGCCATTCAGGTAGTTGAATTGCGGCTGGTTAACTGGCCATTCAGGTATATGGGGGTTTGAATCGCAGCTGGTAAACCGGATACTCAGGTCGATGGGGATTTGAATTGCAGCTGGTAAACTGGCCATTCAGGTATATGGAGGTTTGAATCGCGGCTGGTAAACTGGATACTCAGGTAGATGGGGGTTTGAATTGTGGGTGGTAAACTGGCCATTCAGGTATATGGGGGTTTGAATAGCGACTGGTAAACTGCCCATTCAGGTATATGGAGGTTTGCATAGCGGCTGGTGAACCGGCCATTCAGGTATATGGGGATTTCAATTGCGGCTGGTAAACTGGCCACTCAGGTATATGGGGGTTGAATAGCGGCTGGTAAACTGGCCATTCAGGTATATGGGGGTTTGAATAGCGACTGGTAAACTGGCCATTCAGGTATATGGGGGTTTGAATAGCGACTGGTAAACTGGCCATTCAGGTATATGGGGGTTTGAATAGCGACTGGTAAACTGGCCATTCAGGTATATGGGGGTTTGAATAGCGACTGGTAAACTGGCCATTCAGGCATATGGGGGTTGAATAGCAGCTGGTAAACTGGCCATTCAGGTATATGGGGGGTTGAATAGCGACTGGTAAACTGGCCATTCAGCTATATGGGGGTTTGAATAGTGACTGGTAAACTGGCCATTCAGGTATATGGGGGGTTGAATAGCAGCTGGTAAACTGGCCATTCAGGTATATGGGGGTTTGAATTGTGGCTGGTAAACTGGCCATTCAGCTATATGGGGGTTTGAATTGTGGCTGGTAAACTGGCCATTCAGGTATATGGGGGTTTGACTAGCAGCTGGTGAAATGGCCATTCAGGTATATGGGGGGTTGAATAGCGGCTGGTAAACCGGATACTCAGGAAGATGGGGGTTTGACTTGCAGCTGGTAAACTGGCCATTCAGGTATATGGGGGTTTGACTTGCAGCTGGTGAAATGGCCATTCAGGTGTATGGGGGGGGTTGAATAGCGGCTGGTAAACCGGATACTCAGGAAGATGGGGGTTTGAATTGCAGCTGGTAAACTGGCCATTCAGGTATATGGAGGTTTCAATAGCAGCTGGTAAACTGGCCACTCAGGTACATGGGGGTTTGAATAGCAGCTGGTAAACTGGCCATTCAGGTATATGGGGGGTTGAATAGCGGCAGGTAAAACCAGATACTCAGGTAGATGGGGGTTTGAATTACAGCTGGGAAACTGGCCATTCAGGTATATGGAGGTTTGAATAGCGGCTGGTAAACTGGCCATTCAGGTATATAGAGGTTTGAATTGCGGCTGGTAAACTGGCCATTCAGGTATATGGAGGTTTGAATGGCGGCTGGTAAACCGGATACTCAGGCAGATCGGGGTTTGAATTGCAGCTGGTAAACTGGATACTCAGGCCGTTGAATTGCGGCTGGTAAACCGGCCATTCAGGTAGTTGAATCGCGGCTGGTAAACTGGCCTTCAGGTATATAGGGGTTTGAATTGTGGCTGGTAAACTGGCCATTCAGGTATATGGAGGTTTGAATAGCGGACGGTAAACCGGATACTCAGGTAGATGGGGGTTTGAATTGCAGCTGGTAAACTGGATACTCAGGTAGATGGGGTTTGAATTGCAGCTGGTAAACTGGATACTCAGGTTGATGGGAGTTTGAATTGTACTGGTAAACTGGGTACTCAGGTAGATGGGGGTTTGAATTGCAGCTGGTAAACCGGCCACTCAGGAATATGGGGGTTTGAATAGCGGCTGGTAAACTGGCCATTCAGGTCTCTGGGGGTTTCAATTGTGGCTGGTAAACTGGCCATTCAGGTATATGGGGGTTTGAATAGCGGCTGGTAAACCGGATACTCAGGTAGATGGGGGTTTGAATTCTGGCTGGTAAACCGGATACTCAGGCAGATGCGGGTTTGAATTGCAGCTGGTAAACTGGATACTCAGGTAGATGGGGGTTTGAATTGCGGCTGGTAAACTGGCCATTCAGGTCGTTGAATTGCGGCTGGTAAACTGGCCATTCAGGAAGTTGAATTGCGGCTGGTAAACTGGCCATTCAGGTATATGGAGATTTGAATCGTGGCTGGTAAACTGGCTATTCAGGAATATGGAGGTTTGAATAGCGGCTGGTAAACTGGCCAATCAGGTATATGGGCGTTTGAATAGCAGCTGGTAAACCGGATACTCAGGTAGATGGGAGTTTGAATTGCAGCTGGTAAACTGACCATTCAGGTATATGGAGGTTTGAATAGCGGCTGGTAAACCGGATACTCAGGTAGATGGGTGTTTGAATTGCAGCTGGTAAACTGGCCATTCAGGTATATGGAGATTTGAATCGTGGCTGGTAAACTGGCTATTCAGAAATATGGAGGTTTGAATAGCGGCTGGTAAACTGGCCAATCAGGTATATGGAGGTTTGAATAGCGGCTGGTAAACCGGATACTCAGCTAGATGGGGGTTTGAATTGCAGCTGGTAAACTGGCCATTCAGGTATATGGAGGTTAGAAATGCGGCTGGTAAACTGGCCATTCAGGTATATGGGGGTTTGAATAGCGGCTGGTAAACCGGATACTCAGGTAGATGGGGGTTTGAATTGCAGCTGGTAAACTGGCCATTCAGGTATATGGGGGTTTGAATAGCGGCTGGTAAACTGGCTATTCAGGTATATGGGGGTTTGAATAGCGGCTGGTGAACCGGATACTCAGGTAGATGGGGGTTTGAATTGCGGCTGGTAAACTGGCCAGTCAGGAATATGGGGTTTGAATCGCAGCTGGTAAACCGGATACTCAGGTCGATGGGGATTTGAATTGCAGCTGGTAAACTGGCCATTCAGGTAGTTGAATTGCGGCTGGTTAACTGGCCATTCAGGTATATGGGGGTTTGAATCGCAGCTGGTAAACCGGATACTCAGGTCGATGGGGATTTGAATTGCAGCTGGTAAACTGGCCATTCAGGTATATGGAGGTTTGAATCGCGGCTGGTAAACTGGATACTCAGGTAGATGGGGGTTTGAATTGTGGGTGGTAAACTGGCCATTCAGGTATATGGGGGTTTGAATAGCGACTGGTAAACTGCCCATTCAGGTATATGGAGGTTTGCATAGCGGCTGGTGAACCGGCCATTCAGGTATATGGGGATTTCAATTGCGGCTGGTAAACTGGCCACTCAGGTATATGGGGGTTGAATAGCGGCTGGTAAACTGGCCATTCAGGTATATGGGGGTTTGAATAGCGACTGGTAAACTGGCCATTCAGGTATATGGGGGTTTGAATAGCGACTGGTAAACTGGCCATTCAGGTATATGGGGGTTTGAATAGCGACTGGTAAACTGGCCATTCAGGTATATGGGGGTTTGAATAGCGACTGGTAAACTGGCCATTCAGGCATATGGGGGTTGAATAGCAGCTGGTAAACTGGCCATTCAGGTATATGGGGGGTTGAATAGCGACTGGTAAACTGGCCATTCAGGTATATGGGGGTTTGAATAGCGACTGGTAAACTGGCCATTCAGGTATATGGGAGTTTGAATAGCGACTGGTAAACTGGCCATTCAGGTATATGGGGGTTTGAATAGCGACTGGTAAACTGGCCACTCAGGTATATGGGGGTTTGAATAGCGACTGGTAAACTGGCCATTCAGGTATATGGGGGTTTGAATTGTGGCTGGTAAACTGGATACTCAGGAATATGGAGGTTTGAATAGTGGCTGGTAAACTGGCCATTCAGGTATATGGGGGTTTGAATCGCGACTGGTAAACTGGCCACTCATGTATATGGGGGGTTGAATAGCAGCTGCTAAACTGGCCATTCAGCTATATGGGGGTTTGAATTGTGGCTGGTAAACTGGCCATTCAGGTATATGGGGGTTTGACTAGCAGCTGGTGAAATGGCCATTCAGGTATATGGGGGGTTGAATAGCGGCTGGTAAAGCGGATACTCAGGAAGATGGGGGTTTGAATTGCAGCTGGTAAACTGGCCATTCAGATATATGGGGGTTTCAATTGCGGCTGGTAAACTGGCCACTCAGGTACATGGGGGTTTGAATAGCAGCTGGTAAACTGGCCATTCAGGTATATGGGGGGTTGAATAGCGGCAGGTAAAACCAGATACTCAGGTAGATGGGGGTTTGAATTACAGCTGGGAAACTGGCCATTCAGGTATATGGAGGTTTGAATAGCGGCTGGTAAACTGGCTACTCAGGTATATGGAGATTCGAAGAGCGGCTGGTAAACTGGCCATTCAGGTATATAGAGGTTTGAATTGCGGCTGGTAAACTGGCCATTCAGGTATATGGAGGTTTGAATGGCGGCTGGTAAACCGGATACTCAGGCAGATGGGGGTTTGAATTGCAGCTGGTAAACTGGATTCTCAGGCCGTTGAATTGCGGCTGGTAAACTGGCCATTCAGGTAGTTGAATTTGCGGCTGGTAAACTGGCCATTCAGGTAGATGGAGGTTTGAATAGCGGCTGGTAAACTGGCCTTCAGGTATATAGGGGTTTGAATTGTGGCTGGTAAACTGGCCATTCAGATATATGGAGGTTTGAATAGCGGCTGGTAAACCAGATACTCAGGTAGATGGGGGTTTGAATTGCAGCTGGTAAACTGGATACTCAGGTAGATGGGGTTTGAATTGCAGCTGGTAAACTGGATACTCAGGTTGATGGGAGTTTGAATTGCAGCTGGTAAACTGGATACTCAGGTAGATGGGGTTTGAATTGCAGCTGGTAAACTGGGTACTCAGGTAGATGGGGGTTTGAATTGCAGCTGGTAAACCAGCCATTCAGGTATATGGGGGTTTGAATAGCGGCTGGTAAACCGGCCACTCAGGAATATGGGGGTTTGAATAGCGGCTGGTAAACTGGCCATTCAGGTCTATGGGGGTTTCAATTGTGGCTGGTAAACTGGCCATTCAGGTATATAGAGGTTTGAATTGCGGCTGGTAAACTGGCCATTCAGGTATATGGAGGTTTGAATGGCGGCTGGTAAACCGGATACTCAGGCAGATGGGGGTTTGAATTGCAGCTGGTAAACTGGATACTCAGGCCGTTGAATTGCGGCTGGTAAACTGGTCATTCAGGGCGTTGAATCGAGGCTGGTAAACTGGATACTCAGGTAGATGGGGTTTGAATTGCAGCTGGTAAACTGGATACTCAGGTTGATGGGAGTTTGAATTGTACTGGTAAACTGGGTACTCAGGTAGATGGGGGTTTGAATTGCAGCTGGTAAACCGGCCACTCAGGAATATGGGGGTTTGAATAGCGGCTGGTAAACTGGCCATTCACGTCTATGGGGGTTTCAATTGTGGCTGGTAAACTGGCCATTCAGGTATATGGGGGTTTGAATAGCGGCTGGTAAACCGGATACTCAGGTAGATGGGGGTTTGAATTCTGGTTGGTAAACCGGATACTCAGGCAGATGCGGGTTTGAATTGCAGCTGGTAAACTGGATACTCAGGTAGATGGGGGTTTGAATTGCGGCTGGTAAACTGGCCATTCAGGTATATGGAGATTTGAATCGTGGCTGGTAAACTGGCCATTCAGGAAGTTGAATTGCGGCTGGTAAACTGGCCATTCAGGTATATGGAGATTTGAATCGTGGCTGGTAAACTGGCGATTCAGGAATATGGAGGTTTGAATAGCGGCTGGTAAACTGGCCAATCAGGTATATGGGGGTTTGAATAGCAGCTGGTAAACTGGCCATTCAGGTATATGGGGGTTTGAATAGCGACTGGTAAACTGCCCATTCAGGTATATGGAGGTTTGAATAGCGGCTGGTGAACCGGCCATTCAGGTATATGGGGGTTTCAATTGCGGCTGGTAAACTGGCCACTCAGGTATATGGGGGTTGAATAGCGGCTGGTAAACTGGCCATTCAGGTATATGGGGGTTTGAATAGCGACTGGTAAACTGGCCATTCAGGTATATGGGGGTTTGAATAGCGACTGGTAAACTGGCCATTCAGGTATATGGGGGTTTGAATTGTGGCTGGTAAACTGGATATTCAGGAATATGGAGGTTTGAATAGTGACTGGTAAACTGGCCACTCATGTATATGGGGGGTTGAATAGCAGCTGGTAAACTGGCCATTCAGGTATATGGGGGTTTGAATTGTGGCTGGTAAACTGACCATTCAGGTATATGGGGGTTTGAATAGCAGCTGGTAAACTGGCCATTCAGCTATATGGGGGTTTGAATTGTGGCTGGTAAACTGGCCATTCAGGTATATGGGGGTTTGACTAGCAGCTGGTGAAATGGCCATTCAGGTATATGGGGGGTTGAATAGCGGCTGGTAAACCGGATACTCAGGAAGATGGGGGTTTGAATTGCAGCTGGTAAACTGGCCATTCAGGTATATGGGGTTTGACTAGCAGCTGGTGAAATGGCCATTCAGGTATATGGGGGGTTGAATAGCGGCTGGTAAACCGGATACTCAGGAAGATGGGGGTTTGAATTGCAGCTGGTAAACTGGCCATTCAGGTATATGGAGGCTTCAATAGCAGCTGGTAAACTGGCCACTCAGGTACATGGGGGTTTGAATAGCAGCTGGTAAACTGGCCATTCAGGTATATGGGGGGTTGAATAGCGGCAGGTAAAACCAGATACTCAGGTAGATGGGGGTTTGAATTACAGCTGGGAAACTGGCCATTCAGGTATATGGAGGTTTGAATAGCGGCTGGTAAACTGGCCATTCAGGTATATAGAGGTTTGAATTGCGGCTGGTAAACTGGCCATTCAGGTATATGGAGGTTTGAATGGCGGCTGGTAAACCGGATACTCAGGCAGATCGGGGTTTGAATTGCAGCTGGTAAACTGGATACTCAGGCCGTTGAATTGCGGCTGGTAAACCGGCCATTCAGGTAGTTGAATCGCGGCTGGTAAACTGGCCTTCAGGTATATAGGGGTTTGAATTGTGGCTGGTAAACTGGCCATTCAGGTATATGGAGGTTTGAATAGCGGATGGTAAACCGCATACTCAGGTAGATGGGGGTTTGAATTGCAGCTGGTAAACTGGATACTCAGGTAGATGGGGTTTGAATTGCAGCTGGTAAACTGGATACTCAGGTTGATGGGAGTTTGAATTGTACTGGTAAACTGGGTACTCAGGTAGATGGGGGTTTGAATTGCAGCTGGTAAACCGGCCACTCAGGAATATGGGGGTTTGAATAGCGGCTGGTAAACTGGCCATTCAGGTCTATGGGGGTTTCAATTGTGGCTGGTAAACTGGCCATTCAGGTATATGGGGGTTTGAATAGCGGCTGGTATACCGGATACTCAGGTAGATGGGGGTTTGAATTCTGGCTGGTAAACCGGATACTCAGGCAGATGCGGGTTTGAATTGCAGCTGGTAAACTGGATACTCAGGTAGATGGGGGTTTGAATTGCGGCTGGTAAACTGGCCATTCAGGTAGTTGAATTGCGGCTGGTAAACTGGCCATTCAGGAAGTTGAATTGCGGCTGGTAAACTGGCCATTCAGGTATATGGAGATTTGAATCGTGGCTGGTAAACTGGCTATTCAGGAATATGGAGGTTTGAATAGCGGCTGGTAAACTGGCCAATCAGGTATATGGGGGTTTGAATAGCAGCTGGTAAACCGGATACTCAGGTAGATGGGTGTTTGAATTGCAGCTGGTAAACTGGCCATTCAGGTATATGGAGATTTGAATCGTGGCTGGTAAACTGGCTATTCAGAAATATGGAGGTTTGAATAGCGGCTGGTAAACTGGCCAATCAGGTATATGGAGGTTTGAATAGCGGCTGGTAAACCAGATACTCAGGTAGATGGGGGTTTGAATTGCAGCTGGTAAACTGGCCATTCAGGTATATGGAGGTTAGAAATGCGGCTGGTAAACTGGCCATTCAGGTATATGGGGGTTTGAATAGCGGCTGGTAAACCGGATACTCAGGTAGATGGGGGTTTGAATTGCAGCTGGTAAACTGGCCATTCAGGTATATGGGGGTTTGAATAGCGGCTGGTAAACTGGCTATTCAGGTATATGGGGGTTTGAATAGCGGCTGGTGAACCGGATACTCAGGTAGATGGGGGTTTGAATTGCGGCTGGTAAACTGGCCAGTCAGGAATATGGGGTTTGAATCGCAGCTGGTAAACCGGATACTCAGGTCGATGGGGATTTGAATTGCAGCTGGTAAACTGGCCATTCAGGTAGTTGAATTGCGGCTGGTTAACTGGCCATTCAGGTATATGGGGGTTTGAATCGCAGCAGGTAAACCGGATACTCAGGTCGATGGGGATTTGAATTGCAGCTGGTAAACTGGCCATTCAGGTATATGGAGGTTTGAATCGCGGCTGGCAAACTGGATACTCAGGTAGATGGGGGTTTGAATTGTGGGTGGTAAACTGGCCATTCAGGTATATGGAGGTTTGAATAGCGGCTGGTAAACCGGATACTCAGGAAGCTGGGGGTTTGAATTGCGGCTGGTGAACTGGCCATTCAGGTAGTTAAATTGTGCTTGGTAAACTGGCCATTCAGGTAGTTAAATTGCGGCTGGTAAACTGGCCATTCAGGTATATGGAGGTTAGAATAGCGGCTGGTAAACTGGCTACTCAGGTATATGGAGGTTTGAATCGCGGCTGGTAAACTGGCTACTCAGGTATATGGAGGTTTGAATAGCGGCTGGTAAACCGGCCACTCAGGAATATGGGAGTTTGAATAGCGGCTGGTAAACCGGATACTCAGGTAGATGGGGGTTTGAATTCTGGCTGGTAAACCGGATACTCAGGCAGATGCGGGTTTGAATTGCAGCTGGTAAACTGGATACTCAGGAAGATGGGGGTTTGAATTGCGGCTGGTAAACTGGCCATTCAGGTAGTTGAATTGCGGCTGGTAAACTGGCCATTCAGGTTGTTGAATTGCGGCTGGTAAACTGGCCATTCAGGTATATGGAGATTTGAATCCTGGCTGGTAAACTGGCTATTCAGGAATATGGAGGTTTGAATAGCGGCTGGTAAACTGGCCAATCAGGTTTATGGGGGTTTGAATAGCAGCTGGTAAACCGGATACTCAGGTAGATGGGGGTTTGAATTGCAGCTGGTAAACTGACCATTCAGGTATATGGAGGTTTGAATAGCGGCTGGTAAACCGGATACTCAGGTAGATGGGGGTTTGAATTGCAGCTGGTAAACTGGCCATTCAGGTATATGGGGGTTTGAATAGCGGCTGGTAAACTGGCTATTCAGGTGTATGGAGGTTTGAATAGCGGCTGGTAAACTGGATACTCAGGAAGCTGGGGGTTTGAATTTCGGCTGGTAAACTGGCCATTCAGGTAGTTGAATTGCGGCTGGTAAACTGGCCATTCAGGTAGTTGAATTGCGGCTGGTAAACTGGCCATTCAGGTATATGGAGGTTAGAATAGCAGCAGGTAAACTGGCTACTCAGGTATATGGAGGTTTGAATCGCGGCTGGTAAACTGGCTACTCAGGTGTATGGAGGTTTGAATCGCGGCTGGTAAACTGGCGCCTCAGGAAGATGGGGTTTGAATAGCGGCTGGTAAACCGGCCACTCAGGAATATGGGAGTTTGAATACGGCTGGTAAACCGGCCACTCAGGAAGATGGGGTTTGAATAGTGGCTGGTAAACTGGCCATTCAGGTACATGGGGGTTTGAATTTCGGCTGGTAAACTGGCCATTCAGGCAGTTGAATTGCGGCTGGTAAACTGGCCATTCAGGTATATGGAGATTCGAAATGCGGCTGGTAAACTGGCCATTCAGGTATATGGAGGTTTGAATAGCGGCTGGTAAACTGGCTACTCAGGTATATGGAGGTTTGAATAGCGGCTGGTAAACTGGCTACTCAGGTATATGGAGGTTTGAATAGCGGCTGGTAAACTGGCTCCTCAGGTAGATGGGAGTTTGAAGAGCGGCTGGTAAACCGGCCACTCAGGAATATGGGGGTTTGAATAGCAGCTGGTAAACCGGCCATTCAGGTATATGGATGTTTGAATTTTGGCTGGTAAACCGGCCATTCAGGTGTATGTATGTTTGAATCGCGACTGGTAAACTGGCCATTCAGGTATATGGGGGTTTGAATTGCGGCTGGTAAACTGGCCACTCAGGAATATGGGGGTTTGAATTGCGGTTGGTAAACTGGCCATTCAGGTATATGGAGGTTTGAATTGCAGCTGGTAAACTGGATACTCAGGTCGATGGGGGTTTGAATTGCGGCTGGTAAACCGGCCACTCAAGAATATGGGGGTTTGAATTGCGGTTGGTAAACTGGCCATTCAGGTATATGGAGGTTTGAATTGCAGCTGGTAAACTGGCCATTCAGGTATATGGAGGTTTGAATTGCAGCTGGTAAACTGGATACTCAGGTTGATGGGAGTTTGAATAGCGGCTGGTAAACCGGCCACTCCGGAATATGGGGGTTTGAATTGCGGTTGGTAAACTGGCCATTCAGGTATATGGGGGTTTGAATTGTGGCTGGTAAACTGGCCATTCAGGTATATGGGGGTTTGAATAGCGGCTGGTAAACTGGCCATTCAGGTATATGGGGGTTTGAATAGCGGCTGGTAAACTGGCCTTTCAGGTAAATGGGGGTTTGAATTGCGGCTGGTAAACTGGCCATTCAGGTATATGGGGGTTTGAATTGCGGCTGGTAAACTGGCCATTCAGGTATATGGGGGTTTGAATAGCGGCTGGTAAACTGGCCTTTCAGGTAAATGGGGGTTTGAATTGCGGCTGGTAAACTGGCCATTCAGGTATATGGAGGTTTGAATTGCGGCTGGTAAACTGGCCATTCAGGTATATGGGGGTTTGAATTGCGGCTGGTAATCTGGCCATTCAGGTATATGGAGGTTTGAATTGCGGCTGGTAAACCGGATACTCAGGCAGATGGGGGTTTGAATTGCAGCTGGTAAACTGGATACTCAGGTCGTTGAATTGCGTCTGGTCAACTGGCCACTCAGGTAGTTGAATTGCGGCTGGTAAACTGGCCATTCAGGTAGATGGAGGTTTGAATAGCGGCTGGTAAACTGGCCTTCAGGTATATGGGGGTTTGAATAGCAGCTGGTAAACTGGCCATTGAGGTATATGGAGGTTTGAAAAGTGGCTGGTACTCCGGATACTCAGGTAGATGGGGTTTTGAATTGCAGCTGGTAAACTGGATACTCAGGTTGATGGGGGTTTGAATTGCAGCTGGTAAACTGGATACTCAGGTTGATGGGGCTTTGAATTGTACTGGTAAACTGGGTACTCAGGTAGATGGGGGTTTGAATTGCAGCTGGTAAACCAGCCATTCAGGTATATGGGGGTTTGAATAGCGGCTGGTAAACCGGCCACTCAGGAATATGGGGGTTTGAATAGCGGCTGGAAAACTGGCCATTCAGGTCTATGGAGGTTTCAATTGTGGCTGGTAAACTGGCCATTCAAGTAAATGGGGGTTTGAATACCGGCTGGTAAACCGGATACTCAGGTAGATGGGGGTTTGAATTGTGGCTGGTAAACCGGATACTCAGGCAGATGCGGGTTTGAATTGCAGCTGGTAAACTGGATACTCAGGTAGATGGGGGTTTGAATTGCGACTGGTCAACTGGCCATTCAGGTATATGGAGGTTAGAATAGCGGCTGGTAAACTGGCTACTCAGGAATATGGAGGTTTGAATCGCGGCTGGTAAACTGGCTACTTAGGAAGATGGGAGTTTGAATAGCGGCTGGTAAACCGGCCACTCAGGAATATGGGGGTTTGAATAGCGGCTGGTAAACCGGCCATTCAGGTATATGGAGATTTGAATAGCGGCTGGTAAACTGGCCATTCAGGTATCTGGGGGTTTGAATAGCAGCTGGTAATCTGGCTATTCAGGTATATGGGGGTTTGAATAGCGGCTGGTAAACTGGCCATTCAGGTATATGGAGATTTGAATAGCAGCTGGTAAACTGGCCGCTCGGGTATATTGAGGTTTGAATAACTGCTGGTAAACCAGCTCAGGTATATTGAGGTTTGAATAGCGGCTGGTAAAACAACTGCTCGGGTATATGTAGGTTTGAATGGCAGCTGGTAAACCGGCCGCTCGGATATATGGTGGTTTGAATAGCGGTTGGTAAACTGGCCACTCAAATATATGTAGGTTTGAATTGCGGCTGGTAAACTGGATACTCAGGTAGATGGGAGTTTGAATTGCAGCTGGTAAACTGGATACACAGGTAGATGGGGGTTTGAATTGCGGCTGGTAAACTGGCTATTCAGGTAGTTGAATTGGGGCTGGTAAACTGGCCATTCACATAGTTGAATTGTGGCTGGTAAACTGGCCATTCAGGTATTGGGGGTTTGAATTGTGGCTGGTAAACTGGATACACAGGTAGATGGGGGTTTGAATTGCGGCTGGTAAACTGGCTATTCAGGTAGTTGAATTGGGGCTGGTAAACTGGCCATTCACATAGTTGAATTGTGGCTGGTAAACTGGCCATTCAGGTATTGGGGGTTTGAATTGTGGCTGGTAAACTGGCCATTCAGGTATATCAGGGTTTGAATTGCAGCTGGTAAACTGGCCATTCAGGTATATGGAGATTTGAATAGCGGTTGGTAAACCGGATACTCAGGTAGATCGGGGTTTGAATTGCAGCTGGTAAACTGGCCATTCAGGTATATGGAGGTTTGAATAGCATCTGGTAAACCGGATACTCAAGTAGATGGGGGTTTGAATTGCAGCTGGTAAACCGGCCATTCATGTATATGGGGGTTTGAATAGTGGCTGGTAAATTGGCCATTCAGGTATATGGGGGTTTGAATAGTGGCTGGTAAACTGGCCATTCAGGTATATGGAGGTTTGAATAGCATCTGGTAAACCGGATACTCAAGTAGATGGGGGTTTGAATTGCAGCTGGTAAACCGGCCATTCATGTAATGGGGGTTTGAATAGTGGCTGGTAAATTGGCCATTCAGGTATATGGGGGTTTGAATAGTGGCTGGTAAACTGGCCATTCAGGTATATGGAGGTTTGAATCGCGGCTGTTAAACTGGCCATTCAGGTATATGGAGGTTTGAATCGCGGCTGGTAAACTGGCCATTCAGGTATATGGAGGTTTGAATAGCAGCTGGTAAACCAGCTCAGGTATATTGAGGTTTGAATAGCGGCTGGTAAAACAACTGCTCGGGTATATGTAGATTTGAATAGCAGCTGGTAAACCGGCCGCTCAGATATATTGTGGTTTGAATAGCGGTTGGTAAACTGGCCACTCAGTTATATGGTGGTTTGAATAGCGGTTGGTAAACCGGTCACTTGGGTATATCCATCCATCCATCCATCAGGACGATACCCTCTGAAAAGCGTTAGCGCTGCCAAAGCAGTCTCCTTCACTATTTGGTACAATCCTGGATGGGTCACCACTCCGACACAGGATTCCAGCAAGCTGGCACTCATTTCGCCGACCTCGGAAGGATGACAGGCAGAGTCAACCCCACCTGTTATTAATTAAACAGCCGAGGAGGAATGGAACTCAGGATCCTGAGATCTCAAGCCCATCACTCTAACCAGTAAGCCAGGCATGCTCAGCTCTATGGAGGTTTGAATAGCAGCTGTTAAAACAGCCACGATGATTCAAAGGGTTAAAGATATATTTTATGATAAATCGTAATCCCTTCATCACTATACTGTATTGGAAACCTTCTGTCTCGACTTTTTTGTTTCAATCAATTTCCACAGATTGTTTTGGAAAAGTTAAGCAACAACAACAAAAATATGATGGCTTGTACATATCCTGACATTGGGGTGGTGGAGAACTGTTCGACATAGGACATGCAGGCAGAATGGCTTGAGGTATTGTCGATCGATATGATGATTCCCATGAGATGGTGAACTGTCTGTCACTCAAGGACTGGAAATAAAAGTGTGATTGAACAGACATGAGAAAGGTGATTATAAAAACTGAAGAAAGCGAGAACAAAGTTGTACAGATAAGTGAAGAAGGTCAAAAAAAAAACCCATAACCACACTGTGAGATGTTATGCAGGAGGCCCTGCTGTGAAGAAAGAGCAATTATTCTGCAGATGTGCACCTGATCATGATGTACGAATGGCTACTATACGAGAATGGAGAGTTGTGAATCAGATGGAAAGCAGCAACAGAGACTTTAATACAACAACCTGAATGGTTCTCTTGGTGTCCAGACATGAACTGTGGGAAGGAAGAGCAAAGGTCTCCCTTATCTGTTTATACATTATGTTCTGTACAACCTGCCCATTGTCACAGGCAGACAAATTGCTCAGAAAAAATTGAATAAACAAGCTCAAATCTTTCCGTAAACTACCAAAGTAGGAGTTTGCAATGTCACTCAGCATTCAAAGCATCAGTCTTGGTCAGTTCCTCTGTTAATAAATGTTTAAGTATAAAAGGTAAAAAGAAAACAAAGTACGATGACAAAGCTAAACGCATGTACATACTTGAACCTGAAGACCAGACAAAGGGACATTATTTATGCCCATCAAAGGCCAACCCCCTGACCCAAAATCCAAGGTGCTTGGTTATACAAGGCGCACCTGCTGTTTGGCTTAAACCTACATCAAACAAGACAAAATTGGCGTGAAATACCCAGCTTATAGCTTTCCCATTTCCAACTCGATTTTTTCCAACATTTCCAACAATAGCAGGATGATGCCTCATTTTCACAACCCAACACATCGGTGACCTAACGGTTCACAATCAAATTGCCTCGACTAATCAGTAGAGGGACGAACCAGACGAGAGGGATACCTGTATGACTTGAAACAACGAAGGCTTGTAACATCGTCAAAGAAAATGAGATAATTGCTTGGTGAAGGCAAATCAATAATGAAAATTATCTCAGTGGCCACAGATGAAAAGCAGCAATTGAATGGAACATCAAGTTAATTTGGGATTTTTTTTTTTTTATCCTGCCACGATGAACGAAACACTTTCATTCTCAAAGCTGACAGTTGAACAGGAATTCAAAGGATAAGACATTGCAGAAATGATGTGGGGGGAGAGAAGGGTGGGGGAATTTGAATAACTTGTCATTCTGTGGGATAATTGCTTTGCTTTGAGCTGTGACAATAGAATGGCGATGACTGATGCTAGGGAAGGTGTTGCTTCTGTCCTTCAGAAATTCAGCACGGGGGAGTGCGAGGGGGTTGTTGAAACAATTCGTGGCTGCCCATGTAATCCGATTAATAGAGCTGCTCAAAAGTTGAAGACACTTCCTTGCATCCCCCCCCCCCACCTCCTCTCTCAAACATAACCCCACTACCTACCGGACCACAGAATCAAAAGCTAATATCCGTTACCAAGCAAGCCCTGGAAGCATGATTAGAGAATATCGCAGGATGTTGTGCTCAGCATATTTTTTTCACATTTGTAAATACACTTTAGCACTGTTCATCTTTGCACCCTTGCAAGAAATGTTAATTAAAGTGCACAAGGAAAAGTGTTTCGCCAGACATTTTTAATTTGCTTTGGTAATATTTAAAATGTGTCTGGAAATGCAGATTCAAACCGAGTCATCTCGTCTGCGAGTTTCCCCGAGCCGTGTGTTGCATCATGGAGCACACTGGCCAAAGGGGGCGTTAAGCTGGCTGCCTCGTCTGCATCATTTTTTGGATGTTAAATAGTTTTTTGGTGTTATGATTGAGGAAGTGTTAAATGACAGCAGGCCTCTGGGCATGTCACTTGGCTCAAGATATCCTGCCAGAAGACTATTTTGAAGAATACAATGATGAAAGCTTCTTTTTTTTGTGGACAGAGTCAAGGCTCGTGGGAGAGCGAGTACATTGAACGGATCAGGACGCAACAGAACAAAAGGAAGAGTTGAGAGAGTGGGGGAGGGGCACCAACAACAGTGTTAAATGGGGAGACTTGGACAAACAATGGATGTGTGGAGGAATGGGGGACTCTGGACTCTGAACTAAAAGGCAATGTTCCAGTAAAAAACACATAAATGAAAATATCCATGAACAAAAATCAGGTCGTGGAGCTTCGCTCCTGCTCATAGACGGTCACGTGACCAAAGACAATGGCATGTTACGTGGTTACACACGGACAAGATCACTCACTGGTGTTTCTAAGTTTTATGGTGGTATGATTCAGGAAGTGTCTGTGGGTTTCTATCATTTACGGACTCTGTATAGTGAGAGGTAGGAAGTCATAAAGATTTAGGGTTTACAGATGGTGTATGGTGGTGGGTATTACAGTGCATATTCTAAGTGTTGCATTTTTACATATACAGTTGGATGGACCTCTGTATCAGGCACCCTGGTCATAAACATTCAGAACATGTTTTAGTCAATGCACAAGCCAGGTGTTGGCTTCATGGTTCAGGTGGCTGGTCTTAGGGTCTTGAGTTCAGCCCCTTTCGTGCCATTAAATAACACCAGGCGGGTTCACTCAGCCTGTAATCCTTCCGAGGTTGACAAAATGAGCACCCGTTTCCTGGTAACAGGGGGCATTACATCAGCGGCACAGCCATGCCCCCATAAAAATTATGCAACCAAGCAGCCACGACAAAGAAAATATGCAGGAAACAGCTTCAGATTGTTGTACAGTAAATAATAACAAATTATTGACTTAATCAACACCAGTTGCATAAATGTGAATTCCAAGAAAATACAAGAAAAATTGCAAATTTGTGAATATGTGAAATTAGTTTTCATTCGCTTGTTCCCTTGTTTGAATATCTGAGTGGGTTCAGAATGGCACCAAGGAAGCAACTTTCAAAAGAACAGCATGTGAAGATCAAAACTCTGCAAGAATAAGGACACACTATGACTTGCCATTGCCATTTGTGTGTAATCTGTGGCTGCAGGTTGCATCATTTTATGGGGGCACAGCTGCTGTGCCGCTGATGTAATGCCCTCTATTACCAGTACACTGGCACTCATTTTGTAAATCTCAGAAGGATGATGGGCCATCAACCCCACCTGGTGTTAATTCAACAGTTATCAGGAGCTTGAACTCAGGATCCGAATGTCATAAGCCAACCATCTTCACTGTTAAGCCAACACCAGGCTTACACGATAAATGCAATAGCAGAAAAGCTGATCTCCTACAAAAGTGTGAGGAATACCTTGCAGCATCTGAAGGAAACAAAAGGCAAGGAAGACCCAGAAGAATCTCCCCAAGGCAAGACAAGCACTTGCTCAGCTTATACGATAGAGGAAAATCAAGTCAGCAGCTGACAAATTAAATGAGAGTAGGTCTGAGCATAAACACCTCATCCAACACTGTGCGTAGAAGGCTGATTGCTGCAGGTCTCCACAGCAGAATTGCAGCAAAGAAACCACTGCTAAGCTCACAGGATAAGGTGAAAACACTGAAATTTGCAAGGCAATGTCACCAAGATTGGCCAAATGAACAATGGAATCGGGTACTCTGATCCGATGAATCCAAGTTTAAACTTATTGGATGTAAGAGATGCCAGTTCTTATGCCGAACACCTGCAGAACATTATGACATGCAATGTTTGTAGCCTACAGTTAAAAACAGGGGGAGGCTCTGTGACTGTCTGGAGTTGTATTATATCTCAGCTTTTGGTGGAAGAAAACTTGTTAAATCGATGGAACATGACCAAAAGATAGTACAAGCAGATACTGAAGCACCATGCATGTCCCAATAGAAATCATTTAATTGGATTCATTTTGGGTAATTCCATGGGAAAAGTTACCTGGTGGCTATTTTTTGAAAGTACATTTTTCATTAAACCTTATATACCATATGACAGATCATGAATTGAAATAATTGAATTTTTGCAATATTAGCTTCATCAAGCAGTGTCTGTATACATTGTGGTAGCATCTCCGGACGTTTATCAATAAACGTCCGGAGATGTTACGTCCATTACGCTCAATTGTTAGGTCCGTTACATTACATTTGCCATAGTACTGCCTACTCGGTATCATTAATTCCTCAAATAAATACTGGGAATACAAAGACGTACCTATACCAAGCTGCTATACCAGATTTAGTCTTCTGTCGTAGAACACTTCACAGAAATTTGTGACAAAACGATCATCATGCTAAAGCGGGTATTTTGACGGTTACGTCCGTAAAGAAGATTCATCATACCGCAGCACTCAGGCAAAAATTCTTAATCTCTTATAATCACCATTTCCTGGCACCTTTGTGTTCACTGCACAAAATAAACTAATACATTTGGTACTATAACCTTGTACTTCATGAAATATTTTTGAGAACTGCCAATAAGTTCTGTCTGAATGTTACGTCCGTTACGGTGGAATTACCCTTTTCTAAAAATATAATGATGCAAAACACACATCTAATATCTTAAAACAATATTTGGGGAGCAAGGTTACAGCTGGTGTGCTCCAAGTGTGAGAATGACCACCCCAGAGTCTGGACATGAGTCCCATCATAGCCATATGGGATTACCTGGAAACAGAGGATAAGAAAAAGAGCAATCAGAGATTGCAGACCCTCACTAGGACTTCTTTTGCATGATGTGTTGTGTGGTGTTTGTGTGGTGTATTTTGTGTGGCATTTGTGTACTAGTGTGTTACGTTATTAATAAGAGACATGATTAGAACTGCCACTTTATAACTGCTGGCAGTGATGACTGGGTACCAAGACGTGCCACTTTGATTGGACACCTGACCCTGACCCATGATGTTTTTTTTTTATCATTATCAAATGAATTCAGAATGGGATTAAATAAATTCAATTCAAATCAAATGGAAGACCAAATAGGTACAGTCCTGCATTGTAGTAATCAGAAGGAACCCGAACAAGCAAAAAGAAAAGATGAAGTCATCAGGAGGAACCTGGATAGGATTCACATTTCAACTGTTACTCCTCTACCCTCAAACCCATCCAGGCACAGCCAAGTGAGCCTTATTTAAAACAAAAACACAAAAAAAACTATCAAAAATTTAAATAATTCTGGCTGCCAGACGATGTGTCCAATCAAGTTGAAATTTAAAATATCTATTTCCCATCACTACTAGATCACAATTGTGAAGTTTCACGTCGATTGATTAAGCAGTTCCACAGAAAACATTTAATATGTTTCTTAAATCCAATATGGTTGCCAAACCATGTGACCTATCAATTATTCCTTAACAACCGAGTACACGCATGCTTTGGGGAACATTTATTTGAAGTTTCCCCTCAATCTGTTTGGCTGTTCAGGAGAAGAAGATTTTTTATATGTTTTAGGGTAAATCCAATATGGCTGCCAAACAGTCCAACCTCGAGTTTGAGCACAGCCAAAGGCAGATCGACTGAATGGTGTTGGATTCTGGTGTGCATACCTGACCCTGTCCAGCCGGGTTGCACTGCCTAAAAATTCAATGGAGGTGAGCGTCGGTGTGGACGCCGGCAAGGTGCCACCAAAAAGATCACCGGGACAGCATGGCCAAGCACCCTACGAGATGCAAGATGTTTGCTTCAAACATATTATGATTACAAGATGGTTGCCAAGGCTGACCAGGAAGCTTGGCAGAATGTGAAGGAACAAGCCTTCCAAGCCTGGTCCAATGCACCTCACACTTTAATGGAGTTTGAATGAGCTTAAGAACTCAACTTTGTCATAATGACCACAGCTTGATGGAGTACTGCTCTCCCCTTTGGGCTGGCTCCCTTGCCTCACATATTGTTCAGCTTGATGCTATGGAAACCAAGGCCTTTAAGATTATTAGAATCTCCCACGATGAAGCCGAGTCTGAGCCTATCACTTTGCCAAAGCAGACAGGTCGGTGGTCTGTCTTCTACTGCCTCCTTTCTGGTCTTGCATCCTCTGTTCTTTCCATGCTTCCCCCCCCAGGTTTCTGCAGGGCACACATGGTCCACCATAACACCCTTATGGTGAAACTACCTAAATCCAGGATCACTGCTCATCTCCACTCATTTGTTCCTCTTCCCCCCACCTGTGCAATCAACTTCCACATTATCTTCAATCTCATTCTTTCCTCCAGGTTTTCAGGACAGCTGTTCACCATCATCTCAGATTGCCCCCAATCCAAAACTCTGATCTTCTCTACCCTCGTTAACCCCACCCATATTTTCAGTCTTCCTTCTTTGGAGTTTCCTTCTGTATCCATTCTCTGTGTCTAACCTGTTCACCCCATGCACGTGTGTTTTGGGTCCTGCTTGTTTGTTACACCCTGATCCAATCAGTGTACTAGCTCTTCATCAAGCCTCAACTATATAGACAACCCCCCCCCCTCAAAAAAACCATGTGACCTCTGATGTGAACCTTTTGTTCCTCATGGATAGGCAGTCATAGTGTAAAGTTTCGCCTCGATCTGTTCAGCCATTTCAGAGAAGAAGATTTTTGAAGGTCAAGAAAAACAAAAAACAATATGGCTGCCAAAGCATGTGACCGATGGCGTTGTCCAAAAAAAATTGTGGACCATTTTATCCCGAGATGACCCTCAAAATTTTTCATAGTGATCAGATTTGCGTTCTATATATGCAATTATGACGTCATAATGAAGGGGCCTATAACATTAAAAAAATCATACCCACTCCCCATGAGGAGTACCTGCTATGTACCAAGTTTTAATTTTTTTCCTTGGTGCGGTTTCAGAGATACGGACATTGAAAGTTTATTAATTTTTCCAACATGGCTGCCACACCACCTGACCTATGACGTCATAATTATCATTTAAACATGCATGAGTAGTCGCACCAATGGTGAAAATTTTGTCTCAATCCGACAAGCGGTTGCAGAGAAAAACACGAAAGTTTTGTGCGGACAAACAAACAGACAGACAAACAAATAGACAAACAGACCCAAATGCAATATCCACTCTTTCGGCAGTAAAGCCTGTATCTCACTGGGCTGCGACAGCTCGCGACAAAATGCGAACGGGATTCTCCAACATGTCTGGAAACGTTCGCGGTGGTTCTCAATTTCCTCACGTGAGTCGCAAGACGTCGCTCTGGTGTCGCTGGAATTTTGAACATGTTCAAAAAATTTGTGCGACAAATTTTATCTCAAAATAGTCAGAGTCGGCGCGGTTGTCTCGAACCGGTCTCGAACCCTTCTCAATTTAGTTTCCGTGAGTCAGAAGGTGCGACAAATGTGACATGTAATGTAGTGTAGATAGATTCACAATAGTTCAATCCAGATATGACTTAAAAAAAAACAAAAAAAACCTCATAGTCCATATTGTAAAACCAGCATTGTCTGTCTTCTTTCTCTCCTGTTCTGAGTAATGGCCTTCAATGCAAACTTTTCACTTTCCCATCATTTCTTTCACCTTCCCTTCATTCCTAAATCACGTCACACATTCTTTTACATAAATTAGGTCACACACAAAATATGGTCACACCCACAAGCCCCTATCAAGGCAGATGAACAATTGGGTCACACACAATGTTTGTGGGTGCAACGTTGACAAGTAACAGAACACTTTGAACAATCAGGCTTGGTCAGCATTCTCCTGTAATCCCACCATCCTGTTATGCCAGGGCACAGCTCCCACACTATTGTAGTACTCAGTCAGGAACTCTCTTACTCGTTTCCCAACTGACAATATCATTGCTGGAAGGGAGAGGCCATATATATATATATATATATATATATATATATATATATATATATATATATATATATATATATATATATATATATATATATATATATATATATATATATATATATATATATATAGTCCCGATTTCTCAATTGGCACGCACAGTTGTCGTGCGACTGTTGCACGACATTTGCGCGATGGTCGCATGACCGTCGTGTGACCGTCGCGCGACAGTTGCATGTGCCAAAAAAAATCTCAGTTTTGTCACCTGAACGTCGCGCGAATGTCGTGCGACATGTATGCGAACTCCAGGCGAAGTTCATCCCAAATTTCGCCGGGAGATCCTGGGACATTCGTGCGATATCCGTGAGACATACGCAAATGTGTTTTAGTATAAATTCAGTGTGATTCCAAGTGAAAATTATTGCTGTTTTATCGCAATTTGGTGTCTCCAACTAGTCGCGAGCTGTCGCAGCCCAGTGAGATACAGGCTTAACAAGAGGAACCCAACAAACCTTTCAAAATTGTGGAATGTATGACAGCATATTTGGCACAATATTCCTGCAACTGTGCTTCAGTCGTATTCAGGAAGCGTGGGTAAAAGAGTGATGGCACTAGAGAGGGCAAAGGGCAGACATGCAAAGTACTATAAAATGACACCGTTCTTGTTATTTACTTGAGCAATTTGTTTCACGCACATTTATAAAGGCTGTTAATTTACAATAATAAACGCAATGTCTTTTATAACTGATAATTTTATGCATTTACCCTTAAGAATGAATATCATTGGAATAACCCAAAGTTTTGCACAGTACTGTGTATGTATAGTACAGTATGTGCATATAATTAAGCTAGGACTCACCTATAAGTAAGCCTGTGTGTTACGGATGACCGCCTGACTCATATCTCAGGCGGCCTGAGACTAAGTCTGCTCTCTGCAGTTTATTGCAAAATCAGCAAAGTAGTACTTAACTGAGCCTCTTCTTATTTGAAAAAAAAAACATTCTGTGTATGCAATAACTGCTTATTCCAGGGTAATTATTTCGCCTGTTGTGCCATACTGACACTCAATTTAACTTAACACAGAGTGTTAACTAAATTGGCATAAATTGCACCAGAATCATAATTTGTCTTCTGGAGATGTTACTAAACCTTCATTTTGTCTCATGAAAGAAAACCCTCGACTGATTAATTATTGAGAAGCAACAACATGAATTTTTTTTGCCATATTAAGAGTTTAGCCTCAACTATAGACAGACGTCTTATGAATGTATGGTTTATCAGGGGGGGCTGAAAGTCGCTTTACCCCACCTGAGTAAAACATTCATTCGTATACTCTTTCAATATACGGGTTTTATTGTGCAGTACTTGCAATAATTAATCAAGTCATTGTATTGGTGTGCACTCCATCATTCTCCTTTCACTACTGAATTTGTCACCAAGTCCTCTTAGACATCTTGTGCAGCACTACTAGTGGAGTCACCTGTGCAAAAGAGGCCACAACTGCAGAGCGCAGTTCTTCCATCATCCTATACCAGTTTGTCGACACTTTCTCCTTTATGAAACCCCGCAAAGAGTTGTCTGGAGTCGTTAGCTCTGGACTACGTAGTGGCTATTGTAGAGGAGCTAGAGATGTTGGTGATCCACGTCCAATCCATTGTTGAGGGAGCGTTTCATGGATACAGTCCCGAACGTACCACACAAAATGCGTCGGTGTGCCATCTAATTGAAACCAGACACTTTCAGCTATTCCAACAGTAACAAGTTGTGGTACCAGCCAGTTTCCCCAATAAGGACCAAATAAATATCTCAAGGTCAATGTGTGGAGGATGATGCTCCAATTCCAATGTGAAATGTCGATTCTCCTATTTTTGTATGCAGTCAAGGCTCATGGAAGAGCTAGAATACTGAATGGATCAGGATGTAACACGACAAAGGGAACGGAACAGAGAGGAAGGGGAGCGGGGAAACACTAACAACTGAGTTGAAGGACAAAATAGAGGGAGACTTGGACAAAACAATGGGTAGAGGTAGGAATGAGGGGAATGGAGGATGCATAGGATGGACAAGATGGATGTAGAAGGAAACCCTCAGAAAGGAAAAACTGGAAATTTAGAAGGAGGAGGGCTTGGGGTGGGGGAGGGGGTGGTGCTAACGACGTTATAAGATCAGAACACCACATTTCATACCCGTTAGCTCCAATCGATGGCACATTCATCCGAAAGCATCTGCATACGACTGCGGGGAAGGGCAAAAGGAAAAGGAGGGAGGGAATTGCAATAAATTTATCAGGGGTAATACGACGTTGCGGCCACCCTGTTACAACAGTTAAAGTTAAAAAGACACAACATTCAGCCCAATACTCCACGAGCCCATGATGAGGACAAAAGGACAGCTTTATTATTCCCTCATCATAGTGGCCCTTATCAGGTGATATTACATTTCACTTGTATCACTGCTTATGAAAGGAGAGAGTGACTCGCAATTGGGCAATGAGACGGGAACCCACATAATGCGCATTTTCGCTTCTTTCATTTAATCAAGTGCTGCAACGTGGCATGCACGCACATGTGACTAACTACGTGGGAAGATAGTCAATGGAGTAGAGGAGAGGTGGCAAGGTTTCATGAAGTGGAGGTGAAAGTAGGATTGTTATTGTGCACAAGTGATATGAGGAGCAATCAGAAAGATTCTTGCCTGACAGAGAAAAGCAACATAATTTGCTTTCAATTGTTTATTTCTCAACATTGTTCCCCTCGAGTACAAAGCGCTTAACAAAGCACTGCTGCAGCTTGGATTTACTTGTCTTGTTGGTGTCCTTGTCCTGCTTGTCCAGAAACTTGCTGACTGTTGTGATACATCATCATCAAAACTCTTCCCACAAGCTCTTCCTTCATCTCGGGTAGCAAGTAGAAGTTTGATGGAGCCAAGTCTGATAAATAGACTGGATGATGAAGCAGTTGGCGCTATGGTCCCGAGAACCTTGGCTGTGTGGGGTGATGCATAATCTCTGAGAAGCACACTCCTCGATTCGACTATCCATAGCATTTGTTCTTGATGGCTTTTTTTCAACTGCTGCAGTTTAATCGGTATTGTATTTCCCATTGAAGGTCACACCTTTTGGGAGGTTGTCAGTCATGATCGCCCTTTCACTGTCCCAGAAAATAGGAGCCATGGCCTTTGTAACTGACACCTTTTTGAACTTTCTGGGAGGCAGAGAATGCATGCTCTGTTGTCTGGTCTTCAGATAAAATTGGTGAATCCTTGACTCATCCTGAGCCACAATCCTGCTAATAAAGTTATCTTCATTTTGCTTGAAACTGCTCAAAAAAAAAAACTCCACGTAAATGTCAAGTCAAGCGCTCTTCTCATCAGTAATCAACATTCTGGGTAATAATCTTGCTAACATTCTGGGTAATAATCTTGCTGAAACCTTTTTCATGCACAATGTTCCAGCGAAGAACAAATTGTCACAATGGCTACAGGCAAAAAGAGCCCTGAGAGTGTCGGCAGCATGTAAAATGGTGTGATTGAAATGCACATTCATGAAAGGAGATGGAATCACCACTCTTTGAGCCCCGAGCAGGATTGAGTGTGTATTTCTATGCTTCGCCACTGTTAAATGAACCAATTCAAAAAGCTGGAGATGACTGCTCTTCCTTCAATTGCTTGAATCTCCAATAAGTCAATTATTGGACATTTCGTACCAGAATTCTCTCACCTCTTTTCTCCACATAGACATCTGTACTGCCTCAACTCTCACCACTCAACTCTTTCCCCACAGGCAACAATCGCAAGCAAGTCCCCTTAAATTTTGTCTCCCTCAGGCTCCACCCACAGTTTCTGTTCAAACCAACCCACCAATTAGGGTCGGCCAAAGAAGCAGAGGCTAATTTGAACCATGCAAAGGAAGTAGATATTCAATGCATGTTCAAATGTACAACCCACACCTGTTCTGGTATAATTAGCAATTAGGTAGGGAAAAAGTCTAGAATCAATCAACAACGATCTACTGAAATGATATACCACCACTTACCTGGCATGGTCAAGTTATGTAATATTCACATTCATGATGCTTTTACAAAATGGATAGTAATGAACAGCCACTTGACTAACTATACACATGAAAAATCATCTTTACAGTGATAATTTCATTAACCATTAGAACCCTACCAGCCAGCTTACCAGCTGCTATTCAAACCTCCATATACCCGAGCGGCTGGATTTTTCTCCAGGGAGCCCATGGTGGAGGAGCCAAAAGACCAAGGAGCTCAGGGTTCAAAGGGTTAAACAGGTCAGGTTAGAAACTTTCTAAACACCTCTTGTATCCTCTTTCCGATGCAAACAAAACCTTGTAAATTCGGAAAGAGATGAATGTAGTTCTATTTCTTCCTGCTTATGTGAGCTTGGCTGCCGGGTCGCTATCATTTTGGCGGGGCGCGACTATGCCGCTGATGCTGTGCCACTATACCAGTACACCGGTACTCATTTCGCTGACCTCAGAAGGATAACAGGCCGAGTCAACCCCACTCGGTGTTAATTCAGCAGCCAACGGGGCTCCAACTCAGGACCCTAAGATCCTAAGCCAACCACCCTAACCACTAAGCCAACACCAGGCTTAGCTGAATGTAGTTGAGGGAGGGAGAGGGGAAATCACCTGTAAATTATGCAGCTGTTGCAAAAGTGTGAAAACCACAGAAGTACAACCATCTGGAGATTTTATCTGAATACAAAAAGCTCAGAGGTTTGACATTTTGACCACTGCAGAGTAGCCTTCAGCTGGAATTCAACAGGACACATTTGCCAGGTCTTTTAAGTGTTCTATACAAGGGCGACACTCATAAAAGAGCAATGTGACAAGAGTAAAAAGGAAGCAAACTGACAGTGGGGCCACAGTTGGACACAACAAGCTTAAGGGAATGAATGAACAAGAATGGAGAAAGAGAAGACAAGGAAACATTAACTTAAATGTAAGAGGCTTGGGTTAAGTTGGGTTAATTGGGGTAAAAAATATCACAAGTAGGGATGGGGGATGACCTGATATGGTATGCACTACCTGCTTGAAACCCTGGAGGGATTAATTGGACTTAACAGTTACACAAGAGGGGTTCCACAAACGGGAGAAAATAGGAACAAAGGAGTGGAAGTGGGCAGTAAGGTTGGACTTTGGGAGTTTAACCAGAAGGGTGCTACTGGAATAATGTTTTCAGGGGAATTTGAGGAGGGCTGGGGAGCTGAGAGAGCAGAGGGAGCTAGACTGGAGAGGCAGTAAAAAAGAAAAATGGAAGACCACCTACCTGCTTGTGATGACCACTGACCTGCCTGTGATGTGAAAGCAACAGGCTTGTGTGTCGATCTTATAATACTGCAACTTTAGTTTTGTACATAGCAGATGGGGTGGACATTTTTTTCTGCGCCGTCCCTACATAGAGAGTACTATCGTACTATCTGATGGGAGATTCCAATCTTGTTGAGAGCTTTCGATTCCACAGATTCAAGGAGAGACAGATGTGATGCTGGGGTGCCAGGCCATAGGAGAAACCAGTAATTCATTGAACTATGGACAATAGCCTTGTAAGCTGTGAGTTCTGATTTCTCAAATAATTACTTGGAACAATGGAGGAAGCCCACATCCTCCGGCTGGCTTTGGAGGCCAGCTTTTCAATGTTGTCAGCCGAGGATAGGTCTTAGCTGTTGGTAAGGCTAAGAAGTTCAATAGACTGAACCTCTTCCAGTGGCTAACAATACAACAGATCGGCAGTAGATTTGCTGTGCCATTTGGCAGCACAAAGAACAACAAAGCAGTCGATGGGTTCATTTCATCCATCCATTGGGACCATACTCTCTGCAGAGCATTGGTGCTGTCTAAGCAGTCTCCTTGGCTATTTGGCACAATCCTCGAGGGGTCACCACTCCGACACAGGATACCAGCAAGCTGGCACTCATTTTGCCGACCTCGGAAGGTGACAGGCAGAGTCAACCCCACCTGGTATTAATTTAACAGCCGAGTGGGATTTGAACTCAGGATCCGAGGATCCCAAGACCACCACCCTAACCATTAAGCCAACACCAGGCATGGTTCATTTCATTCACCCATTATATAATATCCATCAACCTCAACTGCACACATAATAGGACTAGAACTTAGCCTGGTGTTGGCTTAGTGGTTAGGGGTGGTGGCTTGGGATCGAGTTCAAGCCCCGTTGGCCGCTGAATTAAAATACACCAGGAGGTTGACTCAGCCTGTCATCCTTCCAAGGTCGGCAAAATCAGCACCAGTGTACTGGTAAGGGGGACACTGCATCAGCGGCATAGCCACGTCCCAACCAATGATGCAACCAGCAGCCACAGGCTGCACTCAGAGAGAGAGAGAGAGAGAGAGAGAGAGAGAGAGAGAGAGAGAGAGAGAGAGAGAGAGAGAGAGAGAGAGAGAGAGAGAGAGAGAGAGAGAGAGAGAGTACTAGAATTGGTCAATGGACAGAATTATGTCCCAACTCGTACATTAATCATCAGATGGAATGTGAGCGAGTTAGCAATCATAAAGCAGAGAAATGTATTTGTATTCGTGCTTTGTCACTTTTCCTCAAAATGAAAAGCACGATGGAAGAAATTGATTGACGTGTATTAATTAAACTACATCAATATTTTCCCGTTAGGTATGCAAAACTGACTGCAAACTTTTTAGGTCTTTTGTGAACGTCGGTTCACATATGTCAAGGAGGTTGAGCTATGTGATTTTGTTTTTTATTTCCACCATTTTCATTTCCTCACCAAACACCAACTTGTAATCAGTGATGACTGTCTCCTCATCAGTGATGACTGTTCTGCGAATCAGTGATAGTGCATTGCCCAAAAGAGACCAGTTGCTACTGTCTTCACAAAAACCTGCTTTTATAGTCATCTTTTTGGTTTACATATTTACTCATTTGTTTTCCTCTTTGTACTACTTGTCCCCTCCATGTCTGCTTCCTTCCTAGCCGTCAGAGAGTGTCGAGGGAATGGGCGCTTCGTCAGAGCCAAAGCCATAGGCCGTGGCTTGGTCCAGCTGACCTCATGTAATTGTTCACCGATAACCTGCAATACATCATAGGGGGCATGCAGCAAAAATAGCAGACCAGTGTACGAGGGTCACTCAAAAGCAATGCCCTTCTTGTTTTCGACAAACGCATCTCCTCCCGAGGGGAAGGAACCTGTTGGCGGGTGTGATGTGCAGGTACATGGAGGGCAGGTAGCGGTGAGTGAGGAGGTGGATGGAGAGACTCTAAAGGGAGTTAGGGGGGAAATTGAAAGGGTGGGGGGGGGGTTAGATATATGGTCAAGGAACGTGTCTGCAAAAAAAAAAAAAAAAGGGCTGCGCGGCCTACTGCACGCCGAGCTTTCTGATGATCATCACTGTACAAAAAGCATCTTTGTTCTCCGGTGAAATCTCAATTTGGTTGTTCTCCTGCAGTTTTTAACCATTCGGTGCCCCCTGTGTTATTTCTAAGTTGTGGGTAAAATCCTGTACAGTTGTCTAATTTTGAATTTTTGAGTAATGGCATGCAATCATGGAGCTGGCTACAATTTCTTTCAAAAATTCTTCTTGACCTCCTTGATTGCTCTCAGATATTTCCAGCGAGACGTTCTTGATTTGCATGCAATAATATTCTCCTCACTTGCTCCCTTTAGACCTTGTTGTAATAATCTGAAGCACTGCCGTGGGCTGATCCACTTTCATTTGCTTGCAAGACATTGTCCAAAATGAAAGAAATGATAACTTTAACACCGTATTGAAGAATTGCTAAATAATTAGGCCAGCAACTTTCAGGGAAGGCAAACTCGCTGCTCCTTAACACCACGATAAGGAAAATGGAGACAAAGAATTTACACCGCACACTGTCAGAAGGTTAATGAAATGGTGTTCCTCAAGCGTTGTTGAGATGAGGAAGAGTGAGTGGCTTTCTATAGGTAACCTGAGAATTATTTGAGGCTGGGCTAAAAGGAATACAAATGTGGTGAAATGAATAGGTGATATTACAGGATTTGACATGGACTGTTCCTTCCTGGTGCCACAATCTTTTCAGCTATAACAAGCACTCGTGATAAACTATTGTTTCGTGAACAGCAATGCCACCCGGCACATGATGGAGATACGAATAGAAACATCACGAGTCACTTTAGAATTTTGTCTATGTACCCGTTATGTTTTGCTCAAATTGTTGGGTACTTCTTTCTCCACTCGATGCTGTGGGTTTCATAGCCATGGTTTAATTCTCACTCAGGTAAATCCATGTGTGGTAATCGTAGCGAGTGTGACAAACACCTATCAACATGAGGTGAGGGAGATCATTCTGTAGTGGACTGAAATAGGCTAAGGGAGAGAAGGGGGTGTGGGGAGGTTACCTTTGTAGCGAACACTATGGTATCTGCAAATGCTAGATGAGAAGCACTAAATACTGCCTTTATATTTACCATCTCACATGTAATGAGTTTGAAAATCTGAATCGTCTCCAAACTGAACACGATGTTCTATTTTTGTCATGCAACACTGTGGAAGAGAAAGACATTTGGGAGGGGATAGGAGTATTATTGATAGAAAATGAAAGGATATATGGACTGTTTCACAATGAGGGTACCAAGTTCGTCTCACAACCACTAAAAATTCAAACTCAATATTTTTATTTCTCCAAATCCAACATTGTTAATTACAATACTTGAATCCAAATTTTTGGAGCATCTGAATGAATATTTCTTATTAAAAATAATACCCCAAGGATGTTAGGAGAGTATTTTTAACCTCCGCCATCAAAGATCGGAGGTTACTGTTTTCACCCCTTTCTGTTTGTTTGCATGTTTGTTTGTGAACAGTATTACGGAAAAACTCCTTGACGGATTTCGACGAAACTTGGTGGGGGAATTAGATCTGGTCCACGGATCATGCCATTAGATTTTAGACTTGGTCCAAAGTCCAATATGGCCGCTATGGCGGCCATTTTGAAAAATATTTGAATTTTTTTTTTTGGCATTTCTACATGTTTTGAGTGATTTCCACCCCCCCCAAAAAAAGAAATTGTTAGAGAAAAACAAAATTTTTGCAACTTTTTTTTCAACAAAATTTCGATTTTTTTTTTGCATTTCTACATGTTATAAGTGATTTGCAACAAAAACCATGCCAAAATTATAATTGCGGCTGATTTTGGAACTTCAGGTGGATATAACCACGTAAAATCAATTTCTGTCTCAAGGAATCTTGTTATGACGAATGAATTGAGTTTGTAAAAGTTAAAAGTAAAAGGGAAAGTTGCAAACTATAACTCTGTGAGCACTGTTGACATCAAATTGAATGAATAGGATATCAGGTTCACTTGAGTGACCTAGCAGTATTGGCGGCGGAGGTTTTGCACTCTACCGAGTGCTCCCCCTCTAGTTTAAACTACAACAGTCATTAATACAATTCAACTATAACCACAAAATAACACTCTCAAACTTCAGTGGTTTCCCTATGTTCCACAAGTATTATTCCATTACTGGAATTATGATTCAGTATACAAATGAAGTCTATTTGTCAAAATATCAATAAAAGACTGAACTAAGTTTCAAATATCCAGAAAAAAAAGATATGTTTTAATTACCAGTCACTAATAGCACTGCATATGATGGAATTGAGCACAAAATTTTAAAACTACATGTACTTTTCTACATATTCTGAAAAAATTACTAATTTATCTCTGAAAATAAAAGTTTACCACCACAATGAAAAATATGAAGAAAATCACATATTTCTTCCGGAGAGGACATAATTTTTTGACATGAAGCAATACATTCTGTACAAGATATAACTGCAAAGTAATACATTTATCAGTGTTGTAACAAGATAAATTACATAAATGTAAATACCTATTACTGATAATGGATATTCATGACCATGTCAACCTTACAAAACATCAAAATTTATAGCCAGCAAGTAGTTTCCTTATAACTCGTGGCAGTTTAGGTGTTTCCGGAGAGGACACATTTTTGACGGACACATGTAAGGCAATCAGTGCAGGCCATGCAAATAGAAGGTTATTGGTTACACTCAAACTTTGTAGCATACTATCAGTGCAGGTATATACACACTTGGTAAAACACACAATAAACTTTATAAAAGACCCTTTATTTATATAAAAAAAATTCTTCTACAATATGCATTTCCGGAGAGGACATTTTTTGACGGACGAACGGTGGGACATATTTATTGAGGGTGAAATAAATATTCATCGTCTGAAATGAATAATATGTTGTGGACAAAGTACAGAAGAGGTATTAAATTGAAGCAACAACAAATAAAAGTCCCAATTTCTGCTTGTATTTGTTTATACACTGTGAATGCAGTGTACCTGGAGAAAATGAGACAGCTATTTGTCAAAAAAATGGCAATTTTTATGCCATGCTGCCAAAAATTGACATTTTTTTGTCAAATAAAAAGTGGTCCAAGTTGTGCCATCACTAGTACCAATGACTGGCCCTAATGACAGATATACTACAGCCTCTCATTTAGCTATTTAGCATGCAAGGTTACAAAATACCAGAAATGACCATGACTGTGAAACAGCCCATATATGGATCATATGTTTGGGGTAGGGACAAAAATTTGGCCATTTCCATATTACATACGTACTGTATATGGCCCCGTTTTCACCGACATTTCAATCTCCTTTCTGAATACTTAATGCATTGTTGTCCTTGCAGATGACAATACATTGTTTAATATTCCAGACAGTTTATATGGGGGGTGGGGGGGGGACTGATGAGAATGGCACTCGGTAGAGCACATACCTCCACCAGACTGAACAATTTACGTTTTGTATCCCACTGATCGGTCGGATCTGGATCCGAACCTCCAAAATCAATTGTCCTTGTCACCTACCCAACTAATCCAATATGTTTCGTCTGAATCCATCCACAACTTTTTGAAATGTCATGCAACATTGTTCTGGTATATCGTTTTTGGCCTGGTCTCTCAATGGTGAAGAATCATTAAAAAAAAAAATTTCATTCTCGTATCCAGATTTGGATCTTCACCAAAATCAAATCAATTTGTCCTTGACATACACCCAACCTGTCCACCAACTTTCATCCGAATCAGTCCATCACTTTTTGAGATATCGTGTTATATATCGTTTTTAGCCCTCTCACTCAATGGTCAAGAATCACTTTTTTAAAATTCTCGGATCCAGGTCCAGATCTTCACCAAAATCTAATCAATTCATCCATGTCACGCACCCAACATGTCCACCAAATTCTATCCGAATCCATCCACAATGATTTGAGATATCCTGTCCACAGACAAACAAACAGACAGACAGGGGTGAAAACATAGCCTCCACCAACCTTTGGTAGTGGAGGTAAACATTATTAACCACAATTTAAATGTAACCAAATGGGGTCCAAGGATATTACACTTATGAGCCCCCAGGCAAAACTTTAGGTTGCATATGCAAGGCACATGGTAAACTTACATCGACCATTTAAGAAGGTTCATGAGAATACTTTTTAAAAAACCTCGACACTCTACAGACACTTTATTGGAAAGTCCTTGATTTCCTTGATCGAGTCCAAGTAGCTTCCTTGATTGAGCAACCACAAGGATGAGGATCTGATCAAGTTGACTGCTTTATCCTGGATGTTGTCATCCTCTTTCGTACGCAGTGTAAGGTTGCGAGTAGCATCTTTGGCTGAGGATGCAGCTGTGCCACTGATGCAATGCCCCGATTACCAGTACACTGGTACTCATTTTGCCGACCTCGGAAGGACGACAGGCTGAGTCAACCCCACCTGGTTTTTGATTCAACAGCTGCCAGGGGCTCAAACTCAAGACCCAAATATCCCAAGCCAGCCACCTTAACTGCGAAGCCAACACCAGGCCTGGATGTTGTCATAGCCCTTAGATGTTGTGACTGGACCCATATTGGCAAGTGGAGAATTTCATTGTAAACACTCATACCTTTTATACATTGGAAAGGCATTTTTAAACTTGCTTGTCCCTTTTATAGTCATATTATGGCAAGAATAGTCTGACAATTGTTTATTAGGAAATGGCTAGCTTGTAATAGTAGTATTTCCAATCCAGTCCTGTGGGGTTGGGGAGGGGAGGGGGTGGAGGTGACAGAGCACAGTAAGAGCAGAGTGTGCAAGACCAGAAAGGAGGCAGTAGAAGATAGAGACCACTGACCTGTCTGCAATGTGAAAGTGATAGGCCCAGAAGCTCAGCTTCGTCGCGGTAGGTCCCAATGATTCTGAAGGCCTTGGTTCCCATTACGTCAAACTGCGCAAGGTGTGGGGCAGGGCCGGCCGCAGGGGTGTCATCCCAGAGGGGAGAGTAGTACTCCATCAAGCTGTGGATGAAAGCCATGTAGGTGGATAAGAGTTCAGGTGTGCCAAGTTAAGACTTTGCATGACGGAGGATGCCCAGTCGGTGATTGGCTTTGGAGGCCAATTTACACAAGGTATGTGGCTTGCCCAAGAATGATCATGGTAATTCCATACTCATGTTGTTTCCTGAAAGTTCGTTAAAGTGATTGAACTTCTTCAAAATAATTGTTAAAGCAGTAGATGGGAGGGTTCACCAAATTATAATTTCAGAGAGAGAGAGGGTGAGAATGTGAGATTTGTGAGGATTGAAAGACATATTCCGAGTGTTTGTCCAGCTCGTGATTCTATCAAGGTCTACAGCGAGAAATGAGGCTGCTGCCTGCCTATATGAAGAATGAGGGATGTTACGGCAGAGGGTCGAGTTGATACTGACAATTCCCAGTGCCACTCCTCCTATCTGTGCACCATTATTTCCCCCCACCCCAACCAACCCCTGGTGAATATCTCCTACCAGTGGGACTGGACATACCTATGGATAGTGATCCTGTAAGTATACCTGTATTAGGCTGTTGCTTGACTAATCCATGAGACAAGTTAGTGGGGAAAAAAAACGATGCAGGGTGAGCTTGGCTAAGTGCGTCTTTCATGTGTCCACATTCGATACATATGGCACAGCCGAGAAGCATGTGTGCCTGGCGCATCCGTGCATGTGTTTGAGTGAAAGGATGAGTATATCGCCGGTGTATGTGCACGGTTAACATAGACTACAAGCAAGTTGGAGGTATGCGCATTGGGGAGGGGGGGGGGTGGAGCATGCATGCAGGCAGGCCTTTACCACGTAGATAGCATGGGTTTTAATTTTACATGCTCCCACCTGGTTTTATATAGAGCATGGAGCTTAAAAAGAAAACGTTGCTGTTTCGGCACATTTTATCACCCTGGTAATGCCCTGGTACACTGCCTTCCCTCCTCTTATGGTGTCTTTCGTTCCCCTCTCCTCATGCTTCCTTCCCTTGCCCTTATGCTGCCTTCCCATTCCCTCACGCTGCCTTCCCATTCCCTCATGCTGCCTTCCCCTCCCCTCACGCTGCCTTCCCCTCCCCTCATGCTGCCTTCTGCCCTCTGGTTGACTTCCCTTCCCCTCCCCTCCCCTCACGCCATCCTCCTCCCAAACCCCTCCATCACCATACAACTCTCCGGAGGTCGAGGAGAGGAAGGGAAGAGGTGTCAAAGAATGTATGACTTTGACAAATGAGAGCTTTTATATTTATATTACATATATAGTTGAGATTCTTAAGTGTTTGTGTGTTTGTTTGTGCGTTATTCTTCCATGGCTGAATCATAGCACCCAGAGACCCCAAATTTTGGAAGTCGGTATTTCAGAATCGAGGCAAGGTTTTAACCTACCACATATTCGCCTTGGCATCTTTTTTGAGGCCACTATAAAATGTATTTTGGGATGTGGGGTCAGGCAGTGCTGCCGCTGGTCCGCAGGCAAAATGTAACCACCATGAGGCAAATACTGCAACTCCATAGCTTTTCATTGTCAAAGATGTCCAGAAACAACATCCAGGAAAATCTCACTCAGCTGGGCAGTGCTGGGTATTGTCCCACTCCCTTTCCCCACAGACAGGCCATGCTAGTAATATAGTGTAGTAGATAGTAGAAAATCGTGCAAATTATGATACAAGCATCAAATTTGGCATTTCTATTCTGCAGGGCTTTCTGATGAAATCTGCTTGATTGGCCATTTGAAAAATTTGAAGAAAAAAAAAAAAACTTCAAAAACATTTGAAGTCACAGCTGGCTGAAATACTTGAAGCGCAAGTGAACATCCCAGAGAGAGAACCAAGGGGAGATGCAGTCATCATTGATGGCTCAGCACTTATCAATGCCCTACCTCCACGCACTTCAAAAATATTTGATGACTATGATAAAGAAGACATCATTCCAAAGGTGGAATCCTATGGTGCCAGGTACGAGAGGGTGGACGTAGTGTTTGATGTGTAAAAGAAGTCAAGTCTGAAGTCCGAGGCAAGGTCGAAAAGGGGGCAAGGCATCAGAAGAAGAGTGACAGGAACCAGTAAGACCCCAAGTAACTGGAGAAGCTTTCTTCGAGATGACAGCAACAAGACTGAGCTGTTTCACTTCCTTGCGGAAAAGATGTGCGAAGCACAGACGACAAGCACAGTCATTGTCACAAAAGGAGAAGATGCCATTAGCAACACAAGGAAGTCACTGGATGCTGTCTTCATGTTGTCATGAAGAAGCTGACACTCGAATATTTGTACACGACAGGGATGCAACGACGGATGGTAGCAAGTCCATTATCATTAAGGCCAATGACACGGCCGTACTGGTCATGGCAATATCTGTACTGCCATCCTTACAGGAGCTAGGTCTTGAGAACATGTGGATTGCCTTTGGCCAAGGAGCCGAGGCATGATGGATTCCAGTCCATGAGGTCGTTTCTGCAATAGGACCTGAGAAAGCTAGAGGGATCCCATACTTCCATGCGTTCACTGGATGTGACGTCGTGTCTGCCTTCCGTGGTAAAGGGAAGAGAACTGCATGGCAGACTTGGAACGTCTTTGATGATGTTTCTGAAACATTCACCAATCTCAGCCAGGCATCCAACATTGATTCGTGATCTTGACTTTTTTGAAGTTTTTCTAAAAAAAAATTTTTTTTTCAAATGGCCAATCAGGCAGATTTGATTAGAATCCCCTGGAGAACAAATGTGCCAAATTTGATGCTTGTATCATCATTTGCACGATTCCTCTCAAAAATTGCTGTTATTGCCCCACTAATATCCAATATATAAAGCTCATTCTAACCACTCACTCACTCACTGACTGATATTAATGTTCAGTACCTTTCAGGTGGCATAGAACGCTGAAATTTCGTTTGCTGATGGACATCGAAGCCCATAGACTGGGAAAAATTACAGAATCATTGAAATGTCCGTATATGAAAGTAAATAAATGAAAAAAAACAAATGCAGGTGAGCGAGCCAAGACAATGGGAAAGCACAGTTCGTTATTACTTACGATGTATAAGCATACCCTGTTAGTCTAATATATAAAGCTCATTCTAACCACTGACTCACTCACTGACTGATATAAACATTCGGTACCCTCCAGTTGACATAGAAAGCTGAAATTTTGCTTGCCAATGGACATCGAAGTTGACACACATGACAAAAATCAGAGCCATTGGAAAACATCCGTAAATGAAAAAAAATATGAAAGAAGGCAGGTAAGCAGCCCGAGACAATGGGGGAAGCACAGTAATTTTGTGAGCCGATGGACATCAAAGCTGATCCACCAGGAAAAAAAAAAAAAATCACAGAACCCATGGTTCTGTGAAAATTATGCTTCATGAAACACACACACACACACACACACACACACACACACACACACACACACACACACACACACACACACACACACACACACACACACACACACACACACACACACACACACACACACACACACACACACACACACAATATCGGCAATTTTTAGGGAATCGGCAGGTTGGAGTCAATGTGATTACCAACTACAGTACTTACTGTATACAACCAAGAAGCCTTGAGTAGCTTTCACCAAAAAACAATGTTACTTTTATATCGACATTTCAGGGATATGTTCTCTCTGTCGAGTGCAGCCTGTGGCTGCTGGTTGCATCATTGGTTGGGACGCAGCTATGCCGCTGATGCAGTGTCCCCCTTACCAGTACACTGGTGCTCATTTTGCCGACGTCGGAAGGATGACAGGCTGAGTCAACCTCCTGGTGTATTTTTAATTCAGTGGCTAACGGGGCTTGAACTCAGGACCCTGGGATCCCAAGCCACCACCCTAACCACTAATCCAACACCTGGCTGGAGATATGATAACAAATATTATTCTTTATTGGCAAATACAACCTGTCACTTTGCTGAGGGGGGGGGTATGAAGGAGGGGGGCTGAGAGAGGAGGGAGGGGAGGGAGAGAGAGGAAGAGAGGAGAGAGTGAGGGGAAAGAGAGGAGGCAGGAGGGAGGGGAAGGGGGAAGGGGAAGAAGAGTGAGGAAGTGAGGGGGAGAGCTGTGCCTCGCCAAACGTTGCTGTACCGTGGGAGGAGGGATGTGAGGAGGGGTGGAGATATATATATATATATATATATATATATATATATATATATATATATATATATATATATATATATATATATATATATATATATATATATATATATATATATATATATATATATATATATATATATATATTGTTACGTTTGAGGGGGGGGGTATGCATTCAAAGGGTAATTAGGATGTTTAATTAGGTATGCCATGCTGTTCGATTTACCAGGATCTCGATGTAATAAGTAGCAATTCAGTGGTGATAAGTTGTCTAGTAAATGTTCATTTCTTCAAGGGGGAAATGATAATTGTCACGTAATTAGATAGGGACACGGGATAGGGTAAGTGTGTCTGCGTAAACCCCTTTTAGTCGTCCCTTGAGGGTGGCCGTGACGTCACAGGACAGGGCTGCGGATGGCTCCGCCCCGTGATCACGATTGGCGGAAGGCGACGGCGGTGGGCCAATAAACGGCTCGATTGGAAGTGACGAGGACAGGAGGATAAAAAGGTTCTGTTCGGGGTCGAAAAGGAAGAGGAAGAAGATCGGGACAAAAAGATCGTGTTTTTTTGGTGTGGAGGCTGTTGCGCGGGAAGCGTACTTGTTGTTGTGCCGATTCGATCGTGTTCTTCATCGTGTCTTGGAGCCTTGCTGAGCCTCGTGCCTCACCTTGGTTGGCTCTGGGGTTCTGCTGACTCGGAGGAAGGGGTCGAGCGGCGGGCGGACCTGCCTCCCTCTCCTGCTCGCAATTTGGTGCCAGAACTGGTTCCCTGGCGGCTGTGAGCAGACTTGGGCCAGGACCAGGAGGTCGACGGCACCACGGTTTCTCCTGCCCCCCCCCCCCCTGACGAGAGCAAGGCCAGCTCGTCCGACGCTGATCCAGGGACAGTTGCGTCCACACCGCGGTCCAGCCTGACCACTAGAAGTAGCTACGTTTTGTGTGTGTGTGTGTGTGTGTGTGTGTGTGTGTGTGTGTGTGTGTGTGTGTGTGTGTGTGTGTGTGTGTGTGTGTGTGTGTGTGTGTGTGTGTGTGTGTGTGTGTGTGTGTGTGTGTGTGTGTGTGTGTGTACTTGGCGCCTTAGAGGGTTTGAGAATTGTATATTCATTGGAATTGTCTGTGTTTTCCCCACGCCCGATCCCACACCATCCCGTCGAATCGCCCCGGATCCCTTTTCTTGCCGAGTCTTGTTATTTCTGGTTAATAATAAAAACAAATAAACATCATCAACTCAGTGAAAAGTGACTCGTGCCACCTTCCTCGTCCCGTTTGCGGTAGAGCGATTAGAACCGCCATGTTTGGGTTATAAATAAATAAACCGCCTCCATCGTTTCGGCTCAATCTACGTTGGCGGGACTGTTCAAGTCCCGTGGACGTCACAATATATATATATATATATATATATATATATATATATATATATATATATATATATATATATATATGAAATATACCATTAGAGATGGGGAATCCCCTGCCATTGAATGAAAAAGGTCATACATATTCCAGATAATGAGGGAGGTGACTTGGAAACAAGACACCATTTGGTCATCATCTCGAAAAGGTTCCCCAGGGGTGAGGAACGTCGTAACCAAAAATAATTGAAATCAGATAAGCGGTTTTCCATTTATTACAAAAAACATTTTTTTCAAGATGGCCACCCCAGTCGGCCATCTTTGATCCGGCCACGCCAAAAATCAATAGGGTTCTTCCTTTTCAGGAGGTACATGTGTGACCCAAATTTCAAATTGATATGGCGAAGAGTTTATGAGTTATCGCACTCACAGCTATAAATGTTGACGCCCGGACGGACGGACAGCCGGACGACCCGGGTGACAACAATATCCCCCTTCCGCCATGCGGCATGGGATAAAAAAAAGAGAAGAGAGAAAGGTGAGGGGTGTCGGTGGGATTAGTAAAGATAATGATATGCTTTGCTTCATGACCAAACACACACAAAAACAAACTCTTGTCAGAACAGCTGTACACACAATGACACAACAGAGTTTATAATGAAATCCACTGAAACATCTGCAAAAACTTTGATGTCTCAGTTCCAGAAAATTTGTGGGAACATGAACCAAAAGTAATCACTGAAAACATGGAAGTGCCTACCGCTCACGTACAACCTCATGATCCCATTGATCGTGAACATCGAAAACAAAGCGTTGTGACCAGAAATCATACTGACGTACAAAAAACAGAGAAGAAGGCATTGCTGATGGAGGTATTAATAGCAGTAATTTTGGACTAAACAATGCAGAAATCAAGAAAATGACCAAACACCAAGACTTCAACAATGAAGTGAAAAGAATGCCAAAGTTGTACCAGTGATAACTGGACCTACAGGAATGATGACAAAAAACCTCACAGAGATATTAAACATAGGGGCAGCACCCCTGGGCGCTCACCGGGTAGTGGCTGGATAAGATAATCAGGCAACCACTGGTCAGCATGGATGACCCACAAAATACATAATGGAGAAGAAAGTAAATACCTATAGATGTGTTTTTTAATTCTGTGAACAAACCTTGGTACATCACGGGTGATAAAGGTTGTGGTCAAATTTCATCGAAATTGTGTGGGGTTTCAGAAAAGAAAGCAAATACATATTTTGGGGGGCACCCCCCTTGTAGAACCCCTTAGACCCCAATTTTTTCAATGTCATGAACAAACTTTAGTACATCACGGTTGGTAAAGTTGGTGGTCAAGTTTCATCGGAATTGCGTGCGTAGTTACTGAGAAGAAAGCAAATCCATATTTTGGGGGGCAAAGCCCCTTAAATCCACTTCGAGCAATTTTTTCTCATGTCATGAACAAACTTTGGTACGTCATTGGTGATGAAGGTTGTCGTGAAGTTTCATCAGAATTTTTTGTATCGTTTGAGAAGAAAGCAAATACCTCTTTGGGGAAGGCAACCCACTCCCCCCAATCCACCTCCCATAAATTCCCTCTGTAGACCCTTCGGAATCTGTTTTTTTTAATGCCATCACGGGTGGCGAAGGTCTGGGTGTGCGCTGCCGCTCGCCACGTCGCCACAGGGCGAATCCCCCTTACCTGTGGCTAGTATTTTAAGTCACTCATTAGCCACTGTGACTAATCCATGTTTTAGTGTTTTTCTTTTACCAGTTTTAGACGAATTTTGGGTGATTTTAGCACAGAATTCAACCTTCGTTGAGACGGCCGCCATTTTGTATGTTTTGATTATGGGAATCACGTGTGATTTCGCACAAGCTTATATATACTAACTTTAGTAGGTTTAAACTAGTTTCTAGTAAAAAATAAAAAAATTCGACCAATTATGCATGATTCCCATGATTCTCATCTCAAAATTTTATTTTCATTTTTTGAAAAAAAATATTTTTTTCCCAGAATGATTCGGCACTACATGCTTCGTTGGGTCAGTGGTAGCCAGGTGAGTTTTGACACAATCAGTAGTAGTACCTGTAGTAGGATGAATTTGTTTGGATGAGAGAGTTTGTTTGGATGAGTGAGTTTGATGGGTGAGATTGGTTGTATGAGTGAGTTTGATGTGTGACATTGGTTGGATGAGTTAAGTTGTTGGGTGAGATTGGTTGGATGAGTGAGTTTGACTGGCATGAGGTTGGTCCAATCCTGGTCCACAACCACCCCCATCCCCCACTAAAGGCACAACGACCATAACACACACACACACACACACACACACACACACACACACACACACACACACACACACACACACACACACACACACACACACACACACACACACACACACACACACACACACACACACACACACACACACACACACACACACACACACCATCCCTCACAATCACCACCTCCCCTGATGGTCGTTCCTTCAACCAATCTCACACGTCAAACTCACTCATACAACCAATCTGAACAATCCAACCAACCTCACCCATCCGCCTTAAAATTAACTTATTATTTCATATTGCGAAAAAAAAAAAACTTTTGAATGAAATATGTGGCTATTTCCTTTCTCCTGTGGCTAATCATTCTAAACCTGGATTAGCCACAGTGGCTAATTCCTTTTGAAAGCCAGAGCACACCCAGAAGGTTGTGGTCAAATTTCGTTGAAATCGTATGTGGAGTTTCTGAGAAGTTGCAAGTATTTAGAGATGGACGGACGGACTACAAGCCAACCCATAAGCTCCAAGGAACTACATTACAGGTAAGCTAAAAACATCCCTGGGAATATTACTACAAACGAACTACAGTTGGAAGCTGTCCGGGACTTCGCGACGATCCTGAAGAGAGACCTCAGCACAAAACTTTGAAACTGAAACTGAGTAACTGTCGACTGTACATCCCGATCAGGACATGAACTGTACTGTACAGCTCGGTGACCCCTTACTGAAATAAAGGTGGATACTTTGAGCCCACCCTGGGAGGACTCCATTCCACATTCTGAAACCCACCTATGTAGATACCAATCAACGACATATATATACACACACACACACACACACACACACACACACACACACACACACACACACACACACACACACACACACACACACACACACACACACACTTGGCCGATATCAGCAATTTTTCGGGAATGAGCAGGTTGCAGTCAGTGTGATTACCGACGACAGTACGTACTGTATACAACCCAGAAACCTTGAGTACCTTTCACTGAAAAACAACGTTACATTGATATAGACGTTTCAGGGAGATGATCACAAACATTATTCTTTATTAACAGCTGCATGTGATGGGTGGAAAAAAAATTGGCTCGGTGATTTAGAAAATACGTTAATATGGCAAACGGCTCGGAAATCGAGTGTTATCACATATATTTTGCTATGAAACTCACAAACGGAAACATTTAACCTTTGTAAAACAAATCCGATAAATAAATACTTGAGAAACAGGTGCGAGGACAAAGGAAAACCTGATAGAACCTCCATAAGATACTGGATGAAACTTTACCACTACGGAGTCCATAACAGGCGTGGCATGTCCACACACTTGCGGAGAGTCCGTACCGATCCAAATCTACCCATATGTACCACGTCCGTGTTTGCTGTATATGTACCTCCACCTTGTAATAACTGTCGACTGCACATTCCGATCAGGAAACCAACTGTCCTGCACAGCTCAATAGGTGGCTTAAGCACTCCAGCGGAATGCCTGGCTTGGCAAGCGGTTACCAACTGCCGCCGACACAACTATGCACCCGGAATCGCATGTGCAATGTCCGAATTGGACAATTCAACACTTTTTTGAAGGAGTCGGAACTGCTGATACTTTGAAATGTGTATCTTACATTCTGTAATTAAATAATCCATCATTTAAGAGATTCTCTCAGTTATTGATGTGAGCAAAATTAAATAAAGTCACAAACGCTGGCATCTCCAGACGTTTATAAACATTGTAATGTACCCAGCGATCCGTAGATATGATGATGAGCAGGCATTCGATAATATGACTGAGGAAAGTGAAAAAAAACCTTTATCATGAAGACATCGTTGCGGCCTGTTACAAGTCAAGGTAAGGTTGAGTAGGCCAAAAAAACATGGCGGCTTCAGACCCGAGCGAGGTCACCCAGGATACGCCTGAAGACCCCAGACAGCGAGGTGGCCGAGGATCGCCTGATGAAGGATGTAATTAAACAACGCCGTTAATTAATTATCTTCAAAAGGGGAGTTTTAATTAACTCAAACACCCAATTTTCACTCTTGTACTTGTACAAATCGGAGTTTTCATAGTAAGTAGTCCAGGAACTAGGTGACTTTTATTCAACATGGAAGGTGCAGATGTTTAAGGGTGCCAGTGGTGTCGAGTAGGGTTGGCAGATCCCAGAAACCCAATTCATAAGTTGCGCCCGTGGTGGGTGTGGTTGGTGTGGTCGGTGGCGCCACACAAATCCAAGATGGCTGCCATCGATATAGGCTAAAACCAATATTGTCATACATCAAGTAATACTAGGCCGATTCCAATGATCTTGGTATGCATTCTGATAGTTTTTGGTATGCCCAATGTAATGGAGAGGGTGTCATTTTCATCCAAGGTCAATGTCATGAGATAAAGGTCAATATCATAGTTTTTGGTCAATTTTATGGCTGTTTGACCTTGACCCTTTGATTCAAGGTCAAATCTGATGGCATGAAATGATTCCCCATACATGATTTCCTATTAGTGCCCAATACATGCTAAGCCCTCAGACCAATATTTAAAACATTGCAGGGACTATTTTTAAAAAAGGGACCCATTCCCAGAAATGGAGGAATTCCCCCTTTAGTCCAAAAATAGTCAAATTTCCGATCTATTTTGCACTAGATTTCTTATTTCCTCATAAAAACATTCCATTTTGTTAGTTATACATGTTCTTGGTACTGTTATGCATTATATTTATACATTTTTTAATGTTGAAAGTCTTTAAAATGTTCAAAATCTTACCTTATTTGTTGTTGCCAAGTTGCTGGAACTCTGCATGACACTTGAATTTGTCAGAAATTTGTCACATGACATAAGGGGGGTGATCCCAAATCGATTTATAGCTTACTTTAATATGCCTATAAGTATTTAAATACTTGTCTGAGAGCTTAGGCATGTATTCGGCACTAATAGGAAATCATGTATGGGGAATCATTACATGTCATCAGATTTGACCTTGAATCAAAGGGTCAAGGTCAAACAGGCATAAAATTGACTAAAAACTGTGATATTGACCTTTATCTCATGACGTTGACCTTGGGTGATAATGACACCCTCTCCATCAGATTTGGCATATACAAAACTATCAGAATGCATACCAAGATCATTGGAATCGGCCGAGTATTACTTGATGTATGACAATATTGGTTTTAGCCTATATCAATGGCAGCCATCTTGGATTTGGGTGGCGCCACCGACCACACCCACCACTGGCGCAACTTAAGAATTGGGTTTCTGGGATCTGCCAACCCTACTCAACACCACTGGCACCCTCAAACATCTGCACCTTTCATGTTGAATAAAAGTCACCTCGCTTCTGGACTACTATGCATACAAAGTTTCAGGCTGCTAGGTTTTATGGTTTTGGAGTTGTGGAGAACACACACACACACACACACACACACACACACACACACACACACACACACACACACACACACACACACACACACACACACACACACACACACATTGCCTTTTATTAGTATAGATGTAAGTATGTATGTACATATAAATACTAGCAGAATATGCTTACACATTGCAAGTGATAACAAACCGTGCGTGCTTCCCCATTGCTCAGGTCACTCACCAGCATTTGTTTTTTTCATTTATTTATTTTCATTTTTTTCAATTTTTTATATTTCCATTTACTGCTGCTTTCCGATGGTTCTGTGTTTTTTTCTTGGTGTATCGGCTTCGATATCCGTCGACATGCAAAATTACCATGCTTCCCCATTCTCTCTGGTCGCTCACCTGCATTTTCTTCTTTGTTTTTTCATTTATAAATACTTTCATTTGCAGACACATTCCAATGGTTCTGTGATTTCTCCCTGTGTATCGGCTTGGTAGTCCGTCGGTTAGCAAAATTTCAGTTTTCTACGTAAACCGGAAGGCAATTAATATGAATATCAGTCAGTCAGTGAGTCAGTGAGTCAGTAAGTGGTTAGAATGATCTCTACTGTATGTATTGGAAGAGATAAAAACGGACACAAAGGGAGACAAACATCGCCAGGACATAAACACCGCCAGGACACATCCAGAGATAAACACCGCCCAGACACAAACACCATCTTGACAAGTCCAGAGATAAACACCGATTGGACATATTCACCACCCAAACATGTCCGGAGAGAGAGAGAGGGAGAGGGAGAGGGAGAGGGAGAGGGAGAGAGAGAGAGAGAGAGAGAGAGAGAGAGAGAGAGAGAGAGAGAGAGAGAGAGACAGAGAGAGAGAGAGAGAGAGAGAGAGAGAGAGAGAGAGAGAGAGAGAGAGAGAGAGAGAGAGAGAGAGAGAGAGAGAGAGAGAGAGAGAGAGAGAGAGAGAGAGAGAGAGAGAGAGAGAGAGAGAGAGAGAGAGTTGGGGAAAGGGGAGTTAGCAGAGAGAAAATATTGTGCTTTATGAACACACACAAACACACACACACACACACACACACTATTAGTGTTTGGCCGATGTCGGCAATTTATCAGGAACCAGCAGATTGTTGCTCGTGTGATTACCAACTACAGAGTCTATTGTAAACAAACCCAAAACCTTGAGCAGCTTTCACCCTTTGCTTTGGAGTAATTTCAAATACGGGCCTTCGGCAAATGGCTTGGAAGTCGGGTGTTATCAAATATACAGTATTTTGCTTTGAAACTCACAAAGAGAAATCATGTAACCTTTGTAAAGCACACCCGAGTCAATATAAAATAACCAATTGCTCCAAAAAGTCACAAAGCAAAAGAAAAACATGATCGCTCATATGCTGCTGATGTTAAAAGTTAAAACCTCCACCACTCATCTTCATCATAAGACACGGGATGAAACTTTACCACCATGGTGCCTGGAGAGTCCCTAACCAGGCATGCACACACACCCGTGGAGAGTTCCTTTACACATCCAAATCTACCCATATGTACCTCTACTTTGTAACAACTGCTGACTGTACATCCCGATCGGCCCATGAACTGCACTGCTATCGACCATAGGGCGCTATATCATATATATATATATATATATATATATATATATATATATATATATATATATATATATATATATATATATATATATATACTACCATTGACGCACCGTCTTTTACACCACCCTATTTAACCCGTTAAATTAGTTATTTGTGCCCGTTGGTTGTGTGCTTTATGACGTCCTTAAAAACAGTAAGTTTCCTGTTTGGAATGATTTTCAATGTTGTCTTATTGCCAGACAGGCAGGCAGACCAAATCAATTGCTTTACCGTGAGTGTGCCCTCGTGCTCGGGACGAGACTCCGTACAATTTAGCAACGATATATATATATATATATATATATATATATATATATATATATATATATATATATATATATATATATATATATATATATATACTCAGTGTACAAAAGATTAGGAACACCCTTTTGCCCTCAGAACAGCCTCAATTAATTGGGGCATGGACTGTACAAGGTGTCAAAAGCATTCCACAGGGATGTTGGCCCATGTTGACTCCAATGCGTGTCACAGTTGTGTCAAATTGGCTGGCAGTAGATCTCTAATCCAAATAGCTCGTTACATCTCATCCCACAGATGCTCGATTGGATTGCGATCTGGTGATGGGCAGGCCACTGCAGTAAGCTGAATTCACTGTCATGTTCGTGGAACCATTCCTGGACAATCCAAGCCTTGTGGCATGGGGCATTATCCTGCTGAAGAAATCCATTCGCAGATGGATACACTGCTGCCATGAAGGGATGCACCTAATTGGCAATGATATTCAGATATCCTGTGGCATTCTTGCTCCACTTTTATCAAGGGTCCAATGTGTGCCATGAAAACACACCCCACACCATCACACCACCACCACCAGCCTGCAATGTTGACACATGGCATGATGGACGCATGTACTCATGTGGTTTTCTCTGTTCCACAGTCCTCCCATCAGCATGAAACAGCAGGAACCAGGATTCGTCAGACCAGGCAATGTTTTTCCAATTCTCCAGTGTCAAGTGTTTTCATTCTTTAGCCCACTGTAACCACAGGTTCTTGTTTTTTGCTGAAAGAAGTGGAACTCTGTACGGTTGTCAGCTGCCATAACCCATTTGAGTCAATGTATGACGAGTTGTGCATTTTTATGGGGCTTTTGGCATCGATGTTGCACTGGACTGTCAGTTGACTAACGATAGCCCACCTGTTTCTCTGCACAATTCATATCAGCCTCCTTTGGCCTTTTTCATCAATGAGTCCTTTTCAACCACTGGCCTGCCGTTGGCTGGATGTCCTTTGGGTGGTGGACCATTCTTTGTACACACTGTTGAGCATGAAAACCCCAGCAGCGTTGCAGTTGTTGACACACTCAAACCGGTGCGCCTAGCACCTACGACCACACCCCCATTCAAAAGCACCTAAATATTTTGTCTTGCCCATTCGCCCTCTGAATGGCACACATACTATACATAATCCATGTCTCCATCATCTCAAGGCTTTAAAATCCTTCTTTAACCTATCTCCTCTTCATCTACACTGTCTGAAGTGGATTTAACAGGTGCAATCAATAAGGGATCATAGCTTTCACCTGGATTCACCTGATCAGTCCATTTCATGGAAAGAGCAGGTGTCCCTAATGTTTTGTACACTGAGTGTGTATATTAGTAGAAGCATCACATTTATTGCAGTGCTTTTCAATGAGTGTGGTTTCTCTCGGATGGACGTTAATAGCTGGGGACCCGTCTGCTAGCATTAACTCGTGGATGTCAAGTATCCCACGGTGCCAAATCATGTTATGAGAGGAGCCAATGTCCATTAGGTCATGCTATATTATAAAAAATATATATATATATTTATTAGTATCTGGAGGTGTGTTCCACAAATGCAAGCAGTATTTTTTTATATGTTTTTAAAACTTTATTTTTGTTAACTTTCTCTAGTTTCCTCCTGTGATGAAGACCTGATTAATGTAATGGAGTTAAATAGAAGATTATCTCAACTCAGTAAAGGTGCAATGGATATACCGTAATCCAATGTTTCGGGTATTGATCAAAATGACTGAGTTGGTTTTTATAAATCAAACCATTAACTCGGATGGCACTCACAAGAGTGCATACCTCGGCCATACTCAACATTTTACATTTTCTTTTGCACTGATAGGTCTGATTTGCATCTGGACCTCAGGCTTAACCAAAATCGAATCAGTTCAGCCTTTGTTACACACACACACCCCACCTGTCTACGAAATTTGTCATAACCCGTCCACAACTTTTTGAAATATTGTGCTCAATATAGTTTTTGATCTTATCTCAATGGTGAAGATTCACCAAAAAAAACCTACAATGGCACTCAGTAGAGTGCTTACCTCCACCAATTGAACGATTTATGTTTTTCGCTTTATATCCCACTGATAGGCCAGATCAGGATCCGGACCTGAACCCAAATCAAATAGGCTTGTTCTTGTCACCGAACCAACTCATCCACCTCGTTTTGTCATAACTCGCACATAACTTTTTGAAATATCATATCACTATATATAGTATATATATATATATACATATATATTGTTGCTGATTCGCGCCCGCCGGCGTGCGAGCGGCCACGTAACTCGAATCGCGGCACGTCGCCCACCGGACGGACAATCCCGTCGGAACCCTCTCGGACTAACGCCGGGAACTAGTCACGGGTGGGCCTTTCGGCCTCACCACGATCGTGCCAATCGGCCCCCCGCGTGGGATAGGGTTGCTCGCCAAATTCGACCTACCTAAGTACCCACACGGAGGGTAGACCGGGCGATCGCACCTCGCCGCAGGTCGACTTCGGACACGGGCCACTTTAAGCGACCCGTTCCGTACTATCGGGATAACCGAGCGGTGTTATCGTCAACCTCGACGGTTCGATTAATTATTGGGCGTATTTAGCCCACGACCAACCCTTTACGTGAAGTAAGATGGAGATTCAATAAAAGAAAAGACGAAGCAAAACGGGAAAAACAGTTCAACATAAAGCACATTTATTCCACGGCAAACGGAAAGCACACATATACAATCACAACAATTATGCACCAAAAGCAAATGTAAAAGTAACACGACAATTCTGCACAAAAAGCAAATGCAACAAAAGAGACACAATGCAGATCTACTACCGACTACGCGAGCACACGGCAACACTTACACAGTTTTACTTCACAGACGGCGCCGACAACACATATACTCCAAAGCAAAAGAAAAAGGGGCCACCCTCAACGATAAGGGGGCAGACGGGCCTGGGGCCGAGACCGCGTCGAGCCTACCCGTCTGGTGATGAGCCGCAAAATGGCGGCGGCGCCCCGACTCCGCGGGCCTCGCTGGCACTGCCTGGAATGGGGTGGGAACGGGGCCCCCTTCTCACACTATCTCAGCGCGGGGGGAAACAGGGGGGGGTTGTTGATGCTCGGGGGAAAGAGGATATCTGGCTGGCTTGGGTCCCGCGACGAGCGACTCCACTGCGACCTCGACCGCGTTCCCGGCCTCCCCTCTCCACAGTTCCCCGACTCTGACACGAGCGCAGACCTCCACAAAGCTTCTTGGCTTCTCCAGCCTCTCCGGACCCCGACAGACATTCTCTCGACTGATTTCGCCGCCGCCACAACTCTCCAACTATTTCCTCTTCTCAACTCTCCCAAATTCGCCCCGCGCTCGGCACTTTATACTCCGACAGGAGAAATCATATGCAGATTTTTGGATCAGGAACGGCTCGGGGACGGAGCCACGCTCCCCCATTGGACGGAGGAAAAGTGGGCGTGAATCATTCTTGATCCGCGAATCTGCATATAGCGATTATACTCCGACGCGCCTGGAGGCGGGGCCAAATCGCCCCACACTCGCTGATAGGACAGAACAGAAGTGGGCGTGAATCATTCTTGATCCGATTTCTCGGAAAGGCTGGTGTTTTTGCACCCGCTGCTCGGTGCGCGCCCTGTACGAGTCCAGTATCGGTGCCCACAAGCGGCGCGGGAATGGCGGTGATGCGATGGTTGCGAGGGCGAGTTGTGACGGTAAAGGTCGTGGCTGTTGGCGTTGCTGTTGTTGTGAAGCGGCGTTGCAGTTGGTGGTTGGTGTGTGAAAGTGGTTGTGGAGAAGGTGGATGTTGTGAAGGCGGTTCTGGAGAAGGTGGCTGTGGTTGTCGAGATGCAGTTGGTGGTGGTTGTGGTGGTAGTAATGGCGGTTGGTCCAAAATAAAGATAGTGAAAGAAAAACGGCTATCTAAAAGGGTCACAGCCCGAATGAATGACATTTATTCCCTCTAAACAACGGGTTTGGGCTAACTACACATATACTTACAGAGATATCTCACCTACGGGACCTGAATGGTGGTTTGCGAATTTCCTCAACCACAACACTACCCCCTCCCCTTTTTACAGACTCGTCCCGAGTCGTCAAATTTTCATGTGCCATCATGTGTAGTTCTCCCCTAGTACATTTTACCTACGGATCCCTGAGTGCGACATTCATGGTATTCGTGTCCCCAAAATAAATAACCTGAGGGCTGAGTAACTACCTAAACAAACCCACTCACACGGACGACTTAAATAAAATTGCCGGCGCTAAGACAGACATGCCGGGGGCGCACTCATATGTACAGTACAACTTAACCTTAACTTAGAAATTTTACACTAAATCATGGCCCAGGATCAATGAACTCTGCAAAAAGAAAGCAGTTAGTAGGGAGCCAGGCTGCTCGCATGCAGTCTCTGGCTCAAACAATGCAGGTGACAGGGAATGTGGCCGGCTGCTCACAAGCAGTCCAAGGCCTTCCCTTTTGAAAATGAACCCAGTGAACCACAACGGTGCATGGGCTGCACAAACGCAGTCTCCGTGCCAGCTCAAGTGGCACACGCAATGAGCACAACGGATGGATGGATGGATGGATTAATGGATGGATGCAAACACGGTGCACGGGCCGCCACTGCAGGCCCGTGTTGTAGCTGCCAACAGGGCAGTTCTCGAAGCTTGCAAACTGTTGCTTTCTGATCCTGGCGCACATGGCAATGAACAGGGGGGGGGGGGGCAAAGCAAAAATTGAACGGGGCTGGTGAACAGGGGCAGTGGGCATGGCATGGCAAAGGTGATCAGGCAAACACAGCCTGCAGAACAAGGCCGCTGCAGGCAAACACAGCCGGCAGATGAACTGGCCGGCACAGGCCTTGCAGAAAACAGCTGCAGACGATCCGGCCGGTACAGGCCTTGCAGCACAGCAGCTGCAGCCGATCCAGCCGGCACAGGCCTTGCAGCAAAACAACAGCTGCCGATGAAGCTGGCCAGCCTTCGCCGTTCAGTGGAGGTTGGTGGAGGGAGTGTGGTGGTGCTGGCCACTCGGAAGGCGGGCTCGGACCTACTCTATGGTCTCCCTCCCAACCTATCGCCTTTGCCTGTCACTGTCCATACCCACTCCCTTAATTTGTCCAAAACCAATTTAGCCCCAACTTATTATTTTTTTGTTGTTGTTTTTATTTTTACTTCCCCACTATAAATCGTCCCCAAACCCCCCTTTACTGTCCTTGTTCGGCTAACCTATCCTGTCACCTAGCCTACTCCCAACCCCTACGTTCCCTTCCCGGAGGGGAACAAGGGAGAGCTAGCGTCCTGTGTCGAGGCCCAACGAAGCCTCAGAATGGCCTCTCCAGACTTCAGCGATCTAAAACACAAAGTGGGTCCAGCGGCCCACAACGAGAGCGAGGGGATGGATGGTGCGGAGGGGTACACTTCCTATCTACCCTAACCATTTAACTGTTAAACTACCCCGGGGCTTTCAACAAGCGCCTCTCGCTTAAACTATTGGTTCTAACAACCCAGATTCCCGTCGCCTGTGTTGGTGTCCTCACAATTTCGGGCCTCGCCCCCCAATTTTCTCTCCGTGCCCTCACACGGCCTCATGGCTGGGACACGTGGCTCCCCTTGGCAGGCACGACCCTCTGCCGAATCTCCAGCTATGGCACCCCCGGGCACTACACTGCCTCCGAGCCTACCAGCTCCCTAAACACCGGGGAGTGCCCCCCATGGCACCTCCCCTGAAATGCACACGTGGCAGGCTGGCTTCCCGGGCCCCTTTCCGAGGGTCACCCGTGCCCACAACACTGCCCACGCGGCTAACAGCGCCCCGGGCCCCCGCACCAAGCAGGCGCACCCGTGCCCACTACGCTATCCTGGCCCCCCATGGGCCCTTGGCCTACCACGGCCGACTAGCCTGGTGCCCGGGGTACCCACTCAGCGATACTCACCTTTCGCAGCCACGCTCCCAGCCCATCAACAGGGCTCCTGCACCCCTCCAAACGGGTTTCGAGCCTACTTTCCCACCAACAACAAAACGACCTCCATTTTTCAATTTGACTAACCCAGCTAACTTACTTTATACTGACCCCGGGGTCCCTTGGGTGGGAGTCACTCCTCCCCCCAATCACTCATCGCACCATGCATTCCCCATTCGCTCCACTCACACAGACCCGCTGGCCTCACTCACTCAACATGTACTCACCTCACAACTCACCAACTCTTCAACACGCACACCGCTGAATTCTGCCATCCTGCTATCTGCATCCCCTAACTAACTCGTGCTCCCACGTCATTCCTTAAACTACAGCACGTTCCTTTTAACACTACGTAGCTAAACTACGTCCCCTCTACACACTCACAAGTCTGTCCATGTCCTCAAAATCAAAAAAATCATTTCCCATCCTAAATCTGGCTTCAATCCCTCTAACTAATCCATTCCACGGGCCCCATGAGGACTTACCCCTGCCCCATGGAGCCGGTCTAGCTATGCTAACCCTTCCCCCTAACTAGTTTCCATCCTGTGCCCAAGTCCAGGGGGTCTTCCACCCCTTGCCTGGGAATCCTGTTCACCCGAAAGCGGGGCTTGCTGTTTTTTTTTTTTTTCTAATTGCGCAGCACCAGCGCGGTAACTCACAGCTCGCGCACTTTGCACCTGCCCGTGACGTCATGCAGCTGCACGTGTACCTCGTCCCTCCTTGGACGGTGCCATCCGGCAGGGATACCCCTCCTGCCGGATTCCAACCCCACGTGCAGCCATGACGTCACCGTGCGCATAAAAAAAACACAAGCCCCACGTCTCGAGGGGTTCCCCACGCGAACACATGTGCTTTGCCCGTTGGAGCTTAACACACACGATCGCGTGGAGAACCCGTCCGGTCCAAATCCGTAATCCTGCCTAAACTTTGTCCGTCCGCGGGATCGGCAAGTCCACCGCGTGCGTTTCCGGACCGGGACTTCACTCTCGCAAGCGAGCACGTGGGGGCCTCGTGCGTTGCACAGCACGGACCGCACGCTCGCTGCTGGGTGAACCCAGCACGGTCCCCGAAACAGCTACAGCCGCTACCCGGCTTTTGTCCCTCTGTCGCCGTCGTCGTCGCCATTCAACCCACGCACACCTGCGTGTTACGACGCTCACACTCCACTCCATTACATTCGCCCCGGGAGACGCGGCTGCATGTTCACACATGCCCACCGACATCTCCCTCACACACAGCGACCTTGCACACGCTGTCTCTCTCACACTCGGCCGCTCACTCACGCATGCCATTACCCTTGCACACGTGGCTCCACTCACTCGCGGCCTTTCACTCACTCGTGCCATTTCCCTCACACAAACCATACTACTCACACACGCGGGGGCACTCGCTCGCGGGGCCTCATCCACATACGGCGTGCTGGGAAGCATGCCCTTCTGCACACTTACCACCACACCACTCACACACGGGGTCGCTTCCACACACGGGGTCTTTGTCACCCACCCGGTCGCTCTCACACACGCCATTGGACCTGCGCTATGCGTGCGTTGCAGCACGCATTTCGCCACACTCGTGAACACACACCTCGACACCACACACACCGGGACAACCACACTGGGGATTCGTGTCCCCACAAGGGTCTCCGGGGCCTCTATACCCCCCAAGCTCTCCGTGCACCTGTCCACAGCACTCCTCCCCTCGACCTCGCAAAGCACGACCGAACCCACCTGGTCGTGACTCGCCTCAAGGGGGCATACTCCCTCCCCTCGTTCCTGGAGGGGGCCATCCCGCTGCTCGCACTGGGTCTCCACCCAGTCCACCAGCTCACCCCCATTGCCCTCCACTACCTCCGTGTGTGTGCGTCTCTATCCCCGTCTTCATCGTGTAGTCTTCCCTCTATTGTTCCCATCTCCCGTGTCTCTGCCAACTCAGTCACCTCTTCACCCTTTACCTCCCTTGTCTCAACTATTATTTCCGTCTCTTCCCTTGTTATCTCCCTCGTGCACGTCTCCGTCACCCCAATTAGTTTTTCCCTCTCGGTCACCGTCACTTTTTCCGTCACGACCCTCGTCCAACACGTCTCCCGAATTACTTTGTCACCCGCCTCCACCGCGGGCCTGACAGCCGTTGCACTCCCTCCCAGCTCGTTCGCTCCCACACGTGGAGTCGCCATTTTAAACTCCCTGGTAACGGCCTTCATGCCCGCCTGCAGGCTTCGGCCCATGTTCTGCGTCTCACCCTGCAGCTCTTTCATTTCTTCCTTCATTTTGAGTGCGTTTGTTTCCATATTGTCGTTCATGCCTTTTATTACGTTTTTCATTTCATTTGTGTTTGTATCCATTTTCGTTCTCATTTCCGCATTCATTTGTTGCGCATCCGCATTCATTTTTGCCAGCATGGTGAATAGCTGGGTCATGTCGGCTGCGTTTGGGTGAGTCGTTTCGGCAGGGATCGGGGAAGGGTTTTGGTGGAGAGGGGGAGGGGAGGTGTCATACACCGCGGCCGCCGCCGCACCTATTTCGGGCTCTGGGTTCAGTTGGGGGAGTTCGTGTTCCTGCACAACCAACATTTCCTGCACGGGGTTTTCATCCTGGACCATGGATTCTACACATTCTAAATCCATTTCTAATACCCCCGGCTCCCGCTCGCCTTGAGACGCCATCTTATTTCAAGTAAAAGGTTAATTTGAATCGCTCGTAATTTGGAGGGAATCGGGGGTCGCTCCTCTCACCCCTAGACCGATTCCCGTGAATTTAGCTGGAGACAGGAGAGCCCGTTTTCCCGCTCTCCGATACCAGTGCCGCGAGGAGGGGGATGGGTTTGTGTCCCACTCCTGACAACAGTGTTGCTGATTCGCGCCCGCCGGCGTGCGAGCGGCCACGTAACTCGAATCGCGGCACGTCGCCCACCGGACGGACAATCCCGTCGTGACCCTCTCGGACTAACGCCGGGAACTAGTCACGGGTGGGCCTTTCGGCCTCAACACGATCGTGCCAATCGGCCCCCCGCGTGGGATAGGGTTGCTCGCCAAATTCGACCAACCAAATAAGTACCCACACGGAGGGTAGACCGGGCGATCGCACCTCGCCGCAGGTCGACTTTGGACACGGGCCACTTTAAGCGACCCGTTCCGTACTATCGGGATAACCGAGCGGTGTTATCGTCAACCTCGACGGTTCGATTAATTATTGGGCGTATTTAGCCCACGACCAACCCTTTACGTGAAGTAAGATGGAGATTCAATAAAAGAAAAGACGAAGCGAAACGGGAAAAACAGTTCAACATAAAGCACATTTATTCCGTGGCAAACGGAAAGCACACATATACAATCACAACAATTATGCACCAAAAGCAAATGTAAAAGTAACACAACAATTCTGCACAAAAAGCAAATGCAACAAAAGAGACACAATGCAGATCTACTACTGACTACGCGAGCACACGGCAACACTTACACAGTTTTACTTCACAGACGGCGCCGACAACACATATACTCCAAAGCAAAAGAAAAAGGGGCCACCCTCAACGATAAGGGGGCAGACGGGCCTGGGGCCGAGACCACGTCGAGCCTACCCGTCTGGTGATGAGCCGCAAAATGGCGGCGGCGCTCCGACTCCGTGGGCCTCGCTGGCACTGCCTGGAATGGGGTGGGAACGGGGCCCCCTTCTCACACTATCTCAGCGCGGGGGGAAACAGGGGGGGGGTTGTTGATGCTCGGGGGAAAGAGGATATCTGGCTGGCTTGGGTCCCGCGACGAGCGACTCCACTGCGACCTCGACCGCGTTCCCGGCCTCCCCTCTCCGCAGCTCCCCGACTCTGACACGAGCGCAGACCTCCACAAAGCTTCTTGGCTTCTCCAGCCTTTCCGGACCCCGACAGACACTCTCTCGACTGATTTCGCCGCCGCCACAACTCTCCAACTATTTCCTCTTCTCAACTCTCCCAAATTCGCCCCGCGCTCGGCGCTTTATAGTCCGACAGGAGAAATCATATGCAGATTTTTGGATCAGGAACGGCTCGGGGGCGGAGCCACGCTCCCCCATTGGACGGAGGAAAAGTGGGCGTGAATCATTCTTGATCCGCGAATCTGCATATAGCGATTGTACTCCGACGCGCCTGGAGGCGGGGCCAAATCGCCCCACGCTTGCTGATAGGACAGAACAGAAGTGGGCGTGAATCATTCTTGATCCGATTTCTCGGAAAGGCTGGTGTTTTTGCACCCGCTGCTTGGTGCGCGCCCTGTACGAGTCCAGTATCGGTGCCCACAAGCGGCGCGGGAATGGCGGTGATGCGATGGTTGCGAGAGCGAGATGTGACGGTAAAGGTCGTGGCTGTTGGCGTTGCTGTTGTTGTGAAGCGGCGTTGCGGTTGGTGGTTGGTGTGTGAAAGCGGTTGTGGAGAAGGTGGATGTTGTGAAGGCGGTTCTGGAGAAGGTGGCTGTGGTTGTCGAGATGCGGTTGGTGGTGGTTATGGTGGTAGTAATGGCGGTTGGTCCAAAATAAAGATAGTAAAAGAAAAACGGCTATCTAAAAGGGTCGCAGCCCGAATGAATGACATTTATTCCCTCTAAACAACGGGTTTGGGCTAACTACACATATACTTACAGAGATATCTCACCTACGGGACCTGAATGGTGGTTTGCGAATTTCCTCAACCACAACAATATATATACATATATATATATATATATATATATATATATATATATATATATATATATATATATATATATATATATATATATGTATATCACGATATATAGTTTATATATATATATATATATATATATATATATATATATATATATATATATCACTATATATAGTTTATATACATATATATATATTTTTTTTAAAAATAAAAACTATATATAGTTTTTAGCCCTATCACTCAATGGTGAAGGATCACTTGAAAAATTCTCGGACCCAGATCTGGACTTCGATCTTCACCAAAATCAAATCGATTAATCCTTGTGAAACACCCAACCTCTCCACCAACCTTCGTTCGAATCAGTCAATAACTTTTTGAGATATCATGCTTACAGACAAACAGAGACAGACAAATGGGGTAAAACATAACCTCCGTCCACCTTCAATGATGGAGGTAATTACAATCTGAAATACAAAATCACCTATTGCACAATGTCTGTCACAAGGTTTATCATTAATTTGATGTCCTTGAATATAATCTGTTATCATTATAGTATCATTTTATATAATATCATTATATTACCACTAATAGGCCGGATCTGGATCCGGACCTGAACCAAATTCTAATGCTCTTGTTCTTGTCACCTACCCACTCATCCACCATGTTTTGTCATAATCTGTCCACAACCTTGTGAAATATCATGCTATATATCGTTTTTGGCCCCATCTCTCAATGGTGAAGAATCACTTTGAAATTAAAAAAAATTATTGTATCCAGATCAAGATTCTCACCAAAATCGAATCATTTCATCCTTGTCATACACCCAACTTGTCCATCAAGTTTGGTCATTACACACAGGCAAGCAAATAGACAGACAGAAAAACAGTCAGACAGACAGACAGACAGACAGACAGGGGTGAAAATATAACCTACGCCATCCACCTTCGGTGGCGGAGGTAACAAAGTGCTGTGCTTGAAAGAAGCTGTGGACACAGGTGAGGATATTTTGTCCATATAATTGACACTGCTAAACTTAGTACGAAACTTCATTCGTCTTTTACAAAACAAATTTAAAGTACCCTGAAGTGGATAAACTTGATCACTTAAACCCATAAATTCATAATGAATGCAACATTCTTCATGGAATTTTTCTCATCAACTACTCAAAATACAACATCAACTGGAGAGTTCATAGAACAAAATACTCCACGCTGCCTTGAGAAAAAGGACATGGGAAAGACCGTTTCAACTCTTACTTTGTGTTCCCAGGCACAAACTGTCTCAGCTTTTGTTCATGAACTTTGAATAAACAGGTGCCAAGGCAACCATATGAAGCCGAAGGGTCAAACGGAACAATCCATAACTGAACCTTTTTCCAACTCCGCCCTAAGAACGCGCGGCAAAATTGATTGGACGAGATGGCGTAAAATTTTGTTCAAGTACTCCGAACCTGATGTTTTTTGGAAGTGCAAACAAAGCGATTTGTGTTCTTCAGGGTTCACGTTTATTATTCAATGATATAAAATAAGAACTTAAAAATCTGCGTTTAAAACACCCCCAAAATCCCATTGAATTGAATGTTTACTACCATTGACGCACCGTCTTTTACACCACCCTATTTAACCCGTTAAATTAGTTATTTGTGCCCGTTGGTTGTGTCCTTTATGACGTCCTTAAAAACAGTAAGTTTCCTGTTTGGAATGATTTTCAATGTTGTCTTATTGCCAGACAGGCAGGCAGACCAAATCAATTGCTTTACCGTGAGTGTGCCCGCGTGCTCGGGACGAGACTCCGTACAATTTAGCAAATTCAGCACTAAACTACTGCTAAACTGCAGGTTCGTGTTACAATTTGTGTTTGGCAGTGATCAAAATGTAAAATTCAATTGAAATTAAGTAGTTTCTCGATCATAGAACTAAACTGATACAGGCAGAAGAGTGAACCTATTGCTTACACCCGCTTTGTGTGATGTGCACGCGTCGGGTAAACATGTAATCATGCAAGGGTTCATCATAATGTGTGGGTAACCATGGTGACTGTCAAGCTATGGCAGTGGCTGTAAAACAGAAGTGTCTAACCACCCACATACATGTCACTGGTTCGTCAAACCATTTCAAAATTATGGTTGATTAACCCAAACCTTACACAAAACGTTTAAAAGCAGCACTTAGCTATTTGATCAAAACCTTGTAAAATCAAACGTATGCAAGTTTATAAATTTCTATTGTCTCATTATGTGAGAAAGTGTAAGTGTATGATTAAAAAGAAGTGCACGGAGAAAGAAAACAAAGTATTACAACTGTTTCCTTTTTCTGTTCAATCAGTCCCCTTCCCCCCTCAGCTACACCTTGCATCTCACAAGCTCTGCCACAGAGCCCCAGCCACCCATCTGGTGGGCAAGCCCAGGTGGTGAAACAAGGTGGTGCTTCACCGTGTCCGACTCAGTGGCACCCTTCATTGGCCGGCGCAGGTCTCCAGAGAGGAATTGGGGCCAGGTGGCTGGCTCCAAGAGCAAATGCCATCATAACGATGGCCGTGTTGGCAGCTTTCCTAGTGACGTAACCTTGCTGACGCCACGCCATGCTCCGGCTCTTTTTGCCCTGACCTCTGGCTGGAATAGTACGTCCAGCAAGATTCTCACACTTTCTTGCTCCACCTTCATCTTCACACTCAGCCCCAAACCTAGTTTTTTTCATCTCCAGTTTCAGACTAACTCTGGCCTAAGGCTGAACCCCAAACCAGCTGGGGATAGTGTTCACCTTTTGGTTGAAAATTGCCTGGCACGTTTATTGCCTGGTTGATTAATCAACGAGACCAGTGGTTTTTCTAGCTGTCTGACTGCCTGATTTCCTCACACATGGGTTGTCCATTGGCTGAGTGACCCGTGGATTGACTTGCTAAGTATACAAAAAAGTCACGACTGTCTGGAGATTATGGCACCGTGATTTAGAAATTATCATCAAATGACCAAGTGAAATATATAACATACAATTGTACAGCATTATGTATACAGTATATTCTGTTGAATGAGCGTAATAAACGGGTGGAAGAAAACAGCCATAAAATTGATATTTTACCAGTAGTGTGATGGAGATGTTATGTTTTATTCATGGTTATTGCCACTGTTATCATGGGACTTGTGTATTATAAAACCATAAAGTGTTTGGGCTGGGGTTGGGGAGGGAAAATGAAAGTTTATAGAAACGGACAAAATAAAGTTATTTGTACAGTGTAATCATCCCTCTCCTTGGATCATGTTTGCAACATTGTCACATGACCGGGGAAAGGGGACGAGGTTGATGGAACCGGTCGTGGGTACATGGGGTCCACCAAAGCCTAAGTCATGCTTCTCGGTGGGGGAGCGCAACATGGCACACACCAAGGTAGAAAACCGCGCTGCAGCCATCGGTTCAGCTGGTGACGCCAACAACCGAGCGGAGCGGTTAAGATGGCCAATTAACTGGGAAACGAAACTGCTTCCACAACATTGGAGATGTTTAAAATAAAAACCCTTTATTCATATATTAACACAGGAAATTTGGTTACCCTTAAACCTGAGCCTTATCACTTAACCCCTTAACTTAAACACTTAATACGAAGCAGGAGGTCTGAACAATGAACAAAATGACGGCTGCTGTGGACACACACGAAATGAGGTCTTTAGTTGGTTGAATGCAGAGTCACAGGGAAAAAACAGAATCATGAAGGACACCTGCTCTCATCGGAAGTAGTAGAATAGCTGGCTCAAGGCCACACAACAGCGCAGTTTGCAAACGACATGCGTGGTGCATGTGGCTGTTACCTTAAAAGAGGACAGAACCTCATATCTTGTTGCTGAGTCTGTTAGAGCAACCTTTTGCTTGTTGGAGTATCTCCCCAGTTGTCCATCAGCAACGATAGGACTATATGGCGAATAGAAAGGTTGCAGACCACATGCTTGAGTCCAAGTTACCTGTTGGACCACTTCTGCCAAAGCAACTCTGTTGATCTTCTTCAGCTCATCATGAGCTTGCTCGACTCTGCAGCTGCACAGGACCATCTCAATGGTTCACCACAAGCTCCTCAACTCACAGCAACGTAAACAAAAACACCACTTCTGGAAGACCTGCAAGACTCCTCTCTCCTCTCTACTGACCCAACTCCAACCAAAACCATTGCTTTCTTCCCTTTAACTTTTATCCTTCCTTCCAAAGGGATTGAACTCTTTATGTGTCCTCCTCCATAGCAAACCATTAAGCATCACTACAATTGCCTTACATTTCAATATATCGTCTTCTGTTGGCATTCCTTCAATCAGGTGGTCTTGTTCTTTACAGTGGCCTAGTGACCACAGCACACAAAGGGTGGGTGTGTTCAGTTACCATGCAGCTCGCTAGCGCTTGCCAAGCCAGCCGTTCCTTATCACCAGTTTCGCATGGAGTGCTTGCTTGAGTGTTCAAGCCACTTGGCAAGCTCTCTATAAGAAACCTTGTAACTGAACACACCCCAAGTCTCAACACATATTGAGGAGTTTTGCTATAACATGTCAAAAATATAATTCACTACAACACCTCCTCCTACAGTATGACAAACAAAATATTATCCACATCAACAAAAAAACTCCAATATTTGAAAGCTAACCAATTCTATATTCCCAAAACATCAAGCATAGAACTTACACCACCTAACTAACAGTGAACATAAATCATACAAAGATGTAAATTCCCATTTCCATGACCGTTATCGAGAAGCATAATGAACTGCAGTCACGACTGGGTTTTGCATAATTATGCTTTTATGGTACTTGTCCCTCATGGTATGATGGTGTTTCTGCTGAAAGAATACTCAGTTACGCATATAGGCCCTCCAAGGCCCAAATATATCAAGAAGCTCACCCAAATGGAAGTAGGCTCAAATGGAAGGACCTTGTTGTTCTGGTCACAGAATGCTTTTCTTGGGACCTGGTAGACCAGGATAACTAAGCCAATGCTAAGCTTCACATGAAGCGATGGGAACCGATCATCCATCAAGGCAATATAGTGTCAGGGCCTTCAGTCAGGACATGTTTGTTGAGTTTGGTGCCTGGATAATGATCATTTTCAAGTTTCAATGCTTTGCAGGAAAGGTGCCTCCTCAATAAAGAGTGTAGGTACATGAGGTGTTTATTCGTATGGGCATGCAGTGCAGGTAACTGGTCTTAAAACTTCAATTTTAACTAGATTAATGGGTCATGGACCTTTTTGGGTGTGCAGACCACTTGTGAACTATAAGGACCACCATGTATGACTATCAGAGTGACAAACATCCACTTAGTTCATGGACTAGACTTTGAGTTTGAGGATACAAGTAGGATGAACCAAGGCCTTCCATGAATGGTTACTTCTGACATGCAGTGAGTTGCAGTGTGTGTGACATCATTTGGCAGTGTGAGGAGGTTAATGGTACTCCCCCATCCATTATCAGTACCTGATCGGGGCCTGCTGACCACAGTGTTGTTGCCACTGCATGAGGGTGTTGTTGAAAATTAGTGACACCCAGGAAGAATTTATCTCGGTGTAACTGACTCCAGGATGTGACGAATGCTGGAAAATGGCATCTAAAAAGGTTCTACAAGGTCCATCACCTAACTGTATTACAAGAGTAGGATGGTTATGACCCCAAACTCTTGTCCAAGTGATTCACAGACCAGGTATTCTGCTCCTCAAAATGCATGCATTTCAAAGTGAAGGTAAAACTCGCCAAACCCACCTCCTCACACCTGCTTGTGAATACTGAAGTTCTTACAGTATCCTTTGAAAATAAGCAGTTGTGTGCAAATAACCTGGCCAAATTCCCTGCCTGAGTTTTACGATCAAAAACTACAGAAATTGGCAGGATATCATTACAATGTAGAGGTAGACTTTTAGAGGTATCTTGTCTACATATTGATCACTTTTATGTTGTGGTTTATTGGTGTTAAACATTGAAACTACAGAATCAGGTCACCATTTTCCACCCGATGCCGTGCACCACCATCGCTTCTGACTATGAGATGACTCTGTACACACCACAATCTCAAGGGATCTTAGTTTCTCTTGACATGCACATCTGCACTGCAGCCTCCTGTGTTATACGAAATCGTGTTGTCTCAAGAACATCAATCGGAAAATTGGGAAAAACATTGAAAACTAGAAGAGCACTCGGTAGAGCACATACCTCCACCACATAATGTCTGATCCAAGAGAACATATCCAGCCCAATGCATTTTTGAAATATCATGCTATGTTATCGTTTTTGGCCCTATCTCTAAATGGTGAAGAATCACTTTAAAAACTAAATAATTATCGTATCCAGATCAGGAATCGGATCTTCAACAAAATCGAAACAATTCGTTGTGGTCACACACCCAACCTGTCGACCAAGTTTCATCCAAATCCACAAACAACTTTTTGAGATGTCGTGCTCAAAATTAGTTTCAGCCCTATCTCGAAATGGTGAAGAATCACTTAAAAAATTATAGGATCCAGATCCGGATGAAGATCTTCACCAAAATTGGATCAATTCTTCCTTGTCACACACCCAACTTGTCCACCACGTTTCATCTGAATCCATTGATAACTTTTTGAGATAATGTGCTATCTTTCATTTTTGGACCAACCTCTCAATGGTGAAGAATCACTGAAAAATTCTCAGAGTCGGATCCAGATCCGAATCTTCACCAAAATCTAATCAGTTCGCCGTGTCACACACCCAACCAGCTCACCAAATTTCATCCGAATCCATCCACAACTTTTTGAGATATCCTGCACACAGACAAACAAACAAACAAACACACAAACAAACAAAAAAGATGTCGTGCAGGGCAACGATACTTGCAACATTCATAAAACAAATTTGACCTCAAAAACAATTGCTGGTTGAATGAAATAACCAAACATGCAACTCCTATTCAAATTTCAAGTGAATCAGATGAAAATTGTCAATTTTGTAATTTTGACCTATGTTGACCTTTTGGCCAATGTGGACCTCCAAAATAATTGGTAGTTGAATTCAGTGACCTGATATGAAAATCCTCTTCAAATTTCAAGTCAATCGGATGAAAATTGAGGATTTTAGAAATACCACCTTAGTTGTCAACCTTTGGCTGATGTTGACCTTTTGGTCCATGTTGACCTCAAAAAAATTTTGGCTTGTTGAATTCAGTGACCTGAAATATAAATCCTTTTCAAATTTCAAGTCAATCGGATGAAAATTGAGGGTTTTAGAAATCTAAAATAAGTTGTTGACCTTTGGCCTTTGATGACCTTTTGACCTTTTGACCTCAAAAACAACAGACTCCTTCCCGATGACAAACTTTACCACGTGGTGAAGTTTCGTGAATATCGGTTTTAGTATTGTGACCTGCAGGCGATAAACAGATATACAGACAAGAAGAAGACATTGTGCAGAGCATGACACTTGTAAAATCCATAAAACAAATTTGACCTCAAAAATAATTGCTTGTTGAATGCAATAACCAAATATGCAACTCCTCTTCAAATTTCAAGTGAATCAGATGAAAATTGACAATTTTTAGAAATTCGGCCTATGTTAACATTTTGGCCAATGTGGACCTCCAAAATAATTGGTGGTTCAATTCAGTGACATGAAATATAAATCCTTTTCAAATTTCAAGTCAATCGGATGAAAATTGAGGGTTTTAGAAATCTCACCTGAGTTTTTGACCCTTGGCCTATGATGACCTGTTGACCTCAAAAATAACAGGCTCCTTCCCTATGACAAACTTTACCACGTGGTGAAGTTTCGTGAAGATCGGTTTAAGTATTGTGACCTGCAGGTGATAAACAGACAGACAAACAGACAGACAAGCCGGTAGGCGGCGATGGATTGCTGAGCATGTAAGCTATAAGATATAGAGCAAAATGGATATCATATAGAGGATAGGGAATCACCTTAAGATTATGCATATCAAATCTCATCCAGTTCCACCTACTGATAACTACTCGGTATCCATTTGAATGAAAAGTACCGAAAATGCGGTTTGAAATCGGAAATCCCCAAAGTTCGAGGGGGTGCTGTGGGTGAACAAAGATCTAAATCGAAAATCCGGCTCGATCGTTTGCGCACAATGTATTCCAGATGATTAGTGTGAATTTTCATGACCATCCGATAATAACCCGCGGAGGAGTAGCATTTGGCGCGAAGGCACCTCCAGCTCTCGCATATTATCGATTTTTGCACTAATTGACCTTTGACCCCTGACCGAAGCGAAATCGGTGAATATGCCCTGAGGCAAAGTTGTAGTACTCATTGAGTACCATGAACCTGCAAATTTTCATTCGTATCGATGCACCCACCTGGTCGCAAGGGGGCCTTCAATTTTCTCCAATTTTCGTGCATACCCTAATTGTAGGGGGCGCTGCAGGTAAAGTATTCCATATATCACAAAAACCGGAATACATTTGATAGAGCATCACCTGTAGATCATTCGTGCCAAATTTCATAACCCAACGTGGGATAATGGCTTTCGGAATTGATTTCGTGTGAACGGTACCGATTTTGAAGGTTTTTCGGTTGTTGCTCGGGAACCAAAGCGTCCCTAGAAACCATCACAATTTCCAAAGCACTAGGTCATAAGATGTACCTACCACCCGAGTTTGGTCAAAATCCGCCCACGTTTACTACCAATTATGCTGATGACAAACGAACAAACATCCAAACAGACAGAATTACTGACAATAAGGGTCACCTATTTTGGCGATCCAACAGACAAGAAGAAGACATCTTGCAGAGCATGACACTTCTAAAATCCTTAAAACAAATTAGACCTCAAAAATAATTGCTGGTTGAATTCAATAACCAAATATGCAACTCCTCTTCAAATTTCAAGTGAATCGGATGAAAATTGACAATTTTAGAAATTCGGCCGATGTTGACCTTTTGGCCAATGTTGACCTCAAAAATAATTGGCTGGTTGAATTCAATGACCTGAAGTATATATCCTCTTCATATTTCAAGTAAATCGGATGAAAATTGAGGATTTTAGAAATCCCTCATAAGTTTCTGACTTTTTATTTTTTTTTCTTAATGCACTGTCTTGGCTCGTATGAGAGCTAACACATAAAAATTCAAAACAAGGGGAGCAGGAAACAAGAGCGACGGGAGAGGGAAGGAAAAACAGTGGGGAACAGAGACACGAGGAGATCTGTGGAAGGGAGAGGGATGGGGTGGGGGTACACAGGGTAAACAAGATGGACACTACAGGGACTTTCAGGAAGGAAAGCAGGGAATTTGAAGGAGGTGGGTTTGGGGTGGATTAGCGGGGGTAGAAAAGATCGTGGTTTTGGTTTTGGATAAGAGATGGTGGTGAACAGCTGTTTTGAAGACCTTGAGGGAAAAGTGGGATTGAAGAGAGTGTTGGAGTTTGTTCCAAAGGTGGGATCAAAGAGAATGAAAGAGTGAAGGTGCGCATTGATTCTTGATTTTTGGTAGTTTTACCAGAAGGGGGTTGTGGGCGGACCTTGAGCGAGAGACCCAAAGACTCAGCCTCATCACGGGAGATACCAGTGATCCTAAATGCCTTGGTTACCACTCCGTGAAGCCGAGAAATTGGGCCTGTGTTGACCTTTTGGTCGACGTTGACCTGAAAAATAATTGGCTAGTTCAATTCAGTGACCTGAAGCGTAAATCCTTTTCAAATTTCAAGTCAATTGGATGAAAATTGAGGAAATCTCTAAGTTGTTGACCTTTGGCTTTTGTTGACCTTTTGACCTTTCGATCTCAAACTAATAGGCTTCTTCCTTATGACACCCTACTGTGTGGTGAAGTTTCGTGAAGATCGGTTTAAAATTGTGACCTATAAGCGATAAACAGACAAACAGACGGACATACAGAATAACAAGAAAAAAGACATCGTGCAGACCACGATACTTGCAAAATCCACCCCCCCCCCTTGCAAAGGTTGCCATGGATGCATCAAATTGTCCATTTCATTAAGATTTAAATTGACAATCTTAATCAAAATTCAGGTCAATCAGATGAAAATTGATTGTTTTTCAGATTGAAATTGATGATTTTTGAAGTTCGACCTTGAGTTGACCTTTGACCTTGACCTTCAAAATAGTTTCCTTCTCAACTCAGTGATGTCCTATGAAATAGCTGTTTAATTTTCAAGTCAATCAGATGAAAATTAACAATTTTTCAGATAAAAATTTATGATTTTAGAAGTTTGACCTTGAGTAGACATTTCACCTTTTGACATCAAATCGTTGGTTTCCCAATTCAGTGAGGCAATATGCAAATCTTGTTCAAATTTCAAGTCAATCAGATGAAAAATGACGATTTTAGAAATTTGACCTCAAGATGACCTTTGACCGAAAAAATCAATAGGCTTCTCAGTTGAGACTACCTCTACAAATGGGTGAAGTTTCATGAAGATCGGTTTTAATTTGTGACCTGTCGGCGATTGGCAGACAGACAGACAAACAGACAGAACAAGAAGACGACGACGTGCAGAGCACGATACTTGCAAAATCCATAAAACAAATTTGACTGCAAACATAATTGTTGGTTGACTTCAATGACCAAACATGCAACTCCTCTTCAAATTTCAAGTGAATCTGATGAAAAATGACAAGTTTAGAAATTCGGCCGATGTTGACCTTTTGGCCTTTGTGGACCTCCAAAATAATTGGCTGGTTGAATTAAGTGTCCTGAAATGAAGTGTCCTCTTCAAATTTCAAGTCAATCGGAAGAAAATTGAGGATTTGAGAAATATTACCTTTCGTGGTTGACCTTTGGCTTATGATGACCTTTTGATATATTTTGACCTCAAAAATAATTGGCGGGTTGAATCAAGTGTCCCGAAATGTATATCCTCTTCAAATTTCAAGTCAATTGGATGAAAATTGAGGATTTTAGAAATGTCACCGATGATATTCCCATCGTGTGCTGCCTTTTTTGGCTGCTGGTTGCATCAATGGCTGGGAGCGCGGTTCTGCCGCTGCTGCAGTGCCCCTATTACCAGTACACTGGTGCTCATTTCGCCGACTTTGGAAGGATGACAGGCTGAGTCAACCCCTTGGTGTTAATTCAGTGGGACAGGGCTTGAACTCAGGACCCTAGGATCCAAAGCCACCACCCTAACCGCGAAGCCAACACGAGGCTACCTATGATGTTGACCTTTGGCATGTTGACCTTTTGACCTCAAAAACAATAGGCTTATGACAAACTACCATGTAGTGATGTTTCGTGAAGATCGGTTTTGGAATTATGAACTCTAGGTGATAGACAAACAGACAGACAGACAGACACAGACAGAACTAGAGGGGGAGCACTTGGTGGAGTGCAAAACCTCCGCCGCCAATACTGCTAGGTTCCTCAAGTGAACCTGGCTGATATCCTATTCATTCAATTTGATGTCAACAGTGCTCACAGAGTTATAGTTTGCAACTTTCCCTTTTACTTTTAACTTTTACATAATCAATTCATTCGTCGTAACTAGATTCCTTGAGACAGAAATTGATTTTATGTGGATATATCCACCTGAAGTTCCAAAATCAGCTGCAATTATAATTTTGGGATGTTTTTTGTTGGAAATCACTTATAACATGTAGAAATGCAAAAAAAAAAAAATCGAAATTTTGTTGAAAAAAAAGTTGCAAAATTTTCTGTTTTTTTTTTCATTTTTTTCTCTAACAATTTTTTTATTTTTTTGGTTGGAAATCACTTAAAACATGTAGAAATGCAAAAAAAACAAATATTTTTTCAAAATGGCCAAAACGGATCAGACCCTACCGAACCACAATTGAATAAACTAAACTAGATCGACGCGCATGTAGAAATGCCAAAAAAAAAAAAATCGAAATTTTTGGGAAAAAAAGTTGCTAAATTTTGTTTTTTTTTTCTCTCACATTTTTTTTTGGGGGGGGGGGTTGGAAATCACTTAAAACATGTAGAAATGCAAAACCAGAAATTCAAATATTTTTTCAAAATGGCCGCCATAGCGGCCATATTGGACTTTGGACTAAGTCCAAAATCTAATGGCATGATCCTTGGACCATACCTAATCCCCCCCCCACCAAGTTTCGTCGAAATCCGTTGAGGAGTTTTTCCGTAATACTGTTCACAAACAAACAAACAAACAAACAGACAGGGATGAAAACAGTAACCTCCGTCCATCTTCGATGGCAGAGGTTAATAACAGAATCGACTGATCAATTTACTTTCAAAAAATCTTCGATTTTGCAAGAAACAAACGGACAGAGAAGGGTGAAAACATAACCTCCTTCACCTTCGGTGGCAGAGGTCGTGCAATAAAAGGAAGTTTTGCCTGAACACAAAGACCTTGGTCTGAGGTTTCGACGACAATATCGTGGCCCTTCCTCAAGGACCAAAACCAAAACTCAAGCAAGAGACCAAATCGACCCAACATTGATGGTACCTATTGCAGGTGTTTTTACATTGGTTTCGTGAGATGGTGTGGAACTATGACGATGCAAGGGGGAAATGGAACTTGGAGACGACTCTAATAAGATTGCATCGTTATGTGCTGGAACTGGAATGACGGACGTTCAGGTTCACATTTGTTAGTGTGATGTTGGGCGTACTGGACTGAATACGCAGCGTTTTACTAAAGGAGTTCCTGCAAGTTTCAGTTCTTTGCTTTAAAAGCAGAAAGATGGCTCGAAGAGTGCACGGCGTGCTGAAACCGAGTGTTCTGTGTTCATGCCTTGAAACCTCGATCAGGACATTGTGTGCTGAAAGCGAACAGTCGCTTACCCACGATTGGGCGTAAAAAGGTAGAGACTGCTTTAGGGATTCCAAATTGAGATGTTAAAATGGGTAATTTAACAAACCTCCCTCAAATAATCATATACATTATATGTAATAATCATATACATTACATTGACGACATTTATAATGGTTCAAACGATTGCAAAATGAGAATAAGAAAATTTTATATCTGCAAAACTTTATGATTGCAAAGTCGAGATCAACATTCAAAAGTATTTTCATGTTCCCTGATAGTATACTGTGTTCATCTTCATGTGTCCTGATAGTATACTGTGTCAATCTTCATGTGCCCTGATCGTATACTGTGTTAATCTTCATGTTCCCTGATAGTACACTGGGTTAATCTTCATGTTCCCTGATAGAATAGTGTGATAATCTTCACGTTCTGTGATAGTACAATGTGTTACTCTTCATGTTCCCTAAGAGTACACTGTGTTAATCTTCACATTCTGTGATAGTACACTGCGTTACTCTTCATGTTCCCTGATAGTACACCGGGTTAATCTTCATGTGTCCTGACAGTATACAGTGATAATCATCATGTTCCCTGATAGTATACTGTGTTAATCGTCATGTTCCCTGATAGAATAGTATGATAATCATCATGTTCCCTGATAGAATAGTGTGATCATTTTCATGTGCCCTGATAGTACACTGTGTCATTCTTCACGTTCCGTGAGAGTACACTGTGTTATTCTTCATGTTCCGTGATAGTACACTGTGTTAATCTTCATTTTCCCTGATAGAATACTGTGTTAATCGTCATGTTCCCTGATAGTATACTATGTTAATCTTCATGTGCCCTGATAGTATACTGTGTTAATCGTCATGTTCCCTGATAGAATAGTGTGATAATCTTCATGTTCCCTGATAGAATAGTGTGATCATCTTCATGTGCCCTGATAGTACACTGTGTTATTCTTCACGTTCCGTGATAGTACACTGTGTTATTCTTCATGTTCCGTGAGAGTATACTGTGTTAATCTTCATGTTCCCTGATAGAAGTGTGATAATCTTCATGTTCCGTGATAGTACACTGTGTTAATCTTCACATTCCCTGATAGAAGTGTTTTAATCTTCATGTTCCGTGATAGTACACTGTGTTAATCTTCATGTTCCGTGACAGTACACTGTGTTAATCTTCATGTTCCGTGATAGTACACTGTGTTATTCTTCACGTTCCGTGATAGTACACTGTGTTAATCTTCATGTTCCGTGATAGTACACTGTGTTAATCTTCATGTTCCGTGATAGTACTGTGTTAATATTCATGTGCCCTGATAGTACACTGTGTTAATCTTCATGTTCCGTGATAGTACACTGTGTTATTCTTCACGTTCCGTGATAGTACACTGTGTTAATCATCATGTTCCCAGATAGTATACGGTGTTAATCATCATGTTCCCTCATAGTATACTGTGTTAAATTTCAGGCTTCCTTTTCATATACAGTGTCTGTCAACATCCAGCAACTCAACAACAACAACAACAACAACAACAACAACAAATCAAAGTTATATTTAATTTTTTTCGTTTCCAGTTGTCGCCTGCGACGTGAGACGTCACATTTCCTGGAAATAGCATCCCCACAATAAAGACCAGTGCTTCCTGGTTTATCGAAATCAAGTGATGATAAATGGTGATCAATGCGATTTGATGATCTTGATAAATGTTGACAATAAAATTTTTGAGAAATGTTCGTTCATTCACAACCTCAAACCGTATCATCGTATTCCATTTCATTAATTATTTATTACGGTTTGAATTTGGAACGGTAATTTGTGGACACCTTCTGTGTCCGAATGAAAACGATCCGACTCGAATCCTACCGTTCAAAACACTCAAAAGTACCGATAAATATCACAGGAAGAAGTCGAAGAGAGGATGAGAAAGTGAATAGGCCTACCGATTGATTCGGGATGACGACAAATGGGAGACGAGGGGAAGTTGTGGTGGATTTACAGCCTGCGTATTGATATGCAGTGTGGAATAAAGTAGTGCCTGGCCCGCCATTTCCTGTTCTTGTCATGATTACCTCCTTTTGCATGTGTAATAAACTGGCGACAGAGATGGGATTTCTTTGCTGTGGTGAAGTTATTTGAACTACGCGAAGCTGCTGTGTAAGTCCAAGGCCCGTCGAGCTTCGCTGGAACAGCAAGACAACGTTGGGGCCTGGAGTATGGAAGGCCGTAGAATTCAGACTGTTAGTGAGCACCGTTTGTGTTGTGTCACGAAGATATGGCAGGCTGTATCGGTATCATCGAGCCGTTTGATGGAGGGCGGGAAGACTGGCTGGCATATTCGGAGAGGCTGGAGCAGTATTTTCTGGTGATTGGCGTTGCAGGTGAAAGACAGGTTCCACAATTTCTTATCGGAGTTGGCAGCAAAATGGACGGGCTGCTTCGGAATCTCACTCTGCCAGACAAGCCGCGCACAGAGCCTTATGGGGGGAATCGGTGAAAATTCTCCAGGATCATTTGTGCCCAAAACCCAGCACAATTACACAGCGATTTCGATTCCACAAACATGATCAGCATGATGGAGAATCGATGTTATTTTGTCGCTGAGTTGAAAAGGTTGTCTCAGCACTGCGACTTTGGTGATGATCTAAATGACACATTACGAGACAGGCTCGTCTGTGGATTGACGAGAGTATTCAAAAGCACCTGTTGTCTGAAAGTGAACTTAATTTCCAGAGAGCTGATGAACTCGCGATTGCCATGGAAACTGCTGCAAAAGCCTCTGTGGAGTTACAGAATAGGGGAGGACATGAGGTCCACAAGATGACTACTAAGCCTGGGGCCAGGCCTTCCAGGTCGTCTGGTGCCCAGAGTGATGGGAATTACAGGGGGTCTTGTTTCCGATGCGGAAGGAGACACAATCCTGATACTTGTTATTTCCGGCACGAGGAGTGTTATAACTGTCACTTGAAGGGTCATGCTGCAAGAAGATGCCGGAAGCCTGGTAAACGAACACAAATGTACATTCTGTGAGTCGTAGCAACAGTAACCAGGAAGACTCATTTGCAGCTAACATTGGAACCAACCATGTCAACAAGCGGTATGCTATCTGGATTCACCTTCAGGTGGTAGGGAGAAATCTGCGTATGGAGTTGGACACTGGCTCGGCAGTCTCCGTCATTTCATTGTGTGAGAACTCTAAACTGTACAAACATCTGAGACTAAAGAACACTACAGCTGTACTTCGTACTTTCACCGGTGAGCAAACTAAACCAAAAGGCAAGCTGTGTGTGTGCTGGTACAGTACAATCAGGAATCCTATGTGCTGGATTTGTATATTGTGGACACTCAGGGCCCAGCCTTGTTGGGAAGAGACTGGTTGCGGAAGATCAAGCTCAACGGACAAACTATCAAGTCAATACATGTCAACTCAACCATTTCCAGATCGACTGATGCTCGAAACACTTGCTCAACCAGTACTCTGAGGTCTTCAAGGATGGAATTTGGAACTCTGAGAGGCACTAAAGCAAGGTTGAGCTTAAAGACAAACAGTAAGCCAGTGTTTCACAAGGCTATGTCAGCTCCTTATGCATTATGTCCAAAAATAGATGCTGAGCTTCAACGATTGGAACATACAGGTATTATCTCCAAGGTAGAATGGAGTGAATGGGCCTCGCCTGTAGTCCCCGTTGTGAAGCGAAATGGAGATGTTAGGCTTTGTGGAGATTTCAAGGTATCAATAATTTCCTTACTTCAGGTGGATCAATACCCACTACCATCTGTTGAGGATATACTGGCAACATTGGCAGGAGGAAAGAAGTTCTCCAAGCTTGATTTACGCCAAGCTTATCTTCAGATGGAAATGGAAGAAGACCAAGAAGTACCGAACAATCAATGCACACAAGGGTCTGTACCGGTTACAAGAGACTGGTGTTTGGGGTTGCATCAGCCCCTGCAGTGTGGCAACGTACCATGGATCGGGTATTGGCAGGAATACCAAAGGTACAATGTCTCATCGATGATATAATCATCGAGGCTAAAACAGAGGTTTTGCAGAGGCTAAAACAGCACAACCTTCGAGTAAACCCAGACAAATGTCTGTTTCTCAAAGGAAAGCTAACCTATTGCATGCATGAAATCACTGCGGAAGGGTTAAGTAAGACATCTGAGAAAGTAAAGGCGATGGCCGAAGCACCAAAGCCGAAAGAAGTCGCACAACTTCGCTCCTTTCTCGGGTTGGTAAACTATTATCATCGTTTCTTTCCAAATTTGTCAACACTTCTCCATCCGTTGCACTAGCTACTACAGAAAGGTCACACATGGAATTGGACAAAGACTTGCGAGAAGGCATTTGCGGAGGTACAAACGTTGTTTGCTTCTGATGTTGTACTCACGCATTATTATCTGAACAGACCTCTACGACTTACCAGTGATGCGTCACCATATGGTCTGGGGAGTGTCCTCTTTCATGTCATGGAAGATGGTGAGAAACGACAAATCGCCTTTGCGTCCAGGTCATCAACCTCATCAGATAAAAATTACTCGTAGATAGATAAGGAGGCATTGGCTGTTATCTGGGGAGTAAAAAAAAATTCACCATTATGTTTTTGGCAGAACGTTTACCCGAGTCACAGACAACAAACCTCTGCTATCCATCCTCCACCCTCACAAAAGCATACCAGTGATGACTGCCGCATATCTGCAACGATATGCATTGTTTTTAGCTGCATCCACACGACTATAACATTGAATACAAGAGTACGACTGATCACTGTAATGCAGATGCCCTGTCACAGCTTCCACTTGAGATCATCCAGCCATCTGCAGAGGAGGATACTGATGCAGTTGATGTGTTTCACATGTCACAGATTGAATTACTTCCAGTCACAAGTGATGAGATCTGACGGGAAATGCAACGTGACATGGAGTTGTCTCGAGCGTTAGAGTCTGTCACTCAGGGTTGGTCTCCAGAAGCAAAACAGATTCAACCTTACTTCAACTGGAAGGATGAACTCTCAGCCCATTGTGGCTGTCTGTTGCGGAGCACACGTGTAATTGCACCCCAATCATTGCGCAGTCGTGTGCTGGGACAGCTACATGAAGGACACATGGGGTAGTAAAGATGAAGGCATTATCACGTAGCTACGTATGGTGGCCCTCAATTGATAAGGACATCAAACACATAGCTAAGTGCTGTGATGGGTGTCAGCTACATCAGAACATGCCACAGATGTCACCTTTGCATCCATGGGAGTGGCCCTCGGGCCCCATGGCAGTGGATACACGTGGATTATGCTGGGCAATTTCTTGACACTGTTTCTGGTGGTGGTTGATGCACATTCCAAATGGCCAGAAATTTATGTCATGAAGTCAACTACATCATAACAGAGCATCACCAAACTGCGTGAGATTTTTGCCAGGAATGGCGTACCTGAACAGCAAGGATGTGATAATGGTCCTCAGTTCACATCAGATGAATGTAACTTCTTCATAAAACGAAATGGAATTAAACACATTCAGTCTGTTCCTTACCATCCAGCCACAAACCGGCTGGCTGAACGTTTTGCCAAACTTGCAAACAGGCTTTTCGATCTGCAAGGGAAGAGGAGGGCACCAATGAAGCAAAGTTAGCCTGTTTCCTGATATCCTACCGGAACGCTCCTCATGCAACAACCGGAGAGAGTCCTGCAAAAATGTTTCTTGGCAGAGCACTGCGTACTAGATTGGATGCGGTTAAACCTGATATCAGAAAAAGGGTCAACAATAAGACTTTTTCAGCGGGCCCTTGGTGGAGGTAAAGGCAACATGCGTGAATTTATGGTAGGACAGCCTGTTCTTGTGCACGACTACAGTCAGGACCACAAGTGGATAACTGGTGCTGTATGGCTAAGATGGGGTCCCTTAAATTATGATGTTGCAGTTGGACCCTGCATTTGGAAATGGCTAATCAGCAGAGCCTCCTGTAAGAATGGGGTTACAGGGGTTGGGGTCAACTGAGAGGATACCTGCACCAGCGGAAGCGGTTCCCGCTGAGACCGATGCTGTACCGGCATCAACAGATGCTGCATCTCAACCAACCGAGATAGCTCTGGGAACAAGACGGTATCTGCAGAGACACCATAAGGCCCCAGAGATTGGATCTGTGAAGTGATTAAGTTACGGGGCAGAATAATCCCCTCATAACCTCGAGCCAGGGTATGTTTCACTCCTGTACTCAATCCACTCAATGGTACATTTCAGTTACCTGCTATAGATGATGGATTGCAGTGTCCTATTATTATGATGCTCTTGTAATGTGTTTGATTATGCTATTTCCTCGGGTTCATCAAATGAGTAAAATGTTCATTTATTGTCGTGTGGGTTGACTTGTCGTTGTGGGATTAGATCTAGAAGGGAGGAAATGTGGTGTATTTACAGCCTTGCGTATTCATATGCAGTGTGAAATAAAGAAGTTCCTGGCCCCGCCATTTCCCGCGCCTGTCATGATGACGTCGACCTCCACTTAATCCTATTGCATACGTACCACTGGTTGGTTTGGTAAAGCTCATGACGTCACTCAGCCAATGGAGTGAGACTAGAGCGGTGCCTTGCATATCGGATGGAGATCACGAGTCACTGCAGATCTGTCACTGTGTGTGTGTTGAATCCATGCGAGTGGAATGGAAACTAAACATTGCTTTCCATCCAATACGGGTGGTGACGATACCAAAACGGGTCTGCAAGTTTGAAGAAAGGAAACGGGTCAAACCCGCAAAATACGGGTCACTTGCCATGTGAGGCTGAAGCCACTAAAGGCCCAGTCACACCTTGACGTTTTAGCCAGCTTATGCCGATTTTTGAAAAATTTGTCTAAAACGCTGGCGCACGTCCAATACGTTATGGGTAAGTTTTGGAAACATTGAGAACACGCTGAAAAACACTGCTATACGTCGTAGTACGCTGGCTTTCATCGTTGTACTTTGCGGTTGTCCTCAAATTTTAGCATGCTTGAAATTTTACGACTTATGCCAGCGTATGACTCACAAGTTCCGCTACGCTGGCCATAACTTTTAGGTACGTAATGCGATCGTTGACACACGTCGACACACGTTATTTGTAAGTTACTCATAAGTCGAAACACGTCGAGGTAATGTTTAGCGTCAGTGTTCCAGACTCCGTGGTTTTTATTATTTTTTTTTTGGTTTTTTTTCTTCGGTATGACGGTCATGTTAACACTTCGATTTCTAGTGCGGTTATAATATAATATAATTAATAGGCTGCCACTCAACGATTTAAATCATAACCATACTAGAAATCGAAGTGTCAACATCACTATCATACCGAAGAAAAAAAAAAAGAAAAAAAAAAAACCATGGAGTCTGGAACACTGACGGGTTCCTCCTGAGTGAACCCCATTTGTATATAACAATTCCCCTAAACGCTGCCAATATGCCATTAAATGGTAGTTGAAAGTTAGAAACACGTTCATTTAGTTCTATGGTCGTCCGGAAGACGTCAATCAAATGCGTCTGCATACGACAATGTGCGTTGGAAATACGTAAGGAATTGGTTCAAACCACATTACTCATAAGTTAGAAATAACTTTTGGGTACGCTAGACATTAGCTCGACGTGTTTCGACTTATGAGTAGCTTACAAGTAACTTTTGTCGACGTGTGCAAACGATCGCATATCGTGTGTACAACTTATTCCCATCGCATGCGGAATGTGTGAGGCATACGGCAAGTACGTCGTAAAATTTTTAACACGTTTAAAATTACAAGACGTACTCCACTTACTACGACGTATGATAGCATACTTTGGCGTTCTATTCACGTATACCAAACTTAGCCATACCGTATTCGACGTGCGCCAGCGTTTTAGATGCATTTTTCAGAGGTCGGCATACGCTGGCAAGATCGCCAAGGTGTGACTGCGATGTTGACACTTCCATTTCTCCGGCGGTTATGATTTAAATCGTTGTGCGGCAGCCTTTTAATAGTCTACGCCACGTGATCGTCGGCGATACGTGCAGCGCGCTATGCATAAGTTAGACTATCGTTGGGCATAGGTTGTGAACGCCGACAACAGGCTAAGCATTCGTTGGTACAAGTTATCTATAAGACAAAGAAACGTTCTGTGTCCGTTACTAATATGTTATGCATACGACCAACTCGTTATGAATACGTCCGCATCTTAAAAAAAAAAAAACATCAAAAGTTCAACGTAAGCCAGCGTTTTACATACATTTTGATACGTTGCCATTGCTGGCTAAAACGTCAAGGTGTGACTGGGCCTTTAGCGAGCGCTCGACAAGCAACTTGGTAACTGAACACACCCGAAGTTAAGGGCCATCCGAAGGACGGCACTTTATTTTAATGCAACGCCTTGCCTGCAAAACACCAATCTGACAGTTTACAATTGTGTAAAGAATCGAACCCAGTCTAAATAGCCCTGTGTGCATGCGTTATCCTGTTGGACAGGCACACACTGTTTAAATGAGAGCATTGTATAATATAATTAGTATTCTTTTTAAATTAAAGGGTTGCAGAATAATAATTTTCTTGGTTGTGTCCAGAAATAAGAGTATATACTTGCCAAGGGGAGATGAGTCAAGACTTCAGGCACCAAATTAGCAAATTATTATTTTTAGTTCGGTTTGAGTTAAGCCATAAATAGGCATGTGAGACTGAATGGGTCAAATAAACCGATAAGAAATACGGTTTCTCAAAGGTAATCTCTGGATTTATTACAAATAAGAGCTAAACATGAAAAATCTAAATGTAACCAAACCGACAAGAGCTAATATACATTCAAAATCATGATTCAATCAAATACAGAAATAATCAGATCGACTCATCAAACAATTGAAGCACAAGCTGAAAGCATCTCAGGTAAATTATTTAGAGTTCCGACTCACCCGAGGGCAAAAATATGGAAAGACTTTAATATCTCCAAAACCAAAGGTGGATGAGGTTCTGTTTTCATCTTTGTTTGTTTGGTTGTCTGTCGTCTATGAGCAGGATATCTCAAAAAGTTATGGACGGATTTGGCCGAAACTTGGTGGATAGGTTGGATGTTTGACAAGGACGAATTTGTTCCATTTTGGTGAAGATCCAGATTGAGATCCAGCATATCAGTGGGATACAAAACGTTGTGTTCAGCCTGGCGGAGGTATGCGCTCTCCCGAGTGGTGCTGTTCTAATTTCTGACTGTTGTAAAGCCAGAAATTCTTTATGTATTCCTGATAATATTGTTGTGGTTCTTGGAATCTCATGCATCCAACATATAGTGGTCCCAAGAGAGTTATTCCATTAATATACGTGTAGATAGTCCCTTCCCTTTTGTCTAGCAGGACAACGGGGACGTGCGTTGCGAGGATCTCATAGCTCGGTTTGCTTACATCATTCCTTCTTAATTTCATTTATAACTTCATTCCGACTCTTCTTTTCTGATTATTCCTGAGGTAAATCTGAGCCACGTGCACCCTTCGCTGTGAGATGGGTCCTCTACAAAGGCAAAGCAAGCACTACACCCACAACCTTCCATAGAAAACACAGCCCGCCAAATGCGTGTGGAGCGGAAATTTCCACCCAATGGACAGGAAACACACCCAGCACGACGCCCACGCCGCACGTACCAAGGAGATGGAAGAAACAGCACCTCAGAAAGGGGCGCTCGAATACCACATGAGCATCAACAGCACAGAGCTCCCATCCTCAAGCGATCCCTCAATCGAGGCTGATAATAATACAAAGGCAACACCATGCCACGTTGCGCATGATATGGGCGGCACGGACTTTTCAACCTATTTCTGGACAAATAATATTGATTGGTTTTCGCCCCACGCACACGATAGCAGAATCGGACGAACACGAGCATTGGCCATGTGAGTAATGGCGCATCTACGCATATTGTGCATGAGTTCACCATAACATCGTACCTTCGGTCCTCGCTGGCAGCCGCGGATGATCCCCACAGACAGCAAGCATCTTCTCGCCTCTGCGGCCAGTGGGGCTGTGATCGGGCGGAGACATGTTGTATGGCTCGGGCCGCGTGGCGCACACGGGGCAGGTGCGTTGACCAGCGCTGGTCGGGGTGCCCGAGCGGGCATGCAGGGCTGGCGCCGCTCTCGACCAGTCATCATGGCATGGCCTGGGGGTTGTTGCAGGGCGAATCATGGCGCGGAGTTCGGTGTGGGCGATTCACATCATGTCGTGGAGTCGGAGCGAGACGGCTCCACAGCGGGGTCACCTTGCCGGAAATGGAATGTTGCAGATTCTGGCCATCACAGCCGGTCCGCACAGGGGGTCAGGGCCAATCAGAGCACCCAATTCGGGTGATGACACCGCGTTCCGGGGTGGGCCCTCTGCCCCGCGCCGCGGGGCCTATAAAGGTCCGAGCAGAGCCTTCGCTCTCTCTCTCTCTCTCTGCCCTGCCTTGCCTCCCGCTCAAGTTGTTCTTCGACTCCGTCCATCATCACTGGACTCCGCCTCCTCTACTCCGCCCACACGACGCTGAATCCACCCACCAACCTGGTCCTGCCTCCCACTCCGTACACTCGCTCTAACTCCTCCCTCCCAACTCAAGCCCCTCCTTCACGCCCACAGTCTCGACGTGAGCTGCCCGAAGCAAGAGACGACGCGCCAGCTGTCATGGGGTGCCACACCATGGAGCATTCCCCCCAAACCTATTGGTGGCGCGTTCGGGCAATCAATTATACAAAGGTATCGAGAGACCATAGCCTCAACTCCTCTCCTGTCTTGCTTCAATTCCTCTTCATTGGGTTTTCTGTGGCTGTGTGTGTGTACGTGTGTGTGTCCTGGTGACTGTCTAGATAAGTAAGCCTGCAGAAGATTGTTATTATTTTTGGGTTAAGTCTGCTCTCCATCCGCTTTCATAAGTTGCTTGTTTATTGCCTCACCACACCTTTCTTCCCTATCTCTGCTTGCACACCCCAACAAATCTATTGATCGTACCACATACCTTTCCTCACCCCATTGTTAATAAATTACTATTAGGAATGTTCCCTGCTCGCTTTTGTCTTTTCCTTCATTGATCCAGCATGGTCCGAAACCTAAATTAGCCGGGACTTTATTCCCAATGATTTGTTCCTTTTAGCCGGTACGTCCTTGGCAGTGTCGCTCGGCTGCATCCGATCCGGGAAAATTATCCGGTCCGGAAGTGATCCGGTTCAGACAAGGCGTACCGAGGGCGTGTTCCCCGGTAATTAAATCACGTGGTTATTTTTAGGTAACTGGATTAACTAGACGGAGTCACGTGGTTGAGTTATTGGCGTCCACGGTCGGTTAAGCGACCCGCCGCATCACAGAATTATCCGTGTGCGACAGCCTACAATTCCGGGGAGTCTAGTGGGAGCTGAGATAGCTTCCCCCCCCCCCAGTGGTCTTCTCACCTGACCCCCAGCCAGAAACAATATAAATGAATCACAAAGGGGGAAAACAATGCGAGACAGAAAGCCGTTCCAATTTTAAGTGTCTCGACTGGGAGTTAGCCTCTTGGCCGTCATGCAATACACAAGCCAAGAGAAAGAGAAAGGTTTGATCTCACAGTTTTGCTTGCACACTCCTGCAACCGTGGCATGAAAGGGCTTGAAATTTGCTCAACGACCTGGTGTGGATTCACAAGATTAAGGAGATATCCACACAGCCCTCCTTCCTCCAAATCTGGAACCTTTGCATCCAAGAGCTGTGACCCTTGTAGCAAGGATGATCTTCCAGATTGCCAATGAACACAGAGTCTCCAGCAGTCCTCGTTTCACCCAGGCAGCCAATCCATACCAGTGTCATGTGGCTCACCATAAAGCAACAACAACAAAAACTCATCGGCCAAATAAATGTCTCTTTTTATCCATCAGGAAAACCAATTTGTTGTGAACCAAAGTCGAGGCATAGTTCCAGAGGTCTAATCGACTAAACCATGTATCATAGCCATAATGGTCCAAAAGACATTTTCACTGTGATCTGATTACAAGGGTTAGCCTGGCAATTTTGAGCAGAAATCATTTTACGCAAGTTCCGCTGCTCACCATGGATATGCCCAAAAGGACAACGCCAGTACATTAAAAAAAAAAATCAAATCAAATTAATCCAACAACTGCTGATGCATCAACATCTGTATTATAAAAGGAGCCACGTCTGTCTGTCTGTCTGTCTGTCGTGTTATAACTTGAGAACGGATTAACGGATTTCAATAAGTCCAACTACGCTGGATTCAGGGAACTCCCGGGAAGGTTTGTGATGAAAAAAAAAAATTTTTTTTTTAATTAAAAAAACATTTTTATGGGTACATGGGCACACGAGGGGAAACTCCAAACGCCAACTTGCGACACTGGTTCTCCCCGCATTCCCAGGAATCCTTTTTCTTCTTGCCTTATTGATTAGCCATCACAGCAAAGATTGGTATTTCCATAAGGGAAACAATGGGTCTGATATGTGCATGGCTCACAAAGTGGGTACACATACTGTTACACAAAGGGCAAAAGAAAAGTTAAGGGAAACATGAAATGTAACCCATTATGTTAATCTGCATGTATTCAAATAGCTAAATCTAAATTTTTAGACCTGAAGCATGTCCGGGTTTAAAGTTACCACTGAATATATACAACACTGTCAATACACGTTCAAATTTTGAGCTTGGCGTCAGCGTTATGTACAGAATAAGATGAAAAAAACAACGTAAATATTATATTTTGGGAAAAGAAACAGATAATTTTTACTCTACCTTTTTAAACAGGCTCAATATGTGACAGGAAAAAGAAAAAAAAACACATTTTAAGAGAGTCCGATGTTATAAATTACGAAGAAAACACAGACGAGTTCAGTTGCAAAGAAAGCCAAAACTTGTAAGCGAAAAATAACGTTAAAATCGAATCTATTTCTTTCGAACTTTTGAAAATAATCACTTTAAACATGAAAAGAAAAACATAATTCTTACCTCTCGGATCCTCACGAAGCACCAAAAAAATTCGAGCGTTGGTTAAAATGAAGAATTATCAGACAAATGCGAGTCACCTCGTTCGGCTCGGCATCCTCACGCTGGATTCGTATGTTACGGCTCTCGCAGACACGGACACGAAGACAAACGTGGCGCTCGACGGCGAATGGAAATGTGCTGACACACTTGCAAGTGCCTATTATATCCATCAATGGGGAAGTTTGCAAGACGGCAAGGTTTTCTAATGCTGGCGTTATTTGCGTCCGACGAGAGATGATGATTCGTACATAACGGGACTGACATGAAAATCAAGACGGAATTACTTGCGGTCTGAATTTTATTTTTCTGATCACAGTTTTGATCTATATTTTTCTGCCGTTAGGCTCTGTCATATTTCCAAGAAATTACTGGAGATTTGGAATAAAAATCGATAAGAAACATTATCAACACTGGGCTCCTTATTTTTCTCGATGCAGTGGACACGAAGCATTATGTACGAATCCATTATTTCATCAGATAGGGTAGATGCCATTAAAACCCGAATAGGGAGACGGAACATCATCAAAACATAAAAGAGACACCAAAGTTCACATTCTGAGTCACCACACTCAAAATAACTGTCACATAAGAAACGTACAGTGAAATAAAAATTTTACCAATCAAACTGTAACATTTATAAGATTACAATACCCATATTCTGTTACTTTAATTCATCTTTAATAAAACAGGGAAATGGAGAGTATGATATTGCCGGTTTCTACAGGTTCCCCAAGATGTCCACTTTCATTTCTGACCATTGATTGTTTATCTAAATACCTCATAATAGTTTTATGTGGAATTTCCCACAAACATACCACAGCATACCCACTTTGTGAGCCATGAACATATTTTTGTAGCTTTAAAACAAGCATGAATGGAATGTCAAACAGCTTGGCAAGCACAGATTTAAAATCCTTCAATCCAATAAAAAAAATAATTAACCACAAAGATAATTGAAATCCTTCATTACAATATATAATTAATCACAAATGGAATTGTATTTATGCACAGAGATTATAAACATATTGAACAGTAAAAGACAAACACACATAAAAGTTAACATTGGGAGTTCCTTTTGAATTTTTTTTTATCTTTCTCCACCAGGACCAAGCTGGCACTTAGTGGCTCCAATCCAACACCCTTAAACTCCGCTGATGGTAGGGAAAGGGACTGACATGGCTTACAGTTTCACTGACGAAATGTAACAATGATATCATGCTTGGCCCAGCAGGGTTTCCCTTGCTGTGCCCCTTGATCCATGCAACAGCGGAAATTCTGCTCCTTTGGCCAAGACGAGCAGGAGTGTCATCCCGGTCTCACCTCGGGACATCTCAGGTTCTGGGTGGTCAAATCCATCCCTTGCTGTGGATGGTCGACTTGTTGCACTCCACTCTGGCTTTGCTGTACCACATCATGGCTCCAAGCTGTTTGTCTTCTCCACTGCTGGACTCCCTGGACTGCCCGGTATAGCGATCATCTTTTTAAAGGAAAATCACTCAATCAGGAGCTCTTAACACAGCTCGAGCCTTCAACATAATTGCCTTACCCCCACCCCTCCCTCACCCATTCCCGTTCTATGACTGTCCTCATAGGAACATTCGGCAGGGGGCACTCAACGACAAACCGCCAACAACAAAAACTCTTCAGCCAACCAAATTTTTCCCTTTTATCCAAAAACATGTCATGTCCACAGTCCAATGAGAGTGTCTGTGTGTGATTTTGCTGTCAAGCTCAATTTGCTATCTCAGTTCTATCTGTCCTCAGAAACATTATTACTTTATGGTTATCTCGTTTCATTGCCTTCCTCTCAAAACTCAATGAAATGTAACTTTATCCATAGTTAAACATTTCCAGGAGGGAATAAAGTACAAAAATACTCTCCAGAGACAATTCCCTTTTTAACGAGTTTGCATTCAAGACAGCCACAACAACCTCTGGCATTTCCACTCAGTGGCAGCTATGTCAACAGCTTTACATCATGGAATGTTTTTTAGGTCAAAAATATAATAGACAGGCTAAACACTTGGCTGAGTGGTCAAAGAATGTAATTTATAAACCACAAGGTAATTCAGCAAAACTATTTCAAAATTACATAAATCTTCTTGAACGCAAGCTTAATGACAACACGATGTACGATCAGTCTGCAGAGGCGAGCTCATCAGTATTTGCCATAGATGTTATTGGACAACATTGATCTTATCACTATCTCCAAACCATCCAAGGGTTCCTTCCATGGGAACGCTATCCTGCACATGCCAAGCTTTCCAGATGCTGATCATTGTCATCATTGGAGGTGACCATCTTGAGGAATACAACACCCAATCATATGATGAGTCAGTAGGCTTTATGCATCACCAAGTGACATATTCCCATCTTTGCTGGACATCATTTAGTATTAAAATCTAAATAAGAAACTTTATCACAATACGAGCAAAGTTGATGCCTTTATTGAAAGTTTCTGTTTCTGAAATTCTGTGGGCAGGTTCTGAGATGTCATTTTGTTGTGGATGAGGATAATGTTGAGTGTTTACACAAAGTCATGGATGTCTTCCACAGTATTCCAAAATTCTGACTGGCTCATGCTGTCAACACCAGGCTCATGCTCATGCTCATGCTGACATGCCATACGGAGCCTCAGAGACAATGCTGGACTGGTAGATACTGTTTGTGGAGCTGCCTGGAGTTACATTTCCAAAGAATGACAGACAATAATTTTCAATTGGTGCCCCCCTGCCTGCATTTAGCCCTTGAACGTATGCAGTTACCTGCTTGATATCCAGATGGTGATAGGAAGGAAGCCAGGTGTGGAGGATGAAACAGCTTGAAGCAGAATAAGATGAAGAAAAAAAAATTATTAACAATCTTGCAATGCACTAAAGATTTTATTCCACCTTGAGGGGAATGGTAAAACTACAAAGTGGGTAAAAACAATGTATCCAGGCATGTGCGTTCTTCAAACACTTCTAGTAAAAAGACCTGTTTGGTTTGATGCTCAAATCTGATCACATAAACAAGACGAGGGGTGGCAGAATGGCCGAGAGGTATGCGTACATGCTTCTGAGCTATCTATCCTGGGTTTGAATCTCACCCCAGCTATAAACTGGCATCCTCATGTCTCGCATGCAGTGTGATGTCTGCGTCATTCATCGGCTGGACGTTCAGCCAGAAGGCCTGTATGCCAGCATTAGTTGGTGGTTGTAATTTAAAGACCCACGGGTGTCTTACACATTGTTTCCCTCCAGATTTTCTGTGCATTGTGATTCAAAGGTCTTGGAAAAGAGCAAGTAAAGCGTGCATAAAAGAAATGGTGAAAAGTTGATAAAATGCTACCATCACCTCCAAACGCATCGCCAGTTGTAGTTTTTGCAAATATTAAATCAACAAATACAAAATGTAATGCAGAGGGACTGCTGTGTAGACAATGTTTCAAGTTTTATGGAGGAGGGAGGAAAAAAAAACGAAGCATTTGGGTGGTACATTGATGTCGTAAAGGTTTATCAACAGTGCTGCTGCAAAGAGCCTACAACAATGGGTCTTCTGAAATTCTTTATCCCAATTCATGATGCTGACATGCATCTCAACACAATTGACTGTTTGTAGATGACTTGTCAAAACATTTTTAAGAAATCCAAAATGTAGATGGGTGACTTTACCGGAGATGAAGTTGATGGCCTCGTGATCCACTCAGGTGCAGATTTTAAAGGGACTGCACACTTTCTGATGCAACGTAATTCATGCGAATCATCAATAATATGACAGTTTATAGTAAGGTGGGAGATCATCCCAAGGCTAAAAAGATTAAAGGTAAGTGTATGACCTCTGCACCATCCTCTTCGATCCATTCATCTCTCATGCAGAAATATTCAGTGCAAAATGGCGTAAAATGGACGTGAATGAGGATTCAAATTTCTGATTATTTAATTAATGACAAATATGTATAATCGAATGATTTTTTAAAGGATTTTGCATGGTATACATGTTTTGCTTGAATAAGGTGATTGTTTGCCCAACACCATACACACATTTATTCAATCAAAGAAGACGCAGTGAAGAACGAGAGCGGGAGCACTCGGGAGAGTGCAAAACCTCCGCCGCCAATACTTCTGGGTCACTCAAGTGAACCTTATATCTTATTCATTAAATATGATGTCAACAGTGCTGACAGTTATAGTTTCTTCCAACATTTTTTTTGGGGGGGGGGGTTGGAAATCACTTAAAACATGTAAAAATGCAAATAAAAAAATCGAAATTTTGTTGAAAAAAAAGTTGCAAAATTTTTTTTTCTCTAACAATTTTTTTTGGGGGGGTGGAAATCAATTAAAACATGTAGAAATGCAAAAAAAAATCTTTTTTGGGGGGAGGGGTAACAATTTTTTTTTGGGGGGGGGGGTTGGAAATCACTTAAAACATGTAAAAATGCAAAAAAAAAATTTCTCAAACAATTTTTTTTGGGGGGGGTTGGAAATCACTTAAAATATGTAGAAATGCAAAAAAAAATTTTCTCAATTTTTTTTTGGGGGGTTGGAAATCACTTAAAACATGTAGATGTGCAAAAAAAATAAATTTTTCTCTATTTTTTGGGGGGGGGGGTAACATTTTTTTGGGGGGTTGGAAATCACTTAAAACATGTAGAAATGCAAAAAAATTCTCTAACAATTTTTTTTTGGGGGGGGTAAACTTTTTTTGGGGAGGGTTGGAAATCACTTAAAACATGTAGAAATGCAAAAAAATTCCCCCTATTTTTTTGGGGGGTAAAAAAATTGGGGGGTTGGAAATCATTAAAACATGTAGAAATTAAAAAAAAAATTTCTCTAACAACTTTTTTTTGGGGGGGGGGGACCAAGTCCAAAATTTAATGCCATGATCCTTGGACCTTACCGAACCCCCCCCCCCCCCCCACCAAGTTTCGTCGAAATCCGTCGAGGAGTTTTTCCGTAATACTGTTCACAAACAAACAAATAAAAGAAACAAACAAACAGAAAGGGGTGAAAACAGTAACCTCCATCCATCTTCGAAGATGGAGGAGGTTAAAGATTCTGCAATGGTTGGATGACACTCGGTCGCAATCGCAGATTGATTTGTGCGCTAGGGTTGCATTGTAAAGCAAACTACTGTACATTCCACAGCAGATATCGTCATCTTTGCTCGAACTTGCTCGTCATCATTGATGATTCAAGTGTGTTTTTACCCCACGCACATGCGAAGCGAAAAATGGGGTTAAGCAATTGGTTCACTTTGTCCGTCCTGTCTACAAACGTCAGTTTATGATTGAGGAACAACTTGATTTCAATTGAATGTTATATTTTGAACACCAATCGGAACATGAATCGGAAAACAAATCTGCAGTTTCACAGTACTTTTGCTCTGAATTCATCCCGATCGCGCATGCATCGAGAGGATTGATAATATTTTTTTTACTGTCTGCCTGTCTGGCAGTCCAACGAAAGTATAAATCATTCCAAACAGGACACTTACTGTTTTTAGGGATGTCATAAAGGACATATAAAACAGGCATGAATAACTGATGTCCCATGTTAAATAAAGTGGTGTAATAGCCAATGCGTCAACTGTGGTAAACTTCCGACATTTTTTTCTACGACCTATAAAATCTTCATTTTATTTAAATTTCATATATACATCAACAACTTTCAAAAACCTTTCAGCAGGACTTCGACAAAATATTACAGCATTTTACATCATATCGACCAATCAAATTTACTGGTTGTAGACCCACCCATTTTTTTTCTCAAGACTGCATGGGGTATGGTGTTCTTTGAACTCTTTAGTTTATAAATATGATGAAGACACTCTGTGATTTTTCCCATTTGGAACATTCATAGTTGCTTCCAAAGTTACCAGTTGGAATACTTGCCTGCCTAAAACTTCTTTGGCAGCATCGAAACTTGAATAAAGGATGGAGATTTTCCATAGCCCAATGGAGTACTGCTCTCCCCTAAGGGCGAGCACCCCCGTATCACATCTATCTCATGGATTATGTGGAATCTAAAGCTCTCAAAATTTTTGGCATCTCTTGCAATGAAGCCATAAGAGCTATTGATCACACATCACAGACAAGTCGGAGGCCCCTGTTTTTACCACCTATTCACTTGTCTAGTTGCCTCTGCCTCTGCCTCTGTCTGTCTGTCTGTCTGTCTGTCTGTCTGTCTGTCTGTCTGTCTGTCTGTCTGTCTGTCTGTCTGTCTGTCTGTCTGTCTGTCTGTCTGTCTCTCTCTCTCTCTCTCTCTCTCTCTCTCTCTCTCTCTCTCTCTCTCTCTCTCTCTCTCTCTCTCTCTCTCTCTCTCTCTCTCTCTCTCTCTCTCTCTCTCTCTCTCTCTCTCTCTCTCTCTCTCTCTCTCTCTCTCTCTCTCTCTCTCTCTCTCTCTCCCATCTGATCCTCTCCAGCAATTTCACGATGCACAAGTTCGTCCAGTGACCCCTCCTGGGTAAATTCCCCAAATCCAGGCTTGCCGCAAACCTCAACTCTTTTGCTATACTTTTCGCATGTTCATGAAACTGCCTTTTGAAAACAGTTAAATCCCGCTCTTGTTTCCAGGTCAACAAGCAAGTGGTGTTATACCTCTCACGTCATCTCCCACTCATACTCATATTTTCTACCCCCATTAACCTACAACTATTTTACTTCCAGGTTACTCTGTTCCTCCTCTCCCCTCTCTCTCCTCGTTTGTCATTGGCTCATTCCCTTTCTTGTTGTATCACTCTGTGGCTCCACTGTCACTACTACATCACCTTTTTGCCATTTGTCAACTCACTCTTCCATGAACATTGATTTTGTATCCAAAAACCGATGGGAACGGGCGCTGGAAGTGGAGTGAGAGGAAAGTGATTGGAGACAAGAGTTCAAGATACCAGTCATCGGAGTCGACTTAATGCAGAGAGATATTCAGCATGAGGATTCAAGAGAAATAGGAGAGGAGGTTCGATATTGAAATGTTGGTCCTGGATTGGCAGTGCACATGCTGAGTGAATGGGTCCTGCACTTCTTTGCCACTTTGGTCTCGCATCCACCTGGACCCAATGCAGCGATTGGCATGCTGTAGATGCCCCCAGGACTCTCCCACCTGTACCTATTCCATTTTCTTGGATGCCTTGTACTCCCTCTGGACTCTCCTGACTATGTCTGCGGCTCATTATCACCACAGCGGTTCTTTAGACAGCCTTGGCTAGTAATGGTCACATATCCCTCGACTTGCTCTTTCTGGCTTTCATTCCCAGTTTCCTCGCACCAAACCATGTTCCTATAAAGTGTCACCCTTTCGTTATTTTATCTTTTTAATCCTTCTTCCCCATTTGATTTTATTCCTTTCTCTTGCCCTTTAGCTTCCCCTGCTGGCCCATAACATTATAGTTTGTGCTTATCTTTGGTTACTTATTCTTCTGTGTTATTTAGTTTCTGAATTCTTGTATGTCAAAAATAAGTTCCTTGTTAGTCGCGGTGGTGTTACTCGTTTGTTTCTGTGGTGCCATTGTGAGATTTTGAGGAAACAGGTGTTTCCATCCGCTCAACCGTCCAAGCTTGCAATGATGAGAGTTCCACCGTCAGGGCATCGCAATCTGCCACCCAGAGGTTGGTGACAATATGTCTAGATTCCTTAATTTTGCTTTCTTAATTAAATATTTGAGGGACCAGGACTTAGATTCAAGACTTCACGACTCAGAATGAGCCTGTCAGGACTCAAACATATCAATGCATGTTATGCACCCTCATCATATGACCTTACAGAGCGTCACAAAAAGGGGCGGATGTGCAGAACCTGAAAGGCTGCTGTGAGAATGTCATGTTCCTCGAATGTATGACATCCATGAACGTGCAAATCAATTAGTGCACAAAAAAATTATTATAAAATTACAGTATCTATACACAAAGGAATCCAAAATCACGGAAATATGGTCTCCATATCATACCCAACAGCAAACAGAGAGAAACAATTGCATTTTCTACATCATTATTCATTCAACATCACCTTGTATTCGTTTGAACAGTCACAGTAAAAGGTAAAAAAATGAAACTATAACATGGATATACTAACGGCATCCCTCTTAATGATTTTAAACCATTACATTTCCCTTAATAGTATCACCCCTGCGGAACAATTCCTAATTCCTACCCTTCTCCTTTTGGGTTTCGAGGCGATGGTTCATAGACGTTTCAAGTCTCTCAGCACGTTTACAATTCCTTCTACTGTCTGCAGCTAATCATCTGAAAGTTTGTGCGCATCATCTTTTTAAAAACTTCCACTGCCAGTGTGAGCAGCTCTCATGACGAATAAATAAAAAAATAACTCTCAGGCTTAGCTTTTGGGGGCACTTGCAGGATGAAGGGGGCAGCACCCCCTGCGGAGGACGGAGAGCAAAGGCCCACTGAAGCTGGGAGGTTTTAATATTTGATAACGTAACGATGTTTTACGTATTTAAATGAGCTATGAGGTCTTAAGTATTTATATATGCCCGAGATGGCTTGTAGAGCATATTAAAGTTACACTGCACATGTAAAGGCCAGCGGCATCATCGTAATTGGCACCATGAAAGAAATTAGCAAAAATAAAGAGAATATGGACCGAATGACATCTGCGGAAGGTATGAAGGGAAGCAGGATACTTCGGTATGAAATGGAACGATCCCATAAAACATGGGATGGCTGGTCATAGTGTCACTGCTCATGTGCTTGAAGTTCATACAATGAATGATCCAAATATATAAGCGATAGCATATCGAAGTAAGGCATGGATGTGTACGGAGATCCCGGCAAAGAGCCGGAGTAGTGCAGGGGCGTCCTTATTGGATTCAAACCTGTAGCAAGCAGCCCGGCGGCAAAAATTATGTCGGGAATGTATACATGCTGAGCGATTCTTCCAACATATCTGCAACCTGGGTAGAGAATACAGGAAGATTATCTTCAAACTGCGCACAATCAATTCGTGGATCGAGGTACAGGATTATCATAACTTGTACATGAATCGTTTCAAGCCTTACAACTACAAACCTCAAAACACATACTAGTTCCCACTCAATGCACCAAAATGGCCAAAAAAAAACTCACTGTAGTGCTAAACAGGCAACAATATTGATGCCTATAATTATTTCTCAAGCTCTCAAAATCTCACCCAAATTGTTTCCTCTCCCACTCATATTGCTGACCATGCCTTTGATGGAAGATACTTGCTTGATCTCTTTTTGTGTTCTCGCCCAGGTGACTTTGTTGCCGGTGTCCTTCCGACAACTGGTAACTCGGATCATTCCACTGTTTCTGTTTGTGTCTCTTTACTCCTCATTCTCCATTGCAGTTTTTTATTTTTGCACTTTTATTTTTTTATTTTTGTAAGCTGATTGGGATGGATTTCATTCATTTCTTCCTGATGTGCCATGGACCTCAGCTTTTAGTCCTGGTCCTGATAGGGATGCTGAGGAAATATCCCAATGGGTTCGCACAGGTATGGACATTTATATTCCCTCACGTATCTGTCAAGTGAAGGTTAATTCCCATCCAACGTTCACTCCGGCTTGTGCAATCAGCAATTGCTCATCACAACCACTATTTTAAGCAGTACCATATGCAAAGATCTCTGAAGTCCAAATTTCTGCTCCGCAAAGCAAGTAACCTCTGTAAAAGAGTTCTTGAAGATGCTGGGCAGCAATATGCAGCTTCTGTAGCAGATTCCATTGCGACTCAGCGGCTTGGCTGGCTCTCGGGACTTTTGACAGATTGCCAACAGTGTACTCAACCGCAATAAATGTTTTATACCTCCTCTCCTTCATGGACCTGAAGCTGTTACTTCACCTTAGGATAAGGCTAACCTCTTTTCAAATGTCTTTGTTTCCAATCCTACTCTCAAATGATCAGGTAAACTCTCTTCCTCATTTCTCATCTCATACAGACTCTGATATTCCTGTTCTTTTCATCACTCCAAAGAAGGTTACCAGAATTATTCATCCTCGAAATGCCTCGGAAGTGACTGGTCCTGATGGAATCCCTGTGATTGTATGGAAGTTGTGTTGTCCTGAACTGTCATCGATTCTTGCCAAGCTATACAACCTGTACTTGTCTGCTTCGGTGTTTCCTTCATCCTGGAAAGTGGCTTCTGTTGTCTCTGTTTTCAAGTGTGCTCATGAGCTGTCCTTAATTACGGATCATTTCAACAGGGCATTGGAGCTCAAGGGTGAAACTCGATTAGTTGCTTTGGATATCTCAAAAGCCTTTGATAAAGTGTGGCACAAGGGTCTGCTCCTCAAGCTTCAGTCACATGGTGTATCTGGAGTGACGCATTCAATCATTCTGACTTTCCTTACAAATTACAAGATTAAGGTGGTACTTGAGCGTCAATCTTCTCTTACTTGCTCCGTCAATTATGGTGTTCCACAGGGCTCTGCTCTGTCATTGGTCCCACTTTAGTCTTTGTTTAGTGATCTTCCAGATAATGTTTTGTCTCAGCGAGCCATCTATGCTGCTGGCTCCTCACTTTACTGTACAGAGTGGCCAAAGTCCTTATGCACGCTGTTAGAATTGTTAGAATTTATCTACATGCTTCCTTTCATTCTCCGCACAAATTTGAATTTTTCTCCATGTTCTTCTGGACATCTTCTTCCATGTTGAGGGTTGGAGGTCATAAAAGCAGCCTCTGACAGCTGTTTTCAGGTCTTCAATTGTCAAGAATCAGCTATCCTGCTTTATTCAGCTATCCTGCTAAGAATCAGCTATCTTCAGCTATCCTACAACAAGATGGTGCACCAGCACATGATGCTCTCGCAGTTCGAGAATATCTCGATGACAAATTCAGTGGACGATGGATTGGACGTGGATCTGAGATAGTGGCACCTCTTCGAAGTCCTGACTTAACAACAATGTGATAAGTACATTTCTTGTATTGCTGAGTACTTCCAAGTGAGTTGGTTGTCTTTCTCGAGCGCAGAGGTATTTACCTCCTGATGCCGTTTTGTACCTGTATAAAACAACTATGTCCCCTCATGGAGTACTGTTGCCACATTTGGGCTGGAGCACCAGCCTGTGACTTATCTTTACTTGATAGGTGCCAGAAACGCCGAGTGAACCTGGATGGTGTGGGGATGGGTTCAACTCTTCAACCGCTCTCTCACCCTAGGTCAGTTGCCACTCTTAGTCTGTTCTCCAGATATTTTCACGGCAAATGTTCTGCTGGACTTTCTGACTTGGTTCCTCCTGTACGAGTGTTTGGACGTAAGACTTGGTTTGCCATCTCTGCACACCCATGCACTTCAGCTGATCCAAAGTGCAGAACAAAAGGCTTTGCAGATAGTTTTATCCCTCGTGCTGTCTTGCTTTGGAATTCACTACCTGTAATGTGCTTACCATTATCCTACGATCTACCCAGCTAAAAGAGGAATGGCAATTCCTACTTCCTACATCTTTGTGGTTCCATCGAATTTCACCTGACTTTTGCTACTCACTGTACTTGGATGTTTTCTTTTTATTTTTCTCTTTCTTTTATCCTTATCTTTATCAAATCTTCTCTTAGCCCATTACATAGAGTGGCTTTATGCCTTATTTGGGGCGATTTCCATGAAAAAATAATAGTAATAAAAAAAATGCAAACTACTTCGTACAAGACACGTAATAAATAAGACATACATTAAAATGACATACACAAACAGTTTCTGGTAACTGTACCCACATAGCATTAAACCAGCACAGGAGAGACCGCAAAGCCAATAGGATGTGCGAATCAGAGAATACATTTATAGACGTGAGCTACAGGGTGTGACATCGGCATTTCGTTCAATTTACCCAAAGCAACCTGTCAATCCATAATTATAAATTAGTTACTGGATCAAATTCTTCTCCCATCATGTTACCTTCCGATGGAAGCAAATTTGTTTGCTCACGAATTCCTTCATGGCCCGACTGTAGTCATAGATGCGGCTGTTGTGGAAGTGGTTTATCTCAGCTGCAAAACAAATACAAAGTACGACTTGACTAATAACATCCAATGTACTGAACAACAATGACATGAACAGTTCTCTCATTAATTAAAATCTTTGTTCTGTCAATTAAATTCCCATTTATGATTTCATGGTTGGTGTTTGATTTTATTAAATAATGCAAAATGTCACATGTTACAAAGTACTAATGTTTCTGGATTCATGAATTTAATAGCAGGAAATTTGTGATGACTACGAGATTTCTGAATGTCTCTTTGATATCATAAATCAACTGCGAATAAATTTACTAATTTCGATTGATTTCCGATTCATTCGTGTCACATTTATGACGCGCGCGGTGGCGTTATACGATACACATTTACACCGAGAGAATTGGGGTCCTCTCCCCACCCAGAACCTCCGGGACTATTAAAATAATTTTACCGCCTTAAACCTCCCCATGCACCCCGCGAGTGCACCCAGCAGGTTTCAACTCATTCCGTCCAGCAGTTCAGGTGTGCGTAAGAGTCAAACAAACACATAAATAAAACAAGTGGTGCCAGGCACAACAAATCCCACCCATTTAAGGCATAAAGTTATTTTGGGGATCAAATTTAAATTTGATACATCCTTAACCTGAATGTTGATTATAAGGAATAGAATAAGGAATATTTTAGTCTTAGTTTGAAGTCAATTGCACCATTTTTGACGAAGTTATGACCGTAAAATGATTTTGACCTTTCAAGGCCACGTAAGGTCAAAGGTCATGGTGTCAAATCAAAGCCAATAAAGGACTTCATATATGTCTTCCATAGTAAGCACGCATATTCCTAACCTTTTTGATTTATAATGGAAAATTTGTAATTTTGACCGATGACCATGACCCCAAAAACTTCGGATCCTACCGATCTTCACAAATATGCATTTTTCACTATAGGAATGGGTAGGATTATAAGTGACAAATATAATAAGGTTCACTATAAGCTTAGTTTGAAGTAAATCAGATCATTTTTGACGAAGTTATGAGCGAAAACGATTTTGATCTTTTCGTGACCTTGACCTTGACCTTTGATCCAATTGGACCCAAAAGTTAATGGGGTTGTCCAAGGTTCATTGCCCACCTGAGGATTAAATTTTATATTGTTTGCTAAAGCCGTTTTGCCATAAAGTTGCTTACAGACAGACAGACAAACAAACAAACAGACAAACAAACCGGACGATTACAATATCCCGCTCCCTCCCTCCGGGGGGCGGGATAACAATGATCAGTAAACATAATACATGGGATTTGAACTGAGGATCTCAGTTTCATGAGTGTTCAGATAGGAACACCAAACGGGCAAAGATCTTATAAAACCAAGGATCCTCAGTATATGAAAACACACACACACACACACACACACACACACACACACACACACACACACACACACACACACACACACACACACACACACACACACACACACACACACACACACACACACACACACACACACACACACACACACACACACACACACACACACACACACACACACACACACACACACACACACACACACACACACACACCTTGCAAGGCATATGCCATGATGTCCACCCGTTTGTTCACCGTCTCCTTCTCCAACAGCGTCATCTTGTTTGCAGTGACACATTTATCACATTCCTTTAGCTTCTCTGTTGCTGCCTGTAATGGGGCACATTGGTAAATGATAATGTTAAAGAGAGAACAAAAAACTTACGAGCCAGGATGGAGGGCTGATATATGGGATAGCAGTGGGTCACCATGCAAATGGACTAGACTAGATGGAAGACCATCAAAGGAAATACTGAGGGAGGTAGATTCGCAGATGTAAGATGAGGAAGAAATGAGCAGAGGTCATATATATATATATATATCCACCTGTAAAACTCTGTTTTTTGCCAACTCTCACTTGGTCGACATCTTGATCTATCTCTCTCTCTCACACACACACACACACACATACACACACACACACACACACACACACACACACACACACACACACACACACACACACACACACACACACACACACACACACACACACCATCCCAGCTCCTCCATGGTGTAAGTGTTCTTTCACTAACCCCCTCATGGTTAAACTCCCAAAGTTTAGCTGACTCAACATCTCAACTCTTTTGTTCCTCGCTTCTCCCATCCATGGAACTGCCTTCCAGAGGATGTTCTGTCAAACCTCCACCCTCCAAGATGCTGGTGCACCCCTTTAACTGCAATCGTTTTTGTTTTCTTATCTTCCTCTTGATTCGAAAGTAGAGTATCTTGCATGATGCTCACCTTGTGGTTCTGCAGAATGTGTGGAAAGCAGGCAAGAAGGCCCTTGTATTCAAGCAGCAGCTCCATAAACGAGTTCCAGTCCTTCTTTGGCTGTAAGGTTGACACCAATGGTACTTAGTCGGAGTAACAATTGTCTTTGAAATCATCATCCATAATCACAACCAGTATATAAACTTAAACCTGGACAAGCCATAATAATGCTTTGTGGAAAATCATATGCAGGACAAAGACACTCGTGGCCATCAATCTATTTTCACATGAAGTACATGCATTTGAACATTGGTTCAGCACATCATAAGCCAAAGGTTTAGATGGGAACACCAATTAGCCAACCCAAGTGGACCATTAACACTGGTGAGAATGTCATATTTGTGCCTTGTGAATGCACAGGGTAAGTATTAAATGATGATATTTACTATTACTCTTGTTTGGGAGTAGAGGGTGGGAGTGGGAGCTGTGAGTGCTGTTATAAATATAATTTTTATTTTTGTTTGGTTCTGTGGCCACAAGAGGAATTATACTCGATTTTTGCATCTATTTGTTAAAGGAGAAGCAGCTGTCCGCGTGTGTGTGTGTGTGTGTGTGTGTGTGTGTGTGTGTGTGTGTGTGTGTGTGTGTGTGTGTGTGTGTGTGTGTGTGTGTGTGTGTGTGTGTGTGTGTGTACGTGCATGTTATATCCACTGCTGCTGCTTGCTTGCGTTAACAGGAAATGATAGGAACTTGACACCTGTCATTCATGGATATTTGTCATATTTCCTACATTTCCGTGAGTCCGAATTGCATTCAAGAACTTTTGCATGACGGATGGCACTCTTAAAAATAAAAAAATAAAAAAAATAGGCTCCTTAGAGAAGCTTGTGAGCCATTTTATGTTACAATCCTTAACTGGCATGCATGATATACACGTTCGGCCACGATGATGAACGTTGTTACTAGGGGGGTTCTGCGCATGCGCACCGAGCATTCTGGGGTCCTGAGTTCAAATCCCACATGGCTGTTGAATTAATACCAGGTGAGGTTGACTCTGCCTGTAGTCCTTCCAAGGTCGGCAAAATGTGAGCCAGCTTGCTGGTATCCTGTGTCGGAGTGGCGACCCGTCCAGGATTGTGCCCAATAGCCAAGGAGACTGCTTCGGCAGCATCAACGCTCTGCACAGAGCATGGTCCAAATGGATGGATGGATGGATTATGGGATGGATTACATCATTTTGACAGTTATCTCTTCGATGAAGCTGAATCCCATCCTCTAACATCAGGAGATTGTTTTTTTTTAAATTGATTGATTGATATTGGAAATATATACCACCTTCGGTCATTAAATAAATATTGGTTCATCGCTCGCTTTCCTGCAGAGAAAGCGTAAAACCAGAGTTCATCCTCAGTGATGCCAAAAGGCTGAGTATGAAACAATAGAGAGTGTGTGGCCATGTTTGATGTTGTCAGGAATATTAAGTGCAGGACACAAAGCTAACCAATTATCTGAGAAGTAAATTAGCAGAGAGGAAAACTGCTGTTTTTGTGAAAAAACAGAGAAATTGTATCCTTTCCAACCAAGTGGTTTGGAGTTAATTGAGAAGGTGATCACCTTACATGTTCAGAGAACAGGAAACCAATGTCTTTAAAGGTCTTCCCTGTATGTTGCATAGCCATCACCAGTGCATTCACCTCCCCTACGCACATGTGGAGACACACACACTTTAACTTTGTGTCAATGTATACAACCATTAACACACAAAGCACAAACTCAGCAGGTTTGGGAATGAATTACGAACAAAACGAATGTTTGGTCAAATCACATGTAGGAAGAAGAGTAAAAAGTGAGATGTTTCACCAATGGAACCAAAACCGATACTGCACATGATATCAATTGAAGCTATCTATTTATGATGCACAGACGGAGGAGTGTTGAAGGTGAGAGGTTGAGGTCAGTTCGAATTAGATATTCAATAGGAGAGAGAAAGGAGGGGAAAGGTGAATGTGAGGAACGAGGAGAGAAGGTAGAGAAGTTTGAGAGGACATAGGAGTAAAGTGCAAGGACTTGAAAGGAACATTTTTGAGTAAATGGGGGAGGGTAATCACAATTCCATCATATTTGAGGATGTAATAAATATATGCTCATAACAAATTTGAAACGTTCCTTTCACAAGATGTTCTTGACTCCGCAGTTTTTAGTGCCAGCTTATCTTTCTTCTGCTTTGATAGGCCTGAGCCCACTCCAGTGGTGGAGTTGCAGTCTTTGTCAAGAATGCCAAATTCAAGCCCAAACTTCCAGTTCAAAGTGAGGACATGGAATCCAACATCACAACTGACATCAAGACTTTCTTTCTCTTGAATGGCCTGATTAGCAGATCATTAGATTTACCACTGGTACTCTCTCAACAATGGATGAAGGCCACAAACCATAAATAATAAGTTAGGGCTGTCTCTCTCGACATATCACAGGCATTTGACACACACTGGCACCATGCTCTACTTGTCAAGCTCTCCACACAGGCAGGCCACCTTAATTCCAGGCTTCCTCCATTCAGGCTGTCAGCACAAAGCTCTCAACGGTATCCTTTCATCTCCCCTCCCAATGGAGGCTAGCATGCCAGAAGACAGCATATTGGGCCCAGTCTTGTTCCTTATATACAAAAACATCACAGATGCTTTCAAAAACCCGATTTGCGTTTGATTCCACATTCTGCCATTAGGTACCCTATCTGAAAGGCAACCAGGCAGCAGCTCCTTCCTTCATTGCCAACCTGGAAAAAATTAGATGCTGGCCTGTCATCCTGAACATTCCCTTCAATCGAAGCAAATCTCACATTCTCACTTTTGGGCTCTGGAATAATTTCCCATTAAACTCAATATCTCCTTCCTTGATTAACCATTGAAAGACGTTTAATCACTTGAAATTAGGGGCTTTACATCAGCAACGCTCTCTTCTGGGTGGACCATATATCAAAGATGGCTGAAGTCAGCTGCCGAATGACATCCTTCATCATTTGAAGTCATTTTTGGGCAGATTCCCCTGTTGAAACAATTTGGGGAGTTGCTATACACCAACTCGTCTCCCCCGCTCTTGTAGAATCCAACTCTCTCAAAATCATTTGCATCTTTCACAAAGAAGCAGGAACACAAGTCTTGCTCTTCTCTAATGACAAACAGGTTGTATCCTGACTTTTTTTTAAGACTGCTTGCTGATCGATCTCTTCTGGTCTTACTCGGGCTGCATTCAGTTCTCCGCCCTTCACAGCCCCTCTTGGACAAGCACATTCTTCCAGTAACCTCCTTCTGGCTAACCCTCCAAAATCCAGACTCCAGGCTAACTGTTTACCTCCTCCCCTTTGTTCATCATTCTTTTCTCCCATTTGTGAAACTACCTTGCTGGGTCAGTTCAAACTCACTCTTCCCTCCATCTCATGTCTGTATCATTTCCTGGGCAATCGGAATGGATAAGCCCATTGAAGGAAAACCGCATAAGCTTTGTGTGTAGCATAATATGATTTCCCGGTACATCACCGGTCATTTGGCGCACCGAGTGTACCTTGAAAGACACCACACGACGGTCGTTGGCATGACCCCGATGGGTCATGGCAGGAATTTGGAATTTGGTCAGGATGTTGGTGATACCGCAAGTTGCTTTTCATTGAAGGACACCGTGTGATCTTTCACATCCACTAGAAATCAATGACAGCAGATGGAATCTCAGATTCATGTCCCATCATCCAATGAATGCCATCGTTTTTGATCGGTCTTTGCATGTGGCGCTATCTTTTTCTGTAAATGAGTTTTTATTTATATATATATATATATATATATTTTTTTTTTTTTAAAAACCCACTAATAATGTTGTATTCTCTCTGAGATTTGTAGATTTTCTCCATCCTAATTGGGACATGCACTCAACATCTTCCATGTATTTTGATAAGCCGTTTAAAGTATCGTACTAGCGTGCACTCCAAAATGTCTGAAACCGAAGCAACCACATGATATTACCCATAAAGTGTCCAAACCAACTAATTTCTAGCACACACACACATCATTTGTAATTGCTTGCTCTTATTCATGTACAATATTGTGTACTCCCTGTAACGTCATGCAATCACGTTCTTGATATTTGAGTGAGTTTTGCATTTGCTTAAGGCATTTCTCCCAAAACCCAGTTATAAATATAAGTTCCCTTAAAAGGAGACCATTGGGCCCAACAAAGCCTGTGCTATGATTGCCAACCGATGGTTGTTTGTCCATGCTCTATAGTTTTAAAAGAGTGAGCCTCAAGCAAGGAAGCAGCATGTACCATTTTAAAAGCTTTTGCGATGACTCGGTTGGGGTTCGAACCACCACTCAGAGTGGACACTCCAACTATTACCGCCACTGAGTCTACTTTGGATACCGTGACGCAAAGTAAAGTGATTTTGTCTCATCACGCTTGTTATCAACACACGATGACCTATTCAGAGCCGACCGTGACCCAGTCTTCGTTCGATTGTCCTGTTCAGTCGTTTGTCACTATGTAAACACACCCCTCTGCAATGTGTGAGGAACGTCAGAAACATCATAACATTTGCCTAAACAATTCCAAAGCAACCCTGACCTGGAAGCCAGACCTGCAATCTGAGCTGTACAAGAAGCTCAACATCCAAATTGAGTAAAAGGTACACACTCCATCGCAGAAGGCCTCTTTGGACTCTCACATGCTGTACAAATGATCCTTTACACTCACCGAGATATCCACTGCAAGAAAAAGCCTCTGCATGCTCAACGAGGTGTTTGCCAAACCTCTGGAGCTCTCGAGCAACCCCTAAGTACAAAAACAAACAACGCCGTAGTCTTCACCATCTGAAAGCAGAATACAATACTGTACTGTGCATACAGGACCCTCCATAGGTATTGAAACAGTGAAGTCAAATTTGTTATTATTGCTACGTACTCAAGAAATTTGGATTTGCGATCAAAATATGAATATGAAGCAAGAGTACAGAAGGTCTGCTTTTATATATTGGTATTTAAATGTATATATGTTTTACCATTGTAGAACAATTGCACTTTTTATGTTCAGTCCCCCCATTTTAGGTAAACATAAGTATTGGAACAAATGACAGACAGGTGTTTCTTGTTGCATTGATCATTCACACTAAAAAGAGCTGTGAATGTCTAGTGTTGGTTTTAGCCTTCGCTGTTGCCTTGGAAATCTGCCTTTGGAGTCAGAAGGCATAAACCAACATGAAGACGAGAGAACTGTCTCTGAAAGAAAAGCAAGCAATTTGGAAGCCGAAAGAACAGAAGAATTCAATGAGAACCAGAGCACAAAAAGTGGGCAGAGCAAATCCAACAAATTGGAATATCTTGAATAAGAAAGAAACCACTGGTGCACTGAGCAAGAGATGCCGGCCAGATCGGCCAAGGGAAACAACTGCAGTTGATGACAGTAAAATCATTAGAGCTGTGAAAAAAACCCTCAAACAACTGTCAATGACATCATCAACTACCTGCAGAGTGCAGGGGTGAAATTATCACAATCTGCTGTTCACAGAAGACTTCGGCAGCAAAATTACAAAGGCGAAACTGCAAGATCCAAACCCATCATCACCACTAAAAATAGAACGGCCAGATTTGAATTTGCCAAGAAGTACAGAGGTGAGCCAGTAGAGTTCTGGAACAAAGTTTTATGGACAGATGAGACCAAGGTAAACCTTCACAAAAGCGATGAAAAGGTGAAAGTGTAGAGAAAGGAAGGAACTGCATCTGATCCAAAGCATACCACCTCATCTGTGAAGCATGTTGGGGATAGTGTAATGCCTTGAGCTTGCATGGCTGTCTCTGGAACTGGCTCACTCATCTTTATTGATGATGTAACTAATGATGGCAGCAGCAGAATGAATTCAGAAGTGTACAGAAACATCTTGTCTGCCTATGTACAAGAAAATGCCTCCAAACTCATTGGGCAACGTTTCACCATGCGGCAAGACAATGACCCGAAGCATCCTGCCAGAGTGGAAGGTGTTGGACTAGCCGAGTCAATCTCCTGATTTAAATCCAATATATTGCACTTGCTGAAGAGGAGACGAAAGTCAGAAACCCCCGCCAATACAAACAACAACTGAAATGGCTGCAGTAGAGGCTTGTCAAAGCATCTCAAAGGAAGATACCAAGAGTTTGGTGATGTTGATGGGTCACAGGCTCGATTCAGTTATTGCATCAAAGGGATATGCAACCAAATACTAACTATTATCCGACCTTACTTGACTTTAATCTGTTCCATTACTTATGCTTACCTAAAATGGGGGGACTGAACATAAAAAGTGCTATTGTTCTACAATGGTAAAACATATAGTATATGCATAGAAATACCAAGATATTAAAGCAGACCTTCTGTACTCTTGCCTCATATTCATATTTTGATCGCAAATCCAAATTTCTTGAGTACGTAGCAATAATAACAAATTTGACTTCACTGTTGCAAGACTTGAAGAGGGCACTGAATGCTCATTTAATGTCCCACCTCCAGTGCAGGATTTGTCAAAATCATGGATGGTACTAGTGATGTTCCTAATGCCTTCATCCATCCTTCGTACAAAACATCCAAACTCATCCTGGCTGCTCTCTCTGCAAACATCACAAAACAGAACCTCACAATAGATTAATACTTCTGATTTTGATGATTCTGATATACCATAATTTGTTACAGAGCATCGTGGCTGCCGAAGCAGTTTCTAGGCAAGGGTGATACTCGGTGGTTTGTCATTGCTTTCCCAGCAGTAGGTCGGGCAGGAATTTGTAATTTGTTCATGGTGCCTGCTATAACTCGCCGACTATTCACAAAGGACACCGTGGGATTGTTAACATGCAACATCTAATTCTGGCAGAGGGGATTCCCGTTTAACGTCCATCCGAGGGATGGCACATGGAGGTAGTGGACAAAAAAAATTGGAAACACCAATGTAAAGTCACTGAATAGGGTGTTGGGTCACCACATGCGGCCAGTACGGCCTGTATGCGTCGTGGCATAGAGTCCACCAGCATCTGGAATTCTGCAGGATGGATGTGGCATGATTCTTCCATGAGAAGGTCAATCAACTCACACCTGTTTGATGGAGGGGGAAAACGCTGTCTCAGGCATCGTTCCAGAATATCCCATAAGTGCTCCATTGGGTTCAGACCTGGTGACATCATATGTTTTTTGTTTCTTTCACACTTCTTTCTATATATTTTTTTCACAATTCACTTCATTCATTCCAATGTATTTTTCTTCTTTTTCATCTCTTTTACTCTCTATTCCTCTCTTCCCTGATCTATCTCTCTAAGGAGAAGTGATTTCTTGCAGAATTTATTTTTCAACAAGGCTCACTTGGCTGCACCCGGTCTGAGGGTAGAGGTGGAGTGGCTGAAACCCAAATCCTAATCAGGTTCCTCCCGATGACTCCATCTTTGATCCTTACTTCTTCGGATTCCTTCATGGTCTTCCGTTTCATCAGTCATGCCCATCAAACCATTGGGCAACCACATGTGCTCTGCAGTTGAGGGCAACAGTGGGTCTCCTCTTGCAGCCATGCTCGCCATAATTATTGGCAACCAGGCCTGCGCAGCATTTTTATACATGAGGCTAAGCATGCTGGGATGTTATTTGCAAAATTACCATGTGGGCCACACCAATGTATAAACCATTCCTTGGTGTCCCTCATTTACCCAGGCATTTCCATTTTTTTGGCCACTACCTGTACATTGATGAATCACCCTGCCTGTGAAACACTGGGATGACAGTTTATAGCTGGATTGGGATTCAAATCCAAGCTCAAAGGCCTCGGCCATCATGCCGCCACAATTCTTAAGGTGAAATTGGGTTTTTTTGGTTGTATTTTGCATTGCCACAGGTTACATTTTAAGTGAAACCCGCCACAGGTGGAAAACCGATCTCACATTGTCTGGACAGAAAGTTCAGTCGGTGGGGTCAACATGACGTTAAAAATGAAGCCACCAATAACTTCATCCTTTTCTGCTTTTCGTTTCCCAGCCTTCCAAACCTACAAGGATAGAGCATTGGTTTACTTATTGAAACCATCCTTCACACCAGTAAACACGAACCAGTAAACACAAGGAGATACGAGAAGAAGGCATTTGGATGATTATGCTTGTGTTGTGTCCACATCTATTTTTCTGATATTTAACCCTTTGATGTCACAGGTATTTAACTATTTGGTTAAACATGCGTGACAATGCAAACAAGCATTTATAATTCTCTCACTCCCCTCCCCCTTTTGGGGTTTTGATGTCATATCCTATCATATGTTGCCCATACAGGTAGACATTTCATAAAGTAGACGGAAGACAGGAAGGGCAGAAGGAACTTTCTCCTGGGCACTTAATAGATACAGAAAATGCACCCAGTCCAGGGTACTTTTTCATCGGTGAAGTGCAGGAAGTGCTGGAAAACTTCACTCTGGGCAATAACTGGATGTTGGCTCAAGCGTGCTATCCAAGTCTGCAGACGGGAACACCGCTGTTCGATGAATTCAAACTCAAAACGACCTGAAAAGGCAGTTGAGGGGCAGGAAAGGCTCATGGTCTGTTCCTTTCCTTTGCACTTGCACCAGTGGTAAACAAAGTGTGTAATTCCATCAACATAAGGATTTCTCTGAACTGCACTGTTTTTATCTCTCTATCTCTCTCTCTCTCTCTCTCTCTCTCTCTCTCTCTCTCTCTCTCTCTCTCTCTCTCTCTCTCTCTCTCTCTCTCTCTCCAATTTTTCCACCCCAATCTCCAACCCCACACCATTTACCCGTCTCTCCTTACCAGAAGATAGCAAGATTTTTTTATTTTATATTTTTACAATGGATAACCACCAAACAAGGAAGAATGTCTTTCGGCAAAAACATTAACCTGTCAAAAAAAAAATACCGATCTGCTCTTTGCAATACAAAATTTCAGCACGACGTGCCATTTTGAAACTCCGGGCTCATTTCCCAATCCCCTGATTCAATTTATCAAAAACAACAATTAAATGGTTTGAATTTTCAATGAATACACCTGTGCACCTCCTTATGTGTAAAAAAAACAAATTAAAAAACCCCAAAAGGAGGCATTATTTTGTGATGAATCCTGACCTTTGACATAAAACCCATGATTACTGTTGTGTTAAGCCACACACTGAACGGAAAAGAGAAAAATCGAATTCACATATACTGGAGGATATATTTTTTTTAAACACCCTAAAATAAAAGGCAGGTAGAAGTCCCACCAGTGATTTGCTTCTCTGGGAGTCCTGGGATGGGAATGACAGCTCCAAATTTTTCAAGCAACCTGTCGTGGAACCAATCAAAATGCTTAAAACGATGTCCCACCTGAACATTTGTATCCTGGGGGGTGAAGAAGAAGTGAAACCGAGAGATTGTTTTGTTTTCCACAAAAAACATTTCTTTCACGGACTTTAGTTAAAGCTGTTGAAAACGCTGTATACATGTTTTAACAAGCAAACGTATATAATAAATCCATAGACTAGGGTGGAGACATGTAAGAAATATATAGGCGAGGGTGTGGACATGTCATAAATCTATAGGCTAGGGTGTAGACATGGAATAAATATATAGGCTAGGGTGTGGACATGTAATAAATCTATAGGCAAGGGTGCGGACATGTAATAAATCTATAGGCTGGGGTGTGGACATGTAATAAATCTATAGGCTAGGGTGTGGACATGTAATAAATCTATAGACTAGGGTGGAGACATGCAATAAATACATAGGCTTGGGTGTGGACATGTAATAAATCTATAGGCTTGGGTGTGGACATGTAATAAATTTATAGGCTTGGGTGTGGACATGTAATAAATCTATAGGCGAGGGTGTAGACGTGTACTAAATCTATAGGCTAGGGTGTAGACATGTAATAAATATATAGGCTTGGGTGTGGACATGTAATAAATCTATAGACTAGGGTGGAGACATGTAATAAATCTATAGACTAGGGTGTAGACATGTAATAAATCTATAGGCTAGGGTGTAGACATGTAATAAATACATAGGCTTGGGTGTGGACATGTAATAAATCTATAGACTAGGGTGGAGACATGTAATAAATCTATAGGCTAGGGTGTAGACATGTAATAAATACATAGGCTTGGGTGTGGACATGTAATAAATCTATAGACTAGGGTGTAGACATGTAATAAATCTATAGGCTAGGGTGTAGACATGTAATAAATACATAGGCTTGGGTGTGGACATGTAATAAATCTATAGGCTAGGGTGTAGACATGTAATAAATATATAGGCTTGGGTGTAGACATGTAATAAATCTATAGGCTAGGGTGTAGACATGTAATAAATATATAGGCTTGGGTGTGGACATGTAATAAATCTATAGACTAGGGTGGAGACATGTAATAAATCTATAGACTAGGGTGTAGACATGTAATAAATCTATAGACTAGGGTGTAGACATGTAATAAATACATAGGCTTGGGTGTGGACATGTAATAAATCTATAGGCTAGGGTGTAGACATGTAATAAATATATAGGCTTGGGTGTGGACATGTAATAAATCTATAGGCTAGGGTGTAGACATGTAATAAATATATAGGCTTGGGTGTGGACATGTAATAAATCTATAGGCTAGGGTGTAGACATGTAATAAATATATAGGCTTGGGTGTAGACATGTAATAAATCTATAGGCTAGGGTGTAGACATGTAATAAATATATAGGCTTGGGTGTGGACATGTAATAAATCTATAGACTAGGGTGGAGACATGTAATAAATCTATAGACTAGGGTGTAGACATGTAATAAATCTATAGGCTAGGGTGTAGACATGTAATAAATCTATAGACTAGGGTGTAGACATGTAATAAATACATAGGCTTGGGTGTGGACATGTAATAAATCTATAGGCTAGGGTGTAGACATGTAATAAATATATAGGCTAGGGTGTGGACATGTAATAAATCTATAGGCTAGGGTGGAGACATGTAATAAATCTATAGGCGAGGGTGTGGACATGTAATAAATCTATAGACGGGTGAAGACATGTAATAAATCTATAGGCTGGGGTGTGGACATGTAATAAATCTAGAGACTCGGGTGTAGACATGTAATAAATCTATAGGCTAGGGTAAGGATATGTAATAAATCTATAGGCTAGGATGTGGACATGTAATAAATCTATAGGCTGGGGTGTGGACATTTAATTAATATGTAGGCTCGGGTAAGGACATGTAAAATAGCCACAAGAAAGGTTACTTTTGCATTATTTATTCATAGTGAGGCAACTGAGCTAAATATAGCACAACAATTATGCATTTTGTGAGGAAAGCACCAAATTTGGCACACTAGTAGCCTAACATATTATGAACAGATTTGGAGAGAGGGCCATCTCAAATTCAGCCGCTGATGGCTGTGGCAGCCATTTTCCACTGCCATCAAAAATTTTGAGATGGCCCAATATCCAAATCTGTTCATAATATGATAGGCTACTGGTGTGCCAAATTTGGTGCTTTCCTCACAAAATGCACAATTGTTATGCTAAGTTGCCCCACTATCAAACGCTCTTTACTCGAAAAGTTTCATATAAGTCACAGAATTAGCTGCTTGATTATGGGGGTTACAACAGGTCAAATAAAAAAAAAATTGTCACCATTAAATTAACCTCAATAGCGGTTAAACACAATCAAACCATTGTTGTCAGCACACGACGTGTGTCTGACCCATGTCTGCATACCGAAGGTGTAAGTCGGTATTCAGTGAAGCTCTTGAGACCGTGATGTTTGCTGCCCTTCGTGGGAGCATCCACTGAACAGGTGATCTCCTCCAAGTCGTAACTCCAGATGGGGCCCACATCACTCTCCTGCACAGTTACAAGTCTAAAATTGGTGCAACCTACCTCTCCCAATGCTTATCTCTGCCAACCCACCAACTGCTCCTTATTGGTGCACTTCCAACACATCTCACTTTTCATCTCAACATCGATTTCACTTCATGGGAGGATGTCGGGCTGGGAGGTTGTATGTAGTGGGGGTACCCCAGGCATCATTAATAGGACCGTTACTATTTAAAATTTACATTAATGATTTGGACAGTGGGGTTCAGACTGCTTTCTAGCTTTTGAGATGACAACGATTGAAGGTAAGGTGGATAGCAGAAAGGGAGGGGATTGGATTCGGGAATGTCTCGATAGTTTCACAAATTGGGAAAAAGATTGATTGATGCAGTTTAACACAAGGAAATGTTCGGTTCTGGGGTTGGGAAAGAATAATGAAAATAGGGCGAATTAATACAATTAGATTCTGATGAGATTTTGGTGAAGATCCGGATCTGATAATTTATTAAGTGATTCTTCTCCATTGAGAGATACGACGAAACTAATATATAGCGCGATATCTCAAAAAGTTGTGGACGGATTCGTATGAAACTTGGTGGACAGGTTGGGTGTGTAATGATGACAAATTTATTTGATTGTAGTGAAGATCCAAATCCTGATCTGTATATAATCATTATTCAATTTTTATTAAGTGATTCTTCACCATTGAAGGATGGGGGCCAAAAACGATATATAGCACGATATATCAAAAATTTATTGGACCCGATATGTTCAAGTGGATCAGGCATTGTGTGGTGGAGGTATGCGCTCTACCGAGTGTCCTAGTTTTCTTGTGTATCCCTGTGTACCTTTATTATGACCATTTCCTGGCTGTTTGAGGTGCACTTTCCCATTAGGTAATTCTCCACTCCGTGTTTTCCATAACAGGACAACCTGTGGAATAACACGACCATTGTTATCCAATGACAACGGAAATGGGTATTTATGCATTTATCAAGAAAAACAAGTTTAGATCACACAGAGATCAAAATAATTACTCAATCACCTGCTGTTCTACCATCTTTATTGATATGTCAAGTTCCTCATCAACCAACTGCTAAATACAGGTGAACGAAGAAGAAGGGTGTAAAATCACCTGTTCAGAGTTTTCATCATTGAGGATGTGCTCCTCATGGTAACTGGAGCTGCCATCTGGGCGTCCATTATAGCATTGTTGGGACAAGGTAGATCAACAGATCCTTGCGGACCTGAAGGACCAGGACTTAAATCATCCCACTCATTGTTCCACTCATCTTGGGAATTGCTCAGTTCCATTGTCATGGCCATAGCTAGGCAGATGACACAAATTCAGAGGTTCGGCGATGTCATATAACACAATGAGAAAGAAACGGAGCGAACTGAACACCTGACACATGTGCAATGAACCAATTTTGTGTTATGTAACGGTCCGGTTCATCTTTCATGGTTATTCCAGCACGCAGACCAGTCGCGTAAACACAATGAGACACAAAGTGCTACAGATGAGATTTTAAAGTTAGTCCTTCATGGAGTACAGTTTTACCTGTAAACGGAAGAAGAAAAGGTTTCAAAGTAGGTCTGTTTTGCGTCCTTCTTTTCCCCTGATATTGTTCTCCATCATCAATGACCGCAGTGCTCTAGAACAATATCGGAAAACAAAATGTTTTTGTGCCTTTCAATTCAAAACGATGTCCGAGTTGTTCTTGCTCATGAGGGCAATCACCGTGTGCCAAGTTACCATCCCACGTAAAACTGCGATGATGTAGCAACATTGGACTGCATTGCAATGCTTTGCGAAGAAGTATTACCACGTTTGATGTTACTGTAATATGTGATGTTGTGGATAACCATGGTTATGGATCAAGCAATGGTACCATTCCCTGTTATTAAAAGGTACCTGTGCATAATCCACCGTTTCCTGACTTTCACTGTTGATGGAGGAAGGCGATGAATCGGTGATCAACTGTCAAACACCGCAGCAGTATTGATGGTTAATACTCAATCACTGTACTCACTAAAAACATGCACAGGTAAATACATTTGTGCAGAAGCATGATCATGATAAACGATGAAAGAGCAATGGTCATTTGGCCCATCATATCCGTGCTGTGTCAAAATCAATGCATTTCCACATGGTGAGGTGTAATGAAAGAGATGAAAAAAATACCACCAGGAAATCTATTTCAAGGAGATGGAAGGAAACAGCAGAGCACCATTCACAGGTAGCAACTGACACATGGGTTTGACAGATGAAAATGTGTGTGAGTGTGAAGTGTGTGTGACACCAAGAATAACTCACAATCCAAACACATTGAAGCCATTCTTGAGATGTTAAGATTGACAATAAAATTGACCTGAAGAACTTAAAAGTAAAAAAAAGAAAATGACAACATCAAAATTATGTTTCATAAATAAGGGGGATATAAAAAAAAAACTACATTCAATTAAAACAACAAAATTTAAATATGCATTTCAATAAAATAGACATTATCAAACCTTTTCGATTTTCACTCATCAGGATGCAACCCCAAGAAGATGAAGAAGAAGAACCAAACTCATTTATGAAGTCACACAGTGTGATGTCCTCAACGTTGATTGGTTGAGAGAGAGAAAGGACGGGACTACCTGACTGGTGGAACCAAAGAGCATCATGAATAATGAGTAGGTGGAAATGAATCACCAAAGTACCGGCGGAAACGTCATGCTAATTAGCTGAGGGCTGGTTGGAGAGAGAGGTGGGGGGGGGGGGAGGTGGTGGTGGTTTTCATGATGACTCGATGTTGATTGTGGTACAATTGTCACACAGTCAAGCCATCATAGTCAAAATAGATATAAACTTCGGACAAATTTTGTCTCCAGAGTAGGATTGGTTGACCTGATGAATGTAGCCTCCATCGCACGAAGGTAGCTAAACTGTGTCCTCTGCTCAGGATTTTAAACCAGCCAATACGATATTGCTCAGCACACTGAGGATTATTCAGTTAATGGTAACCAATTGCAGAAGCACAGGGAATAATTGTCGTACTATGTACATTCTGACAAGCCCGAGTTGGTTGTCTCTGTTTGGTTGACTGACCCTGTCTGATCACCAAAGGGACGTGTTGTTCAAGATGATCCTTCAATCTCAAAGATTTACGGCCCACGTACCTTGCATCACACTGGCTCTAAAATTCGTAAATGATCTTACTTACACGAGAGGTGGGCAGAACATCTTCTTGGACTGACGGAAGCAACTGGCGGGTCGTGAAAATCACTCGTGGTTGAACAGCATAGTAAAAATGGGACACTGTCTGTTTGATCTGGTGTTCAAACCGTTGAGACACTTTGCCTTTCCAAGGTAGACTTTACATGCTGAGATCGACTCAAAATCAGCAAAGATGTCATCCACGTACCGATAATAGATGGAAGGGGGTTTAACTCCAGGATGTGGATCTGCAAAGGCAAGTTTTTCCACAGTAACCGACAAAGATGTTTGCCAAGACGGGGGCTTCGAGGGGATCCCATCACCACACCATCGACCTGAGTATATATTGAATCATTGAAAGTGAACTCGACAGAATTCATTAATTCAACGAAGAGAGACTCACACATCGGTGGAGGTGTCAAGTCATGATGATACAGAAGTTGCGCGCAGATTTTGATCACTTCTGTCAGTTGGACATTCGTGAATAGACTGGCTATATCATATGAGCACATTGTGGAATTCTCGTTCAGGTGTGTGACGGTCCGCATAGCATCGGCGAAGGTGAAGGAATCCACAATTACATGTTCTGAGACACTGCCCAGTGCTGGCTGCAATAGTTCACATAACCATCTGGCGAGTTCACGCTGTGCATATTGAAAGGATTGGCCGTAGAGGAACACTATCTTTATGAGTGTTTGGCAGACCATACATCCGAGGTTTTGCGATCTGACAGGTCTAATTGTGTTGTAAACATCCTTAGAGAGGTCTCCTCGTTTTCAGAGTTGCATTCGTCTTTTCGCCAGTTGTTTCTCCAAATGAGATGTGTGGTCACGTTCAGTTGTGTTTCCCAGGCGTTGGAACTTGGACACATCGCTCAAAATCACAGATATTTTCCCAACATCGTCACTCTTATTCAGAATAACCATACCGGAACCTATATCTGGTCTGCAAATCTCGATTTCCGGATTGAATTTTAGGTCACGTATAACAACCAGGCACGTATACCTGAACTCTCTCCATCCGTCCCTGGAGTTCACCTTCGAGATGGAACGCTCCAACGTACTTCTCTTCTTGGACGTCTTAGTTGAGAAATCGGCCGACGCTTATAAAACCACAGTCTACCGTAGGTCTACTTTTACTGGACAGTATACTAGGTGTGACTCTTACAGTCCCTCGAGATACATGATTGGATTGATTGTTATCTTGGTCAATAGCACAAGAAAGATCTGCTCCACAGATAAATTCCATGCTGAAATTGAGACCATCAAGACTATTCTTCTCCATCATGGGTATCCTGAACAGATCATCAATAGATATTTATTTACAAATTTCTGAACCCACCAAAGAATCCCACAGTCGGACCTGGTAAATTACCTGTATACCTACGTCTACCTTGGAAAGTCAAAGTGTCTCAACGGTTTGAACACCAGATCAAACAGACTGTGTCCCATTCTTACTATGCTGTTCAACCACGAGTGATTTTCATGACCCGCCAGTTCAAAAAGTTGTTCTCCCCGCCTCTCATACAAGTAAGATTATTTACGAATTTCAGTGTGATTCTCGGTACGTGGGCCGCACATCTTTGAGATTGAAGGATCCCATTGAGCAACACGTCCCTTTGTGGATCAGACGAGATCAGTCGACCAAACAGAGACAACCAACTCGGGCTTGTAAGAATGTACATAGTCCGACAATTATTCCCTGTGCCTCTGCAATTGGTTACCATTAACTGAATAATCCTCAGTGTGCTGAGCAATATCGTATTGGCCGGTTTAAAATCTTGAGTAGAGGACGCACTTTATCTCACCTTCGTGCAATGGAGGCTACATTCATCAGGTCAACCAATCCCATTCTTTGCAGACAAAAATAATTTGTCCAAACTTTATTTCTATTCCTGCTATGATGGCTTGACTGTGTGACAACTGTACCACAGTCAACATCGAGTCATCATGAAAACCACCCCCCCCACCCCCTACTAGCCCCCAGCGAATTAGCATTACGTTTCCACCGGTACTTTAGCAATTCATCTCTGCCTAATCATTGTTCATGATCGTTCATTCATGATGCTCTGTGGTTCCACCAATCAGGTAATCCCGTCCTTTCTTTCTCTCAACCAATCAACGTTGAGGACATCACATTGTAACTTTATAAATGACAGTTTGGTTCTTCTTCTTCATCTAATTGCAGCTTTATCCTGAGGAGTGCAAGTCAAAAAGCTTTGATAATGTCTATTTCATTGAAATGCATATTTTGAAAAAAAAACAGACAAAATACTACAGCAGAAGGAAGTGTGGACTCAATTTCCAGAAACATAACTACAGAAAACCACCAAGGGTTGTCGATACTTTGTGAATTGCAAGAACGGGAAACTAAACTCCGATCCACCGACAAGACATTCATCCGTAGCTTGATGGAGTACTACTCTCCCCTCTGGGCTGGCTCCCCCACCTCACATCTTGCTCAGCTTGACACTGTGGTAACCAAGGCCTTGAAGATTATTCGAATCTCCCACGATGAAGCTGAGTCGATGGGCTTATGACTGTGCCATTGCAGACAGGTCGGTGGTTTCTCTGGTTTCGACCGTGTCCATTCTGGTCTTGCACCCTCTGCTCTTTCCATGCTTTGCAGGGCTCACACAGACCACCATCAACCCCCTTCTGGTGAAACTACCTAAATCCAAGATCCCTGCTCTCCTCCACTCATTTGTTCCCCTTATTTTTTTCTGCCTGTGGAACCAACTTCCACCTCCTCTTCAATGTTGTTCTTCCCTTTCAGGTCTTCAAGCCAGCTGTTCAACACCATCTCAGATCGTCCCCAATCCAAAACAATGATCTTTTATACCCTCGTTAACCAACCCAACCCCAAATCAGTCCTTCCATATTTCCAGTTCCTTCCACCCTTGAGTTTCCTTCCATATCCATCTTGTCCACCCCATGCATCCTCTCATGCCCCTCATCCCTTCCCACACCCATTGTTTGTCCAAGTCTCTCTCGACCTTGGTCTTCGACTCTGCTGTTGGTGTTTCTGCCTTCTCCCAACTGCTTTTGTTTTGTGTGTCTTGTGTCCTGGTTTTGTCTGTTACATCCTGATCAGTTCAGTGTACTTGCTCTTCCACGAGCCTAGACTATGTCCACAAAAAAGTGGAAAAAAGACAATTACAGAAAGAACGATAACAACACTCGGAAGAGAGCATACCTCCACCAGGCTGAACAGTTTACATTTTGTAGACCACTGATCGGCCGGATCTGGATCGAGACCCGAACCAAAATCGAATTTACTTGTTCTTGTCACCAACCCAACTCACCCACCTTGTTTTGTTCGAAACCGGCCAGAACTTTTAGAAATATAATACAGTATATTGTTGTGGGGTCGGGTATCGGTGGTGAGCACGACCGCTAGGTGGAGCAGTAGAGCCATCTCCCACCGAACACCCGAATTTATAGGTCGTCACCCCAGATAACTCCGGAGCTGACGGGTCACTTAAAGGACCGTGGTCGTCAATAATTCGATAGCGTGGGGTGGGGTGGGGTTAATTGCCTAATTTCAATATACCTAAATACCCACGCAGTCTAACTACCGGGGAACCACACTCTTGGCCGACTCTGTCTGATCCGAGTCGCAGATAACGACTCGGATCTGGCGTAACCGAGCAGAGTTACCAGAGCCGCGTCGGACTAAATGAACAATTTACCCTTGCTATCTCTCAATAGACAGCGTGCCAAGCCAATGAAAGAAACAGAAACGAGCTGGAACATTTAACAAAAGGGGAATTTATTTATAACTAGAATGGGCACTCGGTAGAGCACATACCTTCGCCTCCGCTACTTTTTTGTTCTTGGCATGAGAGTGGGGGGAACAGAACAGTGAACATTTTGGTGTTGGTTGCATGCAAATCGGTTTTGATTTGACCGTGTTATGACAAAACCGCATATTTTGAAAGGTCGTGACCCCACTGACCTTTAACCCCCAACCGCTAACAAGGGTAATGACGTAATTGTGTCATGTCGCCCATCACAAGATTGGGCAATGAATTCTGAACATTTTGGCATCGGTTGCATGCCAATTAGATCAAAATTGACCGCGCTATGGTAAAAATACGAATTTGACCTTTCCGTGACCTTGACCTTGACCTTTGACCCAATTGCTCCCAAAATCTAATCAAATGTTCCTTGGATAATAACCCATCATCCCACCAAATTTCAAGCGATTTGGTTTAATGCTTTCTAAGTTATGCGAATAACAAACAAACACACACACATATTCACAAATAAATAAATAAATAAATACACAGGGACCAATACATAACCTTTCGCAGAATGCGAAGGTAATAATAATCGGGGAGGGAAGCACACAAAGAGCAGAGTTATCCGAATAAGAAATGTAATGTACAATGAGCAAAAGAAAGCACTTACACAATTATACTTGAAGACAGGCCCACACACAGACACACCCCCCCAAAAGAAATGATGGCCGCGGCCTTTATTGACATCCCCAGCTTGGAGGGAAGGTGAGCTGGAGGTAAGGATGCCAGCTTGGCCCGTCCCGCCTCGTGCGGCCCTTGACGATCCGGCTCGGCGGGACTCAAACCCGCAACATGATGCCGCTCCAAGCACCAGGTACTGCGCTCTCCAACCGGCCACGCACCAATCAACCAAGACCAAGGAGAATATCAGAGATGACGATGACCCAGGACCAGACGAACAAGCCAGCACCAAGACCCGCGACCCCCAAGACCACCAACGCTCCCAGCCTGGCGTCCCTTTTATTCCTTTTTCCTCCGGGGTGAGAAAATCGCCATCTGAGGCGATCTTCACCCTCATTGGCCGGGGTGTCGTGGGAAAGTCGCTCTCTGTGGAAATCTCAACCCCATTGGCCGGGGTGTCGTGGGAAAGTCGCCCTCTGTGGCGTGATTGGACAAGGGGCACACCCCTGCCTTCTTGGGCGGAGTCTCGATCTGATGAGATGGAAATCTCTGCCCATGTACATGGTCGAACGCACGTGTGCAATGGCGTCAGTGTGTGAAGTGAAGTGAAGGAGGTTTGTTGTAAAAGAAACTCCGCAGCACACACATGTAATTCCCGTTAGACACAGGTAGGGGACCCTAACTATAAACACATACTTATCGAGATAACTAAACTTGGGGACTGCTGTCTGTCTGTGTGCACAAGGCTTCCAAATTCATAACAATATCTCTCAATGGTGAAGAATCACTTCAAAAAAAAAAGTTAAAATTCTCGTATCCAGATCCAGATTTGGATCTCCACCAAAATCGAATTGATTTGTCCTCGTCACACACCCAAGCAATCCACCAAATTCCGTCCGAATCCGTCCATCACCTTGGTGAGACATCCTGCTCGCAGCCAAACGAGGAAAGGTGCTTTCAACAATAGGACTGAGTGAATGGACGAGATAACATATTGATAAACACAAAATAACACAAATGGTTTTACCGTTCGAGGAGGGGGAGAAACACCTTATAAACTAGATGGGGAGTACTCGGTAGAGTGCAAAACCTCCGCCGCCAATACTGCTAGGTCACTCAAACGAACCTGATATCCTATTCATTAAATTTGACGTCAACAGTGCTCACAGAGTTATAGTTTGCAACTTTCCCTTTCACATACTCAATTCATTCGTCATAACTAGATTCCTTGAGACAGAAATTGATTTTACGTGGGTATATCCACCTGAAGTTCCAAAATCAGCCGCAATTATAATTTTGGCATGTTTTTTGTTGGAAATCACTTATAACATGTAGAAATGCAAATAAAGAATCAAATATTTTTTTCAAAATGGCCGCCGTAGCGGCCATATTGGACTTTGGACCAAGTCCAAAATCTAATGGCATCATCCGTGGACCATACCTAATCCCCCCACTAAGTTTCGTCAAAATCCGTCAAGGAGTTTTTTCGTAATACTGTTCACAAACAAACAAACAAACAGACAGGGGTGAAAACAGTAACCTCCATCCATTTTCGATGGCGGAGGTTAATAAAATCTAAATTTTTTTGAAAAAAAGGTGCAAAATTTCTGGGTTTTTTTCTCTAACAAATTAATTCTTGGGGGGTTGGAAATCACTTAAAACATGTAGAAATGCAAAAACAAAAATTCAAATATTTTTTTCAAAATGGCCGCCATAGCGGCCATATTGGACTTTGGACCAAGTCCAAAATCTAATGGCATGATCCTTGGACCATACCTAATCCCCCCACCAAGTTTAGTCGAAATCCGTCGAGGAATTTTTCCGTAATACTGTTCACAAACAAACAAACAAACAGGCAGGGGTGAAAACAGTAACCTCCGATCTTCGATGGCGGAGGTTAATAACACAAGTTCCCTTCCAAGGAACTTCCAAGAGTGAGACCATTGAGCCCAACAAAGCCTGCACCATGGTTGCCAGTGAGTGGTTGTTTGTGTTTGTCTGTGTTCTGTCCTTTTCAAATCCTGAACATCATACGAGGAAGCAGCATGACTCGGCGGGGGTTTGAACCCACGACCACCCACACTCAGAGCGGACAATCTCAATTATATCACCAGGACGGGGAGGAAAGAAAAAGTTTAGCAGAGGATGGTTTCGATCCATCGACCTCTGGGTTATGGGCCCAGCACGCTTCCGCTGCGCCACTCTGCTTCCATACACACACGTTGTCCAATATCCAATTAATGTATTATTCTTCTTCTTGTTCTTTTTGAGCTCACCTGGAATGCCGTGCGTCAGTGCGTCAGTGCGTCAGTGCGTCAGTGCGTCAGTGCGTCAGTGCGTCAGTGCGTCAGTGCGTCAGTGCGTCAGTGCGTCAGTGCGTCAGTGCGTCAGTGCGTCAGTGCGTCAGTGCGTCAGTGCGTCAGTGCGTCAGTGCGTCAGTCGGATCCTTTTGTTTTGCGTGTCTTGCGTCCTGGTTTTGTCCGTTACATCCTGATCCGTTAAGTGTTCTTGCTCTTCCACGAGTCCGTCAACTTCTTCTCTCAAAGTGCACATACGATTTGGATGAAACTTTACCACAACGTTCATCACTGTGTTTGTACGGTATCAGTGTGCATCTGTGTGTGTGCGTGTGCGTGTGCGTGTGCGTGTGCGTGCGTGCGTGCGTGCGTGCGTGCGTGCGTGCGTGCGTGCGTGTGTGTGTGTGTGTCATGAAATGTATTTATCACCCCACACGTGAAGCGAAAAACAGGCTGAAGCAATTGGTTCACTCCGTCTGCAGATGTCATTCCGTGATCGAAGAAATAATTTAAACTGAATGTTGTATTTTGAAAACTGTAGAACACAAATTTGCAGTTTATCAGTACTTTGGCTCTGAATTTGGCAAGTTTTGCGGAATCTCATCCCCGAGTGTGCATGCGCACAAGGGAGCAATAGTATTTGTTTTTATTAGTATATTAGTATTTTTTTATGACTTTTTTTATCATTATTGTATTACACAAATATTAGTATTTTTTTTTTACTCGGTCTTGCAGTTCAACAAAATTGAAAATCACTCCAAACAGGAAATTTACTGTTTTTAGGAATGTCAAGAAGGACAAAACAACAGGCGTGAAGAACGAATGTGACGTGTTAAATAAGGTGGTGTAAAAGACGGTGCACCAAAGGCGGTAAACTTCTGAAAAAATACTTTTCTCTATCTACACCCTTCAAAACCATCATTTTATTATGTTAACACTGTAGAACACAAATCAGGTCAGGTCAGGTATGGGAGCATGTGCCAGAGCAGCGCGTCGCTGCGTCCACTTTCCGCCGGTACTCCAGGGGCCTCCGTCTGGCCATCCCCCAGGCCAGATGCCAGGCCCATTCCCATCTCCTTGAAATGCTGATCAACCTGCTGCAACCACGAGACACGTGGTCGGCCCATTGGCCTCCTCCACTTATGAGGCTCCCTCGCTGAGAGAATCTGGTGATCAGGATCAGCGTCAGGAAAACGAGCCGGGGTGTCGGCTAACAATGCGAACATACCTGACTCACTTAAAGCACATGTCCATACAACTGCAGCCGATGCTCACGGACTATGCAGGTAACAAATCTCATTTGAGTCTCTCTCAGCAATCACTCGTTGGACACAAAGTCCGACCGGCAATCGCCAAGGATTCTCCGAAGAGAACTGGAACCAAAGGAATTAAATCTCTGTCTCAGATTCCTGGTCAGAGTCCAAGTCTCACATCCATAGAGCAAGACTGGAAGTACCAAGGACCTGAAGACTCGGACTTTCGTCCTCCCGCACAGGTACCGGCAGCGCCACACACCAATATCCAGTGAATCCATGACTCCCCTGGCTTGACCCAGACGTCTATTGACCTCTGACTCACAGCCAGCAGAGACATGAATATCACTGCAAGGTAAGTGAATCTCTCCATGACCTCAACATCCTCACCACAAACAGGCACAGACAGGACAGCAGCATCCAAGATGTCATTGAAAACCTGGATCTTAGTTTTGACCCAGGAAACCCATAATCCCAGCGGCTCTGACTCCTCATTCAGCACCTCGAGGGCCCCCAAAAGGATATCTAAAGTCTCCGAAAAGATGAATGCATCATCTGTGAAATCAAGGTCGGAGATCTTGACATTCCCAAATGATGCACCGCAGCTTCATCTCTCTGACATCCTCCCTAGAATCCAGTCCACGCAAGTTCTGAAAAGTGTGGGGGCAAGTACACATCCCTGACGAACTCCAGTAACAACTGGAAATAAGTCAGAGATGGTACCACCACGTCTCGCAGCACTCTCAGTACCAGAGTAGAGTTCAGACATCAGATCGATCAGTTTTGGTGGCACCCCGCAAAGACCAATAATCCACCAGAGGGCATCCCGATTCATTGAATCGAACGCTTTACAGAGATCAACATAGGCTGCAAGCAGCCCCTGCCGAAACTTGTCTGCGTGCGGTGAAGACCCGAAGAGCAAGGATACGGTCAATCGTTGACCTCTTTGGTGTAAAGCCTGACTGCTCTGGACGCTGGTGCTCAGGCAGATGGTCACGAACCCTATCAAGAATTATCCGAGCAAAGACCTTGCGCAGATTCTTGCTATTATTTCTCACTATCTTCTCTTAAAATTGTGTGTTGGCCAGGCAACCATGACCCTTGACAGATGCGATTGGAGGATGTGTGGGGGGGGGTAGGTGTGGGGGATGGGAGAGTGAGAAGAAGAGGCCCATGAGAGAAGACAGAGAGAAGTGGGGTGCCTGTGGTATGGTGGTGGTGCTGTTTCTTAAATGGTACAACAAAACGCCAAAACGTTTCACAAATTTTGGGCTGTTTTACTCTTTATTAGCAAATACAACCCTCTTAAAAATAATTTGGCTCTGTAATTTAGAAAACACGTGAATATGGAAAAGGGCTTGGGAATCGGGTATTATCAGGTTTGAAAGTCACAAAGAGAAACTCATAACGAACTTAAAGCAAACCTGGTTCATATAAAGATATCCAATTGCTTTAGAAACAGCTGCGAGGACAAAGGAAAACGTGATCGCTCATCTGCTTCTGAGGTTAAAAGTGAAAAAAACCTCCACAGTCGGGTCTGCACCTCCATCCTGGCTGTACCAAGGGAGTGTGTTACCTGAGCATTAAATTATTGACGTCATACATTCCAGGCATACCTGACTCACTTAAAGCATCAGTTAAATTTGTTTTTTCACAATTCAAAGGTAATGGTTGGTTTCCCACATGAGTAGTCTCTACTTCTGCATGGCAAACATGGCCTTTTCCAAGCTCCATATGATGTTCCACATGGATAAGTACACAAAAAAAAAGAACCACCAAGGCCTACCTTTAAAATATATTCCTTAAATATGGAATTCAAGTGAAAAATTAACAGAATTCAGTTAAAAAATATATAAATCCAGAGAGAACACAAAATGTCGGCAAACGCTTTTCACTGCGAGAACCAACATGGAGGAACTCCAACCATGAGGTCGATGGAGGTTTTTTATATGGATGTATGTTGAAGTGACAGGTGGATAATGAAAGCAGATTGCACAAAAAGTTAAACAAAGCCATGTCATCTAAAAATGAAATTGCACAACATTTTCAGCCGGCAAGGCACCACCCTAGGGATCACATGCCATTGCGGGCCAAACACAGTCGGTCGATGTGAGATGTGTATGTTATTTGTTGTTTTTAATGTATCTATGTCGAAGTGATGGGTCGTATAATGGAAGAACGCACAAAAAGGGGAAACATCGTGGAAAATAAAATTTCACATTTTCAGTAAGCCAGCCACCGCCTGTTTCACCACAGAACACGTGGCCAACAACGCATGCGAGTGGCCCCTGAACTTTGTTCAAGTCGATCGATACAGTATTCAGTGACAGTGCAAATAATGCAAAGCACTCGCCAAGGGGCTTAATCACTCCAACAAAACAGTCGAGAAGAAACGGCTTGCTTGGCACGCGATTAGCAATCACTGAATCATCATATCAAACAAGCACGTCCCGGAGACTCCCAAAAAGTCAAATATGTCCGAATTGGACAAATTAACTTTTTTATAGGAGTCGGAACTACTGCTAAGTTCGATTCCAGAGCTCGAATTTTGTAATCCAGCATATTTTAAGAGATTATAAAGGTTATAGCATATGCGGAAATGAAATAAAGCAACGAATGCTGGCATCTCCAGGTGTTTTATAAGCATTGCAATGTATCTAGCGATTCATTGCTACGATGGAGAGGCATTCGATAATATGAGTGAAGAAAGTGAAAAAACCTCAAAAACTATCGTTAAGAAATCGTTGCAGCCTGTTCCAAGTCAAGGCGTGGTTGAGCAGGCCAAAAAACGTGGCGGCTTCAGACCCAAGTAAGGTAACCCAGGATATCCCTTCAGATCTTAGAGAGTGAGGTGTCCGTGGAGCACCTGATGGAGGATATAATTAAATAAGGCCTTTAATCATCTTCAAAAGGGGTGTTTTAATTAACCCAAACATCCAATTTTCACTCTTGTACTTCCTTGGGGTTCCCTTCGTACACATGCAAAGTTTCAGGGTGCGAGGTTTCATGGCTTTGGAGTTATGGAGGAGACACACGGACACACACACACACACACACTCACACATTTATTAGTGTAGATTGTATGTATGAGCTCGATGAGAGCACCGGAGTGTCAGGACGATCCAGAATCCTACACACACACCTGCACGTAGTTTGTGGGGAAGAGGCCTTCGTCACCATTTGCATTTACACCAAACCACCAACCGTTACCTACATCCTTCACACGAAGAAATGTGAGAAATTGTTAAAGGGATCATTACAGAGTAATTGAATCCTTACAAAGTGGGAGAGAGGTCGACTGAGACACAGTCAGAGGCTGCCCATGTAATCTATCTCTCACCACATTAAAAAACACAACGACGGAACACAAAAACACAGGTATATTATTGGTTCCTTTGCTTACCTGTGAAGTAATTGTTACAATGTCTCCTTCCTTTATATTCAACTCGCTGGAATCCGGTTCTGCTTCGAAGTCATACAATACGAGTGCCTGCACGTTGTAGAGAACAATCAGCCAACCCAAACCACAAACCTGCCAGGTTCCTCCATTTTGCCATTTTTTTTTTTTTAACAACCGGGCACATCACAAAGCCATAGCTGATCATTCCTTCAAAAGAAATACCACATTACTCGAATATGTCACTTTGTCCTTCATTATACAAAGAGCCCAATATTCAGTGTTATTTCTAAAATCCTCGCTCTTTGATGGGCTTTGGTTTTCTTAACTATTGCAGTGAAGGCTTTCAATGTTTGCACAAGTTTCCTGAATGTTTTCTTTTTGATTAATTAATAGACAGACAGTTTGTCTGTCTGTTTGTTCGTTTGTTTGTTACCCTCGCCGAAGGAGAGGGGATTGCCAGGGCCGGATTTACTTGCTTGTCGGCCCGAGGCCAAACCTTATCAGTGCCCCCCCCCCAAAAAAAAGAATTACAACAAAATAAAACAAATCAATATTTTTAAATCAAATTAGTTCCATATCAAGTACATCAAAGTAAATCAAGTTCCATATCATGTACATCTTACACAAAGGAATAATGGAAAAATACAATGAAACTGAAGCATAATAAATTTTGTAAGCACAACTAAGTGAAGTTCAAAATTACATTTTCCTGCTTTTTTCTATGGCAAATTTGTCAATGATACTGTTTGTGTCAAGGGATTGTAGGAGGTCAGATTCAATGCACAGTAATGAAAGTGAGTTTAATCTGGTTTGTCTCAAAGTTGATCTCAGGTGCTTCTTCACCTTAGATAGAGTAGAGAAAGACCTCTCTCCTTGATAGTTTGTAATGGAGATGGTAAGGAACATTCTTATCAAGATACTAATGTTTGGAAAGGCAGTTGTCAAAATACCATCTTTAGACCTCAACAAAGTGGAAATGTTTGTCACTGACCTGTCAGATTCAGAAGACAAAATGTCTTTAAAACTGCAAAAATTCATCTCAAACAGATGCTTCAAGGTCACTGGAATAGGTACTGACAACGAGTTCAAGTTGAGCTTTGAGGTCATCATAGTTCATAAAAAAAGGTTGTCAGCTTTGGAAGTGATTGGAGTTGTGCAGCTTTGGTTTCTTTTAACTTTCTCTTTTGTGAGCCACTCATATATTTCTTCTGGGACGACATAATTAATCTATCTCATGAGAATCCCCAAGATTCCAAGAATAATCTGTAAGCATAAAGTAATAATAAATTAGTTCAAGTCTAGTAAAAGATACCAATATCACAAAATAAGAACAGAAAAACACACGTAATATAACAATGAAGTCCACTAAATACAACACGTAATGTATATAATCTACAGAAAGATAGATACATAGATAGCTCGATATATAGATAGATAGATGGTGGGAAACAGGCATTTAAAAATGTACTGTTATATTTTTCATTTCCTTATTTTATTCATTTTACTATAGGGCCTACTAGCCTACTCCTTGGATGATCACAGAACCCACAAGTCCCCAGTGGGCCCCCAGTTACTGGTGGGCCCTCGGCCAATGGCCTATGTTGCCTATTGGAAAATCCGGACCTGGGGATTGCATTTGGGTCCGTTTGTTTGTTTGTTATCTTGCCAAAACGAAGTTTTGCAAGATATGTTAGTCAAATTGTATGTTTTTTGTTTGTTTGTTTGTTTGTCTGTAATTACGTATAAAAAATTCTGCAGAGCACAGTTATTATCGGAAATTTTTGTAACTTCGCATATCAGAGGCCTATAGAGGTCCCTTTCAGTGCACAAAATTTTGAAGGTCAAGGTCAAAGGTCAAGGTCACTTTGGTGCAAATCAGGGGAGTCGACGAAACCCTTATTTTTTGAGTAATTTTGATCGGATCGTCTTCAAACTTCATGGGAATATAGTTCATGGTCTGGCACTCAGTTGATTAATTTTTGGTGGCGATTGGCCTTGACCTTCATGGTTAGCACCTCAGGTCAAACATATTTGACCCCAAGGTCAAATTTTCAAGTTTTAGGAACCATATTGTGTAGTACCTCAAATTGAACACCTCGATGAGTGCTTTCTAGATATGTCAAGCTTGAGACATTATGATGTCATTTGGTGATGTTACGAGGCAAAAGCATATTTTTCATGGTTACTCTGTAGAACGATTCTCATCGGAATCTTTCGTAGGCAGATATTCCTCAAGGAGTCGCTCCTGGTGGATAACAGCTCTGTTCACCTCAGTGTGACCTTAAATAAGTCACACGTGGTCACCTTTTGGCAAGATACGGGTCACCCTGCAGGTGATATTGGTTATTTATTTGTTTGTTTGTCCGTACAGAACTTTCGTGTTTTTCTCCGCAACTGCTTGTTGGATTTAGACGAAATGTTCACCATTGGTGTTACTTCTCATGTAGAATGTTTTGATAATTATGATGTCATAGGTCACGTGGTGTGGCAGCCATGTTGGAAAAATGGAAAACTTTGGACCTCTGTATCTCTGAAACCGCACCAAGGAAAAAATTGAAACTTGGCACATGGAAAGTACTCCTCATGGGGAACGAGGTTGATTTTTTATGACATCATAGGTGCCTTCGTTATGACGTCATAATTGCATATTTAGAGCGCTACATCCAATCAGTGTGAAAAATTTTGAGGGTCATCTAGGGATAAAATGGTCCACCAAAGTTTTTTTCTTGATTTCATCGATCACATGATTTGTCAGCCATATTGTTTTTTATTTTTAAAAAAAACCTTCAAAAATCTTCTCTGAAATGGCTGAAACAGTCATCACTGCCAGCATTTATAAAGTGGCAGTTCTAATGATGTCTCTTGTTAATTAGGAACACACCAGGACACAAACACCACACAAAATACACCACACAAAATACACCACACAAAATAAGTCCTGGTGAAGGTCTGTAATATCTGATTGCTTTTTGTTTTTGTTTGTTTGTCCACACAGAACATTCGTGTTTTTCTCCGCAACCGCTTGTCGGATTGAGACGAAATGCTTACCATAGGTGCAACAACTCATGTAGAATGTTTTAATGATAATTATGACATCACAGGTCACATGGTGGGGCAACCATGTTGGAAAAATGGGGAAAAATTGGACCTCTGTATCTCTGAAACTGCACCAAGGAAAAATGGAAACTTGGCACATAACAAGCACTCCTCATGGGGAATGAGTTTGATAGTTTTTTTTTTAATGATGTCAAAGGTGCTTCCGTTATGACGTCATAATTGTAGATGCAGAACGTTACATCCGATCAGTATGAAAATCTTTGAGGGTCATCTCGGGATAAAATGGTCCACCAAAGCTTTTTTTTTAATGACATCATCGGTCACGTGATTCGGTAGCCATATTGTTTTCTTTAAAAAAAAAAACTTCAAAAATCTTCTCTGAAATGGCTGAACATATCGAGGCAAAATTTACACATATGACCACCTATCCATGAGGAACAAAAGGTTGACACATTTGATGTGGTTTGGCAGCCATGTTGGATTTACCATAAAACATAAAAATCTTCTACTCCAAAATAGCTGGATAGAATGAGGGGAATTTCACATAAATGTTCCCCAAGGCATGCATATACAAAGTTGTTCAGGAATAATTAATAAACCACATGGTTTGGCAGCCATATTGGATTTAAGAAAAACAAGTCTGAAGACGACGATGGTTCACGAGGGGTATTTGACGATGTAGATTGTTTCAGAAGTCAAGGATGAGACAATGTGATAATGTTTGACCAAGTTATAAAAATGATCAACATGATGTGGTACGAGTGACAGGTTATTAGCTGCAAAATGTCAAAAACCCGGTTTCGTTCAACAACTTTCAAAATTTGACCTTTGCATAACCTTTAAAGGTCACAAAACAATGTTGTGGACATTAAAATAAGGAAACAGGATATGTGCTATAGCTTAGTGGAGGTAGTTCGTCGAAGAAGGTCGAAAACTCAGTTCGATTCCCACAACTTTGAAAATTTGACCTTTGTGAACTTTAAAGGTCAAAGGTCAAGGATTATGACCTTTGGTGTAAAACTTCCTCTGGAACATTCCAGGAACAATATAACATCATGTAGGCAATATGGCATTTCGCACTCCTCGGATTATCCATACTTTGATGAAATCAGCGTAAAAACGAACTTGAAGGGGGTGCCATGGGCAAGGTGTTCGAGATAGAGCAAAAGGGTTTCAAGACTTCAGGTGGGGAATGACCTCAAGATTATGCATAAAAAATATTGTCATCCGAGCTCTCAAAGTTTGAGCAGTCGTATTATTTTTATGTCAAAATTCGAAATTTTCTAAGCTCGTGACCTTGTGACGAAAATGAAAAATCGAGCTCCGTGTGGCTATGCAGGTGCCATTGGGCTGACCAAATACTGAAACCCCTGCCAGATTCGACAAACTCCTCAGAGAAGATGGATTTTTATGTCAAAATTTGCAATTTTTTAAGTTCGTGACCTTGTGACCTTGACCTTGTGAAGAAAATGAAAAATCGAGTTCCGTGGGGCTATGCAGATGCCATTGGGCTAACCAAATACCGAAACCCCTGCCAGATTCGACAAACCCACTCGGAGAAGATGCAAATTGAAATCGGATACCCCCTAACAACACAATTCCCAATTTTCTCAGTTCGTGACCTTGTGACCTTGACCTTGGGACGACAATGAAAAATCGAGCTCCGTGGGGCTATGCAGGTGCCATTGGGCTAATCAAATACCGAAACCCCAGCCAGATTCGACAAACCCATCAGAGAAGATATTTTTTATGTCAAAATTCGCAATTTTCTAAGTTCGTGACCTTGTGACCTTGACACGAAAATGAAAAATCGAGCTCCGTGGGCCTATGCAGGTGCCATTGGGCAAACCAAAAACCGAAACCCCTGTCAGATTCGACAAACCCCCTAGAAGATGCAAATTGAAATTGGCTACCCCCTAAAGACACATGTTTTTTGGGCGTGACTCCGCTCATAATGGGCGCACCATGCCCATTCTCAGGAAAACACAACTAGATCATGATAGAAACCTCCCATCAAAATTTTATCAGGATCGGATCAAAACCCACGGAGCTATGCTCGGGACAGACAGTCAGACAGACAGACAGACAGACAGACATACAAGCCGGTAGGTGGACATGGGTAGTCGGCCATTGCTAGGCAAAGGAGGGGTCCATAGCAACGGTTATTTCTCACACATAACTAGGACATACCATGAACCTACCATACCAGTTTCATGTATATCTGACTCATAGTCTCTGAGATTTAACGAACTTCGTTTTTTTATTGTTTTCGACCAGGGTTCATTCAAATTCTATCTTCTCCGACAGTTTTCATAGGATCCGGCTGGAAGTTTTTGACAATATGGCTGAATGTACTGCCTACAGCTGCTCGTGGCCCGATTTTTGATTTTCGAAAAAATTTTTTTTTATGATTTTTCAAAAATTTCAAAGTCCCGTTGCTAGGCAACGGTGGTGTCCATAGCAACGGTTCTCATTTGTACACAACTAGGTCATGGTATGAACCGACAAACCAAGTTTCATCGAAATCGCCATTTTAAATACTGATAATAATGGTAGAACAAATCTCAAAAAAAAAAGAGTATTGAATTTTTTTTTTCGACAAGATCGACTACCCAACAGACAGACAGACACACAACAACAACGAATATAGTGGTGACTTTTTTTTCGTGAAAATATTTTTTCGTGAACCAATTGTAAATGTTTTCTCTGGAACTGCTTAATCAATCGAAGTGAAACTTCATAATTATGATCGAGAAGTGATGATAAACGTCAATGATAAACGTCACGGGTCAGGGTCAAGTGTCTGATCAAAGCGGGCCATCTTGGTACCCGGCCATCACTGCCAGA